>NC_056745.1:1320421843-1320509343 GCF_019279795.1 Protopterus annectens | reverse complement strand
GAGATCCTCATTAGCACTCTTCAAGAAAAATCTTGATGATTGGATGGGAAATAGAAAATTCACCCCGGGGATCACTTCTGTTGCTCTGCTTGTTTGAGCAAACAAATTCTTTCCCAGGGAACAAATTTGCTGTTTTGACCATTCATGCTTAAGTGCGATCTGTTTTTACATGTCAACAAAATGGGGTTTGCTTTAACACCTCTTTGGTGTTATAATATAGACCTGTTATGAAGGGCTGTCATTTTTTCTTGACATACTAAAAGAAGTCCAGAAATAGTTGAATCTGATGGCTGCATATAAGAGAAGGACAACCATCCTTTGCCTGCTGATGAACACCTTCCAGTCTTTGTAGTTTAGGAAATGAAAGATGATTTATCTAGAATGAGTACCAGATGGTGACCTATAGCACTCTGGAAACCAACAGAGTTAAATTATCTAACTTACTACACAGCTCTGTAGAAATAGAAGGAGCAGGGGGCCCTGCAGTTGTATTTTCTGTTATGTTCCCAGTATCAGGCAGATTAAAATGTGTGTGAAAGCAGTAGCTGAACAGATGACTGGGGAAGATCAAATAAGTAATTCAAATCAAAACAGGCACTCTGGGTGCACTGGAAAAATGGTATTGTGACAAGCAATTACTGTGCCATGACCATAGTGATCACAGGAAGCCGCTTACCATGTCTTACTCACTCTGCCCCCACACCCCATGGTTAAAGGAGGAAAGTTACTTTAATAAGATATAGTGGAAATCATTATCTTTAAGCTTTTTGCTTTATCTGTTGGCATTTTTCTCCATTTGTTGAATTTTAAGGTAAGCATCCTTGAAGATTTTGATGAGATCTCACACTACAAAGGCAATAAAGGAATTAGAAGTGCTTCTCTAAATTCTGTTTCCCAGAGGTATGTTGGAGATCAGGCCCAAGGCACACAAGTCAGTATCCAGCTGTTTTAGATACATGACTTACTGGTATTCAGAAAATCACTTGAGATAAATTTAATAAACTGGAGCATGTTGTAACTAGATGATAGCATCAGCCTTTTAAACCTTTTTTTTAATTTAAATGCATTTTATTTAATGTTAAAAGAGATTCAGAATAATATTTTGTGATGTACGACCAGATGAGAAATATAATTAAACAAGCATTAAGAAACTGTTTACATAATTATAACACTTTAGAATAAAGAGTTATGTTAAACATTCCTTCAGTAATTGTTTTATAACTGCCAGTACACTATAACAGTTAAATCCACTATACCAGCAACATGGGAGGCAAGACTGATGCACCAAAACACAAGAACCTCCTATGATAATCTGTAAAGTCAGAGCAGATGAACACTATAACAGTTAATCAATTTTTCCTGAACCATGTCTAGTGCTTCTATAGGGTACAGAAACCTGGGCAGTGAAGGCAGATCAACAAAGGAAACTTGAGGTAATGGAAATGAAGTACCAGAGCTGGAAAGTAGGGTGTACACTTTGGTACTGATAGAGTAATGAGAACACCACTCTGGAAACAAGAGTAGAGACAATCAAAGAGAACAGGTTATGGTGGTTCTATGACAGCAAGAAGGTGGTTTGGTAAAGCAGATTTGGGAAAGACAGGAGGACGTCAAAATGAGACAAGGATGCCCAGTCAAGAGGTAAAAGGATTGTGGGAAAGAAGTCCTGCAACAGGCAGGCAGCATGACTGTCAAAGAAGGTAGATGAATGATTTTAAACTGAAACAGCTGGTGACAGTTGACATGGCACCCCAAGTGCATATATAATTAGAACAAGGGAGTGACAAACATGGTGACTAAATATCATATATGCAAAAATACAGATTGTGGTCCCATATTTTACACCTCTTGTTTAAATCAGGTATATATTATATCATCGAATGTTTAGGTTGTCGACCACCTAACGTTGACCCCTAAACGTCGAAAGCTACAAACCACAAACGGCCAATTATGTGAATTTTTTTACAGGGTAAAAATTCACTTGGCTGGTGGAAAAAAAAAACATATTTTCAAGCCCTAATTGAATTGGCTGTTTGTGGTTTGTAGCTTTCAACATTTAGGAGTTGATGTTTAGATGTTCGACAACCTAAATGTTCGATGATATAATATAGACACCTTAAATCAGCTACTCTTTCCTATCTTTCCTGCTGTTATTCTGCTGAGGTATTTACTGTTATGACATGACCTCACTTGCTGTGTGGTGCTTTCATTACTTCTTGTGCTTTCTTTTAAAACAGTGCTTCTAGTATCTTTATGTAGGCCTGCCAATTTCTGCACATCAAGTACCTAGCTGTTCCCTGTCAATGTGTGTCCATATGTCCCATAGTACATATTATATGCTTAAGGTGAACCAGTGCTTGCTTGTTAAGTCTCAAAGTAAAACACTCTAAGTGCACACTGAATTTTGAGCTTGTCTTTATTTATTAAACTATGCCATGCAGGTATTCCTATTTTCATCTATTGCTGATAGATATTCTCTTTTTCATACTGACTTCTGGGTTTTTGAACTGGTGCTCCATGCAATATGGCGTATGCTCCATCCTCCCATGTCAGCCAGAACTGGTGCTCCATATCTTGCCATTCTTGTGTTAGATGATCCCAGTGTTTGATGGTCTAGTATCAATTGGATTTTATCTAATGATTGATGATCGATGGTGTTAGCAATGGGTCTATATTACTTCTTCGAAAAACCTTTCCACAAAATACTACATCGTCGACTCGTATTCAGTGAAATTCACTTTCACGATTCACTGAATACTTACAGGGCAAAGACGTAATTGGTCAACTACACAACTTTATTTATTTATTTATTTATTTATTTACATTTGTTTACTGGGTAGTGTCCACCTAACAAAAAGTCATTTTTTCAGTGGAGACCCAGGGAGAAAAGCTCCAATGAACGTAGTTAAACAATATAAGTAGAAGCATAAAAAGGTTACAAGTTACAAGAGATGCAGTTATTACAAATAAAGCACCAGTGAAGCATGCAGATTTAAACTAATGCTTGTACAGGTTACAAGAGATGCAGTTTTTACAAACAAGGCAGTGAGAAAACATGGTGAATAGCATAAAACATAGGATAAAATGAAAATTATAAAGCAGTAAAAACATTAATATAATATAACATTTAGCAATTTACAATATTTTTGCTAAATTGGGGTGCCTACTTCAAATGTTAGAGAGCTGTGGTCAGAGTAGTAGATGAAAAAAAGGGGAGGGGTTATAGGTTAGTCTGGAGAAGAGCATCGACATAGCCATTGGGATAGGAGATATAGCCTTAGTTCTCGCTTAAAGTTTTTTGTATGTTCAGCTCAAAGAATTTGTTGAGGGAGTGAGTTCCACATCTTTGTAATTTTGTGGCAGTATAAGAAGTCACCATGAGAGTTATGAGATTTATTTACCTTAAGCAGGACTTTGTCAGCTGATCTAAGAGAGTTAAGGTTTTTGTAAGGTTGGACAAGGTTAGTTAGGACTGGGATGTGATCAGGTTTATACATTACTGTTTGGGTTATTGATAATTAGTTTAGGATGAGTAAGTTTGGGAGTTCTAACCAATTTAATTGTTTAAGGGCAGTACAATGATCTGTTTTTTTGGGGTAGGTTATTTGCAAATTTGGCTATCTTGTTATAGCAGGATTCAAGGTTGTTTATCTCAATTTTGTGAAGGTTTGTAAATATTTGGGAACAACAGAGAAGTGAGGATAGGAAGTGGGCTCTTGCTGTGGCCAGTCTAGCATGGTCTGAGAGATGAGGTTTTGGTTTGTAGAGTGTACCTAGTTTAATATGGAGTTTTTTTGCCCTTTTCTGCACTCTAGTGTGATCTCGGAGTTGGTAAATTTAGTTAGGGGGAGTGTGAGGGGTGCAGCCCCATATAGGTGGGTTTGATTTAGCTAGATTTTGGTCTGTTGGGTTACAGGGCAAATATTTGTTTGCCCTTTAAGTATTCAGAATAGTGTGGAAGTGAATTTCACTGAATACGGGTCGACTATGTAGTGTTTGGTGAAAAGGTTTTTCGAAGAAGTAATATCGACCCGTTAGCGATAATAGTTATGACATACAAAATGTATTTGAGTATCATCACATTCATTTTCTTTCTTTTGTAGACTGAATGAAACATTTGCATATAGGCAAATTGGAATTTTTCTAGCTACTCTTTCACATTTTGGAAATTCTTACTTATTGTAGAGTACAACATCTGCCTCGCCTGAAGTCCCAGCTAATAAAGGAAGTGTTCTTCTTCAGCGGGGTGTCATGAGCCCTTATCTTTACCAGCACCTAGTCTTACTAATAACAGTTTTGATTAATTCCACTGCACTCCACATAAACACCCAAATTCTTTACAAATCTCTAAGATAACAATGTGAATGACATTTATATTCATCTATATTTCTTTAATTAAAATACAGTCATTAATGAAAAATATGAACATCTTTTTTACTTCACTTTCTAATTATGGTAGCTTTAACGAGACTCCTATAGCTAACTCTTCCATTAATAAAATTACTATCTCCTGGAGACAGGGGACATCCAAAGCCTTTCCTATATTTCCTAATTTGATTTCTAAGGGAATCAAGCCCTGTACCACTAGTGCCACAGAAAACAACTCATTAGCAATTCTCTAATCTTCTTGAGTTTATATTTTCCTTCACTTATCAACATTGAAAATCTGTGTTTCTTTTATAAAGCCTGTATGATAAGAAATGTGGGCCAAAACCTCTTTTAGTTTACAATGGAGCATTATACTGTAACAAATGTTTTTGTATATTAAATTCACTTATTGATTCACAGGTAAGTACTAGGCTAGCTGCCCTTATGGGCCATTTTAGTCTAGCCAATGTCTCTTTTGGTGCTCAAATTAATCTATTGTAATACTGTCAGCTGCCTGTCAGGTGCCAGGATCCGCCACATAACTCATGCACTCTAGTCACTCCACAAGTACAAATATGACTCTGTCATTGTCCATGTTGGAGTGAATGACTTGAGATGTACCTCCCTGGACTACATGAAAAGAGACATGGAAGAGCTCTTGGATCATGTGTCCCAGGCAGGTATTACCCTAGCCCTGAGCAGTATCCTGCCTTCGTCCAGAATGATACCACAGTATAAGGACAAAATGACTGACTTCAACAATTGGCTAAATTTCTGGTGTCATTCAAAGGGAATCCAGTATCTGTCTGTCTGAGATGACATGATCGACAAACCACAATGCTTTGCCAGAGATGGTCTGCACCTGTTGCCCCTGGGATTCAGGTTACTGGCTAAGGCCCTTGCCACCCCTATAGTGCCTTTTCTAGGCAAGGCTCAAAGGACAAAACCACAACCGTAACAGATATAAGCATGCAAAATCTGAAGGTAATGCTGCTGAATGCTAGAAGTCTAAACCTCAAAATGCACTCTCTTGAGGCACTCCTAAAAATGGAGAACATCGATAACTGTGCAGTAACTGAGACCTGGTTCAAGGCTCCAGAGAGCACCCCTGCAATACCAAGCTACAACTCTTACCACACTTTTCAGCCACCAAACCAGAACCAAAGCACTAAAGGTGGAGGAGTGTCCATATTCACCAAGGATATTCACACCTCCAAACTAGTTGCCCAACACAATGCATCTGAAATTCTACAGTTGCAACTAACACTAGGTAGGACTGCAATCCAAACTGTAGTTTGCTACAGATTCCCCATCATGCCCCAATATTCTCACTACACCTTTCTAAACATACTAGATAATATTAAGATAAAACCAAACACCCTAATGCTGGGTGATTTCAACTACTCTGCCATTAATTGGGAAAACTACTCGGGTACCAACCACTTTGTGCAACAGTTCTTGGAATTCATAAATTCCAACGCCTTCGACCAATTAATCCATAGCCCCACCAGGGACTCAACTATCCTAGACCTGGTCATTACCAACATGGGAGATCAATGCTCCACACCAGTGGTCACCCCCTTATTGGTCAGGTATGACCATAAGCTAATCACCCTTGATGTCCACATCCCATCCCTACCCTCCAGTAGGAAACCCTCCATAAAAACTTCTCTAAAGCCAACTTCATGCTACTCAAGTCAGAAGTGACAAACTTCATGACACCCATGCAGACAGGAACTGGAAGTTTGACCACTGAATCCTACACTAAGGCACTGTATGAGCACATCCAATTGTGCATGAATCATGCCATTCCAAACAGAACCAAGTTGGTCTCCTCCTCCAAAAAAAAAGAACCCAATCTGGTGGTCTCCTGCCATAAACAAACTTTACAACAGGAGGAAGAAAATGATGCAGAAAAGAGGAAAATCCCAGGATGCAAAAAACTCCCTCACCAGCCTCAGTAAGAAGCTGAGATCCCTCATAAAAATCCTCAAAAGCTAGTTACAAAAATAAAATTGCCAAAGATTCCAAGGACAACCACAAGGAATTCTATAGTTATGTTAAGAATCTAAATGGCAATGCTCAGATCTGCTCTGAGCTTCAACAGAATAGCATTAAATATACTGATCCCAAGGATATTGCCAATATCCTGGCAGATCGATTCAGTGCCAACTTCACCCCCCTCTCACCCCCTAAAGGGTCCATCTCAATACCAAAAGATTGTAGAATTCCGGTACACATGGCCACACAGGTAAAAAACACACTCTCCAAAGCTAAGAATACAGCATCCATGGGACCAGACGACATTCCGGGCTGTGTACTACATGACCTACAAAATGATCTGGCACCTCACTTAAGTGTCATGTTTAATCATAGCCTCACCTCAGGCTTTGTGCCCAATGAGTGGCACACAGCTACAGTTATCCCACTCCACAAGGGGGGATCCACCTTGGATCCCAGGAACTATCGTCCCAACAGTCTGACAAGCCTAATCTGCAAAGCCATGGAATGCATTATCATGGAACTTTTAAACAAAGACATTGGCAACCTTCAAACATTGGATCCCACCCAGTTTGGTTCCATAAAGGGCTGATCTTGTCTCCTGAACCTGATTGACTTCTTCGAATCAGTCTCCAGAGCCGTGGACAAGGGTAAGGCAGTCCACACAGCCTATCTGGACCTCAGCAAGGCCTTCAACACCATCCCCCACTCTGGAATCACAGATAAACTTACTAAGCTGGGCATTAATCCCTATGTCACTCGATGGGTTGCCAACTGGCTTACTGACAGAACCCACACTGTAAAAGTAGGTGACTCAAAATCCAGCTCCAGACAAGTGACAAGTGGAGTACATCAGGGTTCAGTTCTGGGACTGCTCTTGTTTGGCATCTGCTTTTCTGAAGTACAGGCCAGCACTAAGGGACTCTGGCTAACAAAGTTTGCAGATGACTTCAAACTGGGAGCCATTACTGAATCCCCATATGATGTGGATATTCTACAAAAGGACCTTACAGAAACAGATGCTTGGTGCCAGAGCCATGGGCTCAAGCTCAATTCCAAGAAATGTATAGTTATCCCCTTTGGGAAAAAACATATACCCATGAATTACCACATAAGTGGCAGTGCACTAAACACCAAAAGTGTGATAAGGGACTTAGGGACATAGGTGGACAGTGGTCTCACTTTCAATAACCACATAGTCACAACAGTCAGGAAATCCTTCTGTGTGGCACACCTCATCACTAAGGGCTTTTCATCCAGAAAAAAGGAGCTCATTGTCCAACTGTACTCATCTCTCATTAGACCCATTATAGAATACAACGCCCCATTTAGTATGTACTTCACAAGACATCTGCAACAACTGGAAAGGCCACAGAAATACCTCATTAAAAGAATAACAGGCCTAAATCAGATGCCCTATGCAGACCATCTAAAAAAACTCCAGCTATACTCTGTCGCATATCGTCTACTCAGAGGTGATCCCTGCTTAACATACAAGGCCATGTCAAACCCAGTGCTGTTGGACATGCTCTACTTAAAGAAATCCCAATCCCTCAGAGGTATACACTCCAGGGATCTAAATCTGGTCATCACAATGAACAAAACATGCTGGAGGGATAGATTCCCTAACCCAGAGACTCCCCATACTCTGGAACAGACTGCCCATACATGTCAAGCTGAGTGCCTCTTTGGCCCTCTTCAAAAGGAACCTTGAAGATTGAATGGGAGATAGGAAATTCACCCCGGGGATCATGTCAGTTGCCCTGCTAGACAGGGGACCAGGGAAGTTAATATTCTGGGAAGAAAATGCCGAGAATTGATATGGCTAGGCTTGTATAGGCCCTCGGGCCGATAACCTAGCACCAACCTATGAACCTATGAACCTATTCCATTTGGTTACAGATTGGGCTTACCCATCCCATGGTTGATATATATTACCCCAAAAGAGAATAACTGGGATCATACCATAGATAATTGAAGGTGATCCATGCATGAGATGAAGCATTTAGGAGCTACATCTGTCCATTATTAGTACAGGAGACAGTCCTGGAGTAAATTTTCTATTTCCCATCCTTAGATCTATATTGTGCTTTAATATGGACAGGGATGAGCTTTGTTTTCTGTGGATGGGGAACTTGTTCCACAGCAGTGGTATTCTCTATGAGATACACCCATCCCTCCAAACCATTCTGCTGATGTTGCAGAAGAGGTTTAGATATATAAACTGAGTGTTTCTGATGCAATTTGAGTTGCTGATGTGCAATAAATCCTTTAGTAATGGGTCAGAGGATGCCTTGTATGCCAGACACTGGTCAACACTTAGCAGTCGGTAAGATACCGAACATAGTGACAGTGTTTTTTGTTGGTCCATGAAAGCAATGTTGTTTAAACCTTGTATCCTTTTAGTAAGGTATCTCTGTGGGCATTCCAGCTGTTGCATGTTTCTAGACAGATACATGCCAAAGTATGCATTATATTCAATGACTTGCCTAATGAGGGCTGAATAAATGGGGACAGTGACATCCCTAGATCTAGACACAATCTCATTTGTTTATAAGCTGTGCAATATAGAAGGACTTTCTTCCAACAATAAACACATGCTGGTGAAATGTTAAGCCACCTTCCATATAGGTTCCCAAATCCTGAACATCTGGGTCAAGTCTTTAGGTTGTATTGTCAATGTAGTACTTCCCTGGATAGATGACTTCTCAAAGGACATAATAATGAATTTTTAGGCATTTAATTTCAGACCATGGTTTTGGCACCAGTTATTTCTTTGGAACAAACCTTCCTGCAGGACGGCTAAGTCATCTGGGGAGTGAATGACTGCTCATAGTTTGCAGTCATCTGCAAACTTCATTAGCCAGAGCCCTTTGGTATTGGCTTTTACTTCAGAAAAGTAGATGCCAAACAGGAAAGGTAGCACAGAACCCTGGGGAACTTCACTGGTGACTGGCCTCTATGTGGTGGTAACTTCCCCGATTTTAACTATCTGGATCCTATCTGTAAGCCAGTTGCCAATCCAGTGGGTGACCTAGGGATTTATAACCATTTTAATTAGTTTTTCTTCTATGCCTGAGTAGGAAATTGTGTCAAAACCTTTGGCCAGGTCAAGGTATGTGTTGTGCACCATTTTGCCTTCATTCATTGCTTTGGTGATCTTTTCAAAAAAAATCCACTAGTTTGAGTAAGCATGACCTGTCCATGATTAATCCAAATTGATATGGGTCCATTGTTTAGAGGTTCCCTATGTTCTGATTAATTCCATTATAAGTTTTTCCATGGCTTTGCATATGAGGCTGGTCAGACTTAGGGATTTGCAATTGCATGAGTCTGTGGAAGGTCCTCCCTTATGCAGGGAAACAATTGTGTCTCTTCTACATTCACTCAGTACAAAACCTGTATGAAGGCTGAGATTAAACAGTGCTGTTAGGGGTATGGCTAAATCATGCTTCATGCTATTTAAGATGCATCCAAGCAAATTGTCAGGATCCACTGATGTAAGTAATTTTAACTTTTGATAGCACTTTTAGGACTTGGTCTAGTATGATAGTTTGCAGCAAGACAGTTTCAGGTATATCTTGAGGGGAGATGGAAGGAAAGAAGGGTAAAGTTTCAACTAAATTTATTAGCCAGTAGGTGTCCTATATCTTTACCCTCAGAGTACGTGACATCACAACTCAGCACATTGCTGCATTGTGCTTTTGAGATTATGAACATAACTAAAAAAATGCTTTGTGATTGTCTTTGGCTTGGGTAGCTATGTTAGCCTCAAACTTAGCTTTGGTGGATTTTGTTAAGCTCTTGAGAAGCTTGTTTATTTCAGGAACAAGGACTCTAACATTGTAGGAGTTACTCTTCTTACTTTTGGTCAAAATTATTTTCCTTTTATCATAAAGCCTGTTGATATTATGGTTACACCCAGTACTTGCTCCTAAGCAGCTGTTTACATGCTTTCATAGTGTGGTGGTATATATTTCTTATTTAGAAGGAAACTGCTTTATGGTTAGACCTTACAAGTGATGAAGATATGCAAGGGATGGTGCAAGATGCTTCCATATTAGTAAGGACAAGATCCACGATGATACTCATCCTAGTGGGGGCTCTGAATAATTGTTCCAGGGCATTTGAATTGACAAAGTCCAGGAATATCTGTGCTTGTGCACTAGTGGTGGTACAGGTTTTCTAGTCTTTAGCTGGATAGTTTATTCACTTGGAAAAATGGTATTGGGTTTAGTACTAAGTGATTCTAGTTCCAGCAGATAAGCTTTGCGTCTTTCTTTTGTAATACAGGGAGCTTTATAGCTAGTTAATATATGGCAAAGGAACTTTCTGGTAGTTATTTGGACATGAAGAACCTCTAGTGTATTATGTTGCTTTACCAGCCCTGATGTGAGTCTCTTCTGAATGTAGATTGAGACATCTCCACCCTTTCTGTCCTCCTGCGCAGTATCTGGTCTAAACGTGTGGAAGGCATTATAGCCCTAAGAAGTCAGAGTGCACTCCACTATTTTAAACTGTGTCTCAGTCATTACACAGACAAAAATGTCTTCCAGGATGAGAAGGGCTTGTAGGGAATGGAGTTTCTTATTTAGGCTCCTAGCATTGATCAGTAACGCCTTCATATTTTGTCTTTCTCTGAAATGGAAATATTACAATACAACAGTAATTTAAAAATCAATGCAAACAGCAACTTTGGAATTCTTAGACCATCTTAATTTTCTGTGAAGCTTCCCTACATCACTTCCTACTTTCTATTATTCTACCTACTTTTCTACCTCTCCAGACACACTCTAACATGCAATACCTTCTTATTCCTATTACACTCCTCCTGATTCTCTCTACCATCACCTGTTATCACTCCCACCTTTCCAACCCACTCTTATGCTGTCCTACCTCTTACACATACATCTTTCCAACTACTTCCTCATTTACTATCTCCCCAACTCTATTCAACTTCACCATGTCTACATAAGCTCTCCATACTCCAAGTCCTTCAACCTACCTACAAACCTAAGCCAAAGCTATACAAATTCCATCAACCTTTTGCTACACTCTCTCTTCTTAGAAAAAATGTACTCTGCTCTGGTGACATCCATCCCAAACCAGGCCTCTGTTCATCTCCCCCCCCTCCCTCACATTCCTCAAAACCAACCCCACCCAGTCCTCCTCACACACCTCTCACCTTCTCCATCCTCAGACTCAGAACTCATCCCCATCTAAATACTTAACTATATACTCACTGAATATTCAGAGCCTAACAAACAAAATCGCTGAGCTGCACAAATGGAGCCCATACTACCCCTCACATTCTTTCTCTATCAGAAACTTGACTTAAGCCACAAATTTGTAACAGTGAAATACTCCCACCTGGTTATAACATCTTTTGCTCTGACAGAGTTGCTAAAAAAGAGGGTGGTGTAGCCATCCTCTACTCCAATAGCCTTAACCTCTCACCTCACTGTTCCCCTATTCCTGACTTCTACCCAGCTGAGCCTATCATCCTTAACTGCCATTTGAATCCTCATAAAAAAATGCTGTTGCTTCCATCTATCTTAGTCCTGGTAACAATCTGCCCATCCTAGAAAACACTCTATCCTGGTTCCCTCACGCCATACCATAGGAAACCCTTATCATAGGTGATGTCAACATAGACCAGGGGTGGCTCGTGCTATAGGACTGCAGGACTGCAGCCCTCCCACCTAGAAAACAAATAAAAATAAAACTAAAAAACACAAAAACAAATACTGTAATTCCCAGAAGTATTCTGCACATGCCCTAGATACACAGGAACACTCTCAGACTGTTTTCTCAGCAGTCTAGATAGGCATCTCAGCCCCACTGCTGTGCAGTGGTGACATCACAGAATGGAGGCACTCCAGACTGCAGCAGCAGCAGACTGGACCAATCAAGATGCATGAAGCAGTTAACAAGGTGTGCTGGACCAACCACAAGCAGCTCACATACACCAGTGGCAAGGTGAGTGTGTGAAATGCCCCAGTTGCTATATAGTGGTCTCTAGAGCAAACTCGTGGTGGTGTGGTAGGAAATACCACAGGCTTGAACCCTGTACCTTGTATGCAGGTGGTAAGGGCCTGAATTCCCTACCCACCAGCATTTATAAACAATTTGCAGATTTATGCCTCATATTTGATCTGTTCTGTTCCTCATAATATCTGTGGTTTCTAAATTTTTAAATGCTTAGATATTTGATGGTGCAGTGGTAGCATTGTTACCTCCCAGCTACAGGTTCTCAGGTTTGATCCTTGGCTATGGTGCCTTCTGTGTGGGGTCTACATATTCTCTTTGTGTGTGTTTGCTTTTGTGTCCTCCCATGTTACAAAGACATGTGTCTGCAATATTTCTTCCTGTGCCTCTGCTGAAAATAGTTTTTTTGTTCCAAGTCAGACTGTCCTTGTTAACAACTGTTAAATAAAATTGACAGACATTTAGATTTCAGACTTCAGGTTTCTGAATGTTTAATCCATTACATAGTTGTAATCACCCTTGATGTCCACTTTATTGTTCGATGAAACCATGAAATAGTGGTGTGGTAGTATTGTTACCTCACAGCTACACGTTCTCTGGTTTGATTCTTGCTGGGGTGCCTTCTATGTGGAGTCTGCATCTCCTCCCTGGGTTTGTTCTGGTGTTCTGCCATTTTACAAAGACGTGTCTGCAGTATTTCTCCCTGGGCCTCTGCTGAAAATTGTTTTTGTTCCATCAGACTTTCCTGGTTAACAAATGTTAAATAAGTTAAATTGACAGGCATTTGAATTTCAGACTTCATATTCTTCAGAAAATACATAGTAACGCAAAACCTTTTATTCTAGCAATTTTCTAAGTTTGTAAGATGAATATTTGAAATTTGTCCCTATTTTTGGGACTGTATTCCCCCATTATTGGCTTCATCCAGGTTTGATGTGCTAAGGTTGACAGCTATAGCAAAAACCGAATATGTTTGAGGGCTGTATTCCCTCATTACTGGGTTTGTCCAGGTATTTTGTGCTAAGAGGTTGACAGCCATGGTGAGAACTAAATTCACTAAATGATAGCCATTTAAGTTTCAGTCTTCCTCTCTTTCACAAAGCAGTTGATTTGGCATACTGGTGTGTTGCTCTGACTGTTTTGCACAGAGGTCTTGGCAGTAAAATGTATGGTGGTAATACAGCATTTTATTCTAGCAACTTTCCAAGGTTATACAAGCAATGTTTAATGTGTCCCTGTTTTTTTACCCCTCCCCCCGCCCAATAAATTTTGTCTTTTTCCAGATTTCTTGTACTGTGAAGATGAGATGCAGTTGAGTATTGAGTAGATTTTACAAGGAGCTGAGAGCTGCAGGGGAATAAAAGTTTAATGCTGAGTTAGCTTACCTTGTTAATAGCACAACAGGTTGTGTACTTGTTTTTTATGCAGAAGGCTGTGGGTTCTACTCCCACAAGAGGTGGATGCTGCCATACTGAGAATGTCCTCTTTGGCGAAGATACTAACTATGAACCTGTTATCAGTTTGCCATCCATTTCCTATTGCAATATTACTAGCTTATCATTTTTTAATGTAATATAGGCAATTTATTCCTCAGGGACTACAGACACTTTATTGTTCGATGAAACCATGAAATATAAAGGTGTTTGCTAGCAGCAACCTCTTCATTAGATACAGATTTCTTTAATGTGGAATTATTTAGATGACTTTTACTTCTTCAGAGATTGTGCATATTTACTGATAATGGTGGACTGTAGAAGTTTCAGTAGACTTTTATGATGGAAATGTTCTGAACTGGGCAGTTTTGTCATTATTGGTGTATGCATTTCGTTTCATTGTTTACTGGAAAAATGTTCAAAACAATAAGTTTAAAACACCCTCTAGCAACTGTACTGTATTGTACAAGTAATATAATTTAGTACAATCAGGAAGGTGTATCAAAGAGCAGATGTATGTTTCATGTGCAAGGGGCCTATGATTTGAAAACAGCCTAAAGTTAATCTTTATCTGCCACTGGCAAAATGTATTTTCTTTGAATGTGGGTTTAAATGCTATTTCAATGAATGTGAGTTTGAAGGACAGAGAAGTTTTAATGCTAAGTTTGTTTTCATTGTGAGACTGCATTGCTTTGTTTAGCAGATGTCTTAGTGTTTGTGCTGTAAAATGCAAAATAAAACTTTCAAATGAAGTCCAAATAATCATAGAAGTAAAGCAGTATGCACATTAGTGTTTATGGTAAATGGGGTGAAATAGCCAAGTAATGGTTCATTGGAATGGCTGCAGGGGGAGGCTCCATTTGACCATGATTTTGTGAGGTGGAAGGGCAGCAAACTCAAAGACAGCCCAGGCTGAACTATACTTCCCAACTGTCCAGATTTTCACAAAATGAATAGATTTTTGCTTCTTATTTTTGGCTTATTCCTCATAAAATTTGTGGTTTTCTGGCAAATCATTTAGGAATTAAGTCACTAAATAATGACAGACACTGAGTTTCAGACTTCATAACCTTCAGAAAAATACATGCTAAAGTAAGACCTGTTATTTTATCAACTATCTCTTTTTATACAAGAGCAATTTTTAGTGCTGTTTATATGTTCCCCCAATATATTTGGCCTTGTGAAGATTTATTGCATTAGCAGGTTGATAGGTACATGCAAATAAATTGCTTTATAGAATTAGGCATAGCCAAACCTCTCAACTGTCCCCGATTTTGGCTCAAAATGTCGCTCTTTCCCTAATAATCCCTCCGCAAAATAGCAATTTTGGAAGAAAAACATGGAAGGTTTACAATTAAGAAATAACTGTAATAATCAGAGTTATAGATTACATTTATTTCAGAAATGCATGTAGATTCTTTTATTTTGTCAGCTGCTCAAGTTAGCAGTACTAATATTAAAAAAGTGTCTCTTCTTTGACAGGTTCCCAGCTGGGTTGTGTGGCTATTCTATATTTTTACATCGCATTTTTGGTCCATTTTTCATAAAATTGTGTTTTTTTTGCAAATTAGTGGCAAATCATTAAAGACTGAAATTAGAAAATAATGACAGACATTTGAGTTTCAGATTCCATACCCTTCAGAAAATTCATTCTAATGCAAGACCTACTATTCTATTATCTTTCTAAGTTTATAAGAGCAACATTTAAAAAGTGTCCTTATTTTCAGGCCTTTTTCCCACTCCTGTGTATGGCTTTGTCCAGATTTCTTGCTCTGAGGTTGAGAGGTATGACAAATGTGTCTGGGCCATCACAGTCAGCCAGAGACATTTCAAATCTTGACATACTTGTTGCACCCCACTCCCCTATGTAGTGTGTAATGACTCTGGATATGTCTAAGCAAGGCAAGGAGCACTTATGCAGTGTAAATGTGCAGAGTATCCCCTCATCCAAGGTAGACACAAGTATTACAGTGGATTTTCATCTGTCCTTGATTTTGCAGAATGGTCTGCTTTCTGTCATATTTTTGTACTATTGATTTATGCTTATTACTCCGAAAGTGCCTGTTGCTCTGTGTTTAAGTAGCAATGCTTTAATGACCACCAGGTAAGCTTGTCTGAGATTGTAAGATGCAAGTAAGCTTTAATAAGCATATTGTTAAAGAATTGCCAACATTGAAAGCCTTTCTGTTGTTGCCATGCAGAGAATACTTACATAACTAGATAATGTATAAGCCTTGGGTATTGAAATGCATATGACAGTATTTGTAATAAAGGACAGGATTAAGTTATTTTAAGAAGCTCAATACACTTGTTGGAGACTTCCAGTCATCTCTGCAGGCTTTACCCGTAAACAAAACAGAATGCCAGCCTATCATGTGTGGTCCATAACCTGTACAGTAATCCTTTAAGCAATGTATCTTGAGCTTGTTTCTTGTTTGCTTTTCATTTTTTACTTTGATCATTTTTTCCCCATGAAACAAGTAGATAGTTGTCAGGCAGCAGGTCTTTTTGGATAAGAAACATTTTTACAAGTGGGGACATCACAGAGATTGCTACTTTCAGCATGTTACTTGGTGCTTTAATAAAGCTGAATATAAATTATAATTAGAACTGCAGTGCAAGGAGTAGTGGTTTGAGTTGATTGCTGCTTGTTTTTCTTATACTTGATTTTTACTGGCATTCCAGTAATGCATTTAAAAAGTAATTTATTTTTTCATGCCTCACAACCTTTTTGTTTCCATCTAGATATTAAGTAAGCTGACATGCAGCCAATGCACTGAAATATTTTTTTCTTCTACACTTCATTTTGTCTTGAATGGACTCTCATAATGACGGTTTGGCACCCAGGGCAGCGTATTTAATTAAATTTAGTTTTTGTGGTTTTGAGCATAGCTCCTCCTCTTTCTAGTTGGCCATACCCCTTCCTATTGACCCCACCCATTCAGCTGTCTCCTGCAGCCCCCCTATGATTTGAAATCACCAGCCTCCACTGACATAGACTGGTCCAAACCTTCTACTGACTCTCCTCAACTCAATATCCACCTACATGACTTCTACCAACTGATCTCATCCCCCACTCACTTCCACAAAAATTCATCTTCAAGCTTCACAATTGACTGAATTTTCACCAACTCCTCCTACCACTACCACAGTCCCACCACCCTACCTGACTCCTTTAGTGACCATCTTCCTACCCCTGTCTAAAGATACTACTCCCAAACCCACAAACCCCACCTTATTAGAGATTGTCAAAAACTGTCTACTCTTGATATCTCCCAATTTAACTCTATTCACTCCAGTATAGACTGGTCCATCTTTAGACAAATCCCCCTCAATTACACTGAAAGTATGTCCAATAACGTCTTCCTGAATACTTTGGACTCCCTAGTTCCCTCTAGAAAGATCAGAATAAAATAAAATCATGCTCTATGGCTTTCCAAGGAAACTAAGTCCCTTATGAAACAAAGAGACAGTGCTTGGAAAGCCTGGACTAAAATAAAATGACTACCACTTCTTCTCAAATATAGACAACTAAGGAACCTTGCTAAAAAACAAACTACAAAAGACAAAAAGTCCTACTATAGCTCTGCCCAGCTTAACAACAAATCCAATTCTCGAAAATTTTGGTCTGCTCTGAATAAAATCTTCTATCCAGGCAGTCCATCTAACCCCTCCCCTTACCCAAACACATCCCCACAGGAAACCGCTACCCTCCTAAATAAACACTTTATTGATACCATCCAGAATCTCATACCCTCTAATCTAAATTCTGCTTCGATGCCTATCCCTCCCAATCCTCTAAACACAACTCTGTTTTCCTTTCAGCCAGTTCCTATTACTTACATCAAATCTCTACTTCTTAACCTCAAACCCTGCTCTCCCTCCACTGACATTCTACCTCCTACCTTCCTCAGACTAGCTGCAGACACTGTTGACTATCCTGTATCTATACTAATAAATAGATCAATATTTGAATCAACTACTCCCACCCTGTGAAAATCTTTTTTCACCATCCCTCTACATAAAGTTGGAAACTCCACTGACCCTGCCAACTACTGACCCATTGCCATTCTGTCCTCCCTCTCTAAGATACTAGAAAAATGTATTCACACACAGCTTCTTAATTACCTCCTTTAGCACAACCTACTCTCACCCACACCCAACACAGATTTAGTCCCAACCATAGCACTGCCACTGGTTTCCTCTGCTTCACTCACACCATTGCTGAGGCCATAGATAACTATAAACGTGTTTCCTATCTCTTTCTTGACCTCTCCAAAGGTTTCAATACTGTCTCTCATCCTCTACTACTATCCAAACTTGCCAATCTCAACCTGTCTTTCTCTGCCCTTGCTTGGCTCACTAGTTACCTATCTAATAGGCAACAATCTGTCAAATGGCTCTCATCCTCCTCACCTTTCCTTCCCATCCTAACAGGAGTTCCTCAAGGCTCCATCTTAGTTCCCTTTCTGTTTAATGTCTTCACCAATGATCTTTTTACTGCCTGCAAAGAATCTTCCCTCATTCAATATGCTGACGACTCTACACTTATCTCTATCTCAAACATCTCCAAGCTCCATACCCTAACCCAACATGCCTTTCTATCCACTAAACAATGGCTCTCAGAAAACCTACTGATCCTAAACCCCAAAAAGACTTAACTCCTACTCTTCCTTCAGCATTCTCTTACTCATCATAAAACCACCTTTGTTATTAAATGTTCTAACAACACAACTATCCAAACTGATACCCACACAAAACTGCTAGGTGTCATCGTTGATGATGAACTAAAATTCAACCTGCACATACTCCAACGTATTAAAAAACTGACCAGAAACTAGGCCTACTGCATCGTAACAAAAAACTTCTATCCCCTGACACTAGACTCACTCTAGGAAAGGCACTCCTCATCCCCTCCCTCCTACATGCCACTCCAGTACTTACCAACATTCAGGCCACTACTCTAAATAAACTCCAACAAACCTACCACAAAATAGCTAGATTCATTACTAACTCCCCATACAATTCACACCACTGTATTGCATTAAACTCTCTCCAGTGGCTTGAACTCCCCTAACTGCTGCTATCTCAGTTTCATATGCTACACTCTATTCTTTACAAACCCTCATTCTGTCCATCTTTTTCTTCTTTAATCCCTACTTGTACTCCATCTCACACCAGCCAGACTTCAAACCAGCAGCTACTGGACATCTACCAACCAAAAACATTTGTAGGAAAAATACTATATAAATACTCTGTTACCCATGCCTGGAACAAACTTCCCCTTGACATACATTCCATTACCCACTCCTCTCATTTTAAAAATGAGCTAAAAACTCATCTACTCAACTCCAAGACTTGCCCTTGCCATGACCCTACTTACCCTCCTTACACTCCTTTCACATGAATTTTACTTCACCACTATGCACAACTCCATGTAAATTGCCATATATTGATTTCAGTCAAAGACTATGAAAAAAAAATAATTTGTACTTAAATATACTCTCCATGTAAAATATCATGTGTGATTTTGCTTTATGTATGCTTTCTACTTTATATATAGACCTTTCCTTTATAACAACTTATGTAAATCTCTTCTGTCTCTCATATCTGTATTAAGTGACAAATTGTTAGCATTGTAATGTACTGTTAAAGTCTATTAATGGAGCTTTTCTCCTTGAGTCTCCACTGAAAATGGGCCACAAGCCCAGTTGGACCAACCTGGTTAACAAATGTCAATAAATAAATAAATAAATAAATGAGTTCTAAACTGACTGGCATAGAACAGCCCTAATGCAAAGACAAGTCATGAACTAACCTGGCATACACTCCATATATAATAATGGACTACAGCAATAACTGACAACGTTGGTGTGGTATATTGAAGATTTACCCATGGTTGTTGTGATTTAATCACAAATGTGATGCCTGAGTGATTAAACAAAGCCAACCATGGGTTAATTAAGCAATAACAGATGACATGGTGTGGTATATTGAAGATTACCAACGGTTGCGTGGTTTAATCACAAAGGCAAAGCCCGAGTGATTAAATAAAGCCAACTGTGGGTAAATTTCAATATACCACAACCACGGAGCCAGTTATTGCTATTATACAATGACATTATTTAAGAAAAAAATACTTACTTTTCTTAAATAATATCTTTGTATAACGGCGCATTACTGTTCTTCCGCTGGTGGTGGTATACTGCTTCCTTGTGTCAATGTACTGTGCATGCGTATAGGACTTGTGTTCCCATGCATACCCAGTACATCGATGCTTTGAAACGGAAGCAACGGAGAAAAGAAAATCTCCGTAGCTCTGTTTTTTTCTTTTTTTTTTTTTCTTTATTAAAAAAAAAAAAAAAAAAAAGGCTTTGGACATTTTATACCAACGCGAAAAAGTCCGAGTGACTGGACCTTTTTCCATTGGTATATTGTGGGATTTACAATGGGCATACTGAACAATCAGCATGCACGTTTTGGAATATTAATGGGGGGGGGGTCATTGTATAACTTTCAGTGGGCAGCTGCGGTGGTGCAGCAGTTATCATTGCTGCCTCACAGCAAGAAATTCTCTGGTTCAATCCTCAGCTGGGGTGCCTTCTGTGTGGAGTCTGCATGTCCTTCCTGTGGTTACGTGGGTTTCCTCTGGGTGCTTTGGTTTCTTCCCAAAAACATGCTGTAGGTGGATTAGACACTCTAAAATTGGCTCTGTGCATGTGTGTGCTTTCTGTGGAAGGGTGGGTGCCAAGCTCACAACACTGTAGAACTCCACTGTCAATCATGAGCAGCCAGGTGATCTGCTGTGGTGACCCCTAACCAGGAAAAAGCCAGGAGAAGATTGTATAATCTTCAATATACCACACCTCAGAGTTGATTACTGCTGTTATACAATGACATTAATTAAGGAAAAAACAATTACTTACTTTTCTTAAATAATGTCTTTCTATAATGACACTGTGATGTTCTTCTATGTTGTTTCACAATTCTGCTGCTTTGTTGATGTACTGCACATGCATATGGGACTTCCATTCTCACATTTACACAGTACATCAGTGCTTCTAAAAGCAAACAATGGAAATAGGAAGATCTCTGTTGTTTTTTATTTTTTTAAACAAATTTACAGGATAATTCATAGAGATGCTCTTTCCAGCAGTAACTGTACCTCAGATAAAGAAAACCGGGTTCCTATTACTAGATCGCAGACGCAGTTTGTCGAATGCATCTTGATCGAACTGACAAGAGGGAAAAGCAAAATAATGAAGCGGCTTTTCAGTGAATTGGCTTGGCTACTTTCATTACTTTGCCGTTTTCAGCATTGTAGTGCAATCTCAGAGTTGGTATATTTAAGTAGGGGGGTGTGGGGGCACAGCCCCCCACGTCTTGGGTGTGAGGGGTGAAGCCCCCCACATTAAGTAATGTTTTAAAGTTTTTTTTTTATTTCGGAAATCGCTGTTCTGAGGTTTCGACATTGTAAGCTTTTGCTTACATGGGGTCGATTATTTATTGTTCGCTTTTCTAAGCATGCGATAATATAATATAGACCTGGAAAACCAACTTCATTTGTTATCTTAATAATGAAAGTGATCCAGGGTCATCTCCTTGAAACTCCAAATATGTTTTTTTAACAAACTGAGACTGCAACTTCAGCCCTTCCAAACCAACTTCATTTGATATAAGTGCTTCCAGTTAATTCTAAAAGTTTCTTAGTTTTGCTATTAATAAGCATTTGTGTATATTACTACAATATGGTTATTTCATAAAATGATGGGCCCGTGTACCTCATATTTCAGCTAATAATAGAAAAAGAAGTGTGTCTGCTCAATGATACTTTAGTTGCCGGACTTTTATTGTTGGTATATTCTCGATTTACAATGAGCACTCTGGTTGGGGGTGACCAATCAGCGTGCCCCTTTTTGAATGTTAATGGCCAGTCATTGTATAATTGGAGAATAACAAAAGATAAACCACTTATCAGCAAAAATGCAGTTCACCTGTGTACTGTAATTACTAATATAGGCTTATAGACCTTGGCTAAAGCAGACGCAGTGTGTTAAAATGAAATTAAAAGCAGATCAAGAAATGAAACACTTATCTGTCTTTCTCTGTAATGGAAATATTACAATGCCTGATATAAAACATCTGATATTATACCTATAAATCTTTGCCAGAATTATACTTCTTCAGAGCCTCTACCAACATTTTATGAGACATTATCCTATTCCGTATTCAGATTATTTACAATAAAATAATCTTCTTTACTACTCTGTATTCTACTTATGATTCGTCTAAAAGTTAGCAACAACACTGTTTAAATATTTTCTTATGTCCATATGTTTCAACTGCCATTATATAGCATATATCTATGCAAACAAGTTTTGTAATAATTTTCTAATCAATATTTAGTAAAGCCAGTGGTTTCCATTTCTTTAGATCTTTGCTCTCTGACCCCTTCCAAATAAGTATAATTATGTTTAAATAATAATAATTTATTATTTAAACAAAATTAAACTTATTTGGAAGGGGGCAGAGAGCAAAGATCTAAAGGAATCACGACAACTGGGTTTACTAAATAGTAGGGTGGCTGCGGTGGTGCAGCGGTTAGCGTTGCCACCTCACAGCAAGAGGTTCTCTGGTTCAATCCTTGGCTGGGGTGCCTACTCTGCAGAGTCTGCATGTCCTCCTTGAGGTCACGTGGGTTTCCTCCCACATCCCAAAGACATGCTGTAGGTGGATTGGACACACTAAATTGGTTCTAGGCATGAATGCGTGCGTGAGTGTGCCTTCTGTTGAAGGCTGGGCACTAGGCTGGCAACTCAACACCATAAAACTCCACTGCCAATCATGAGCAGACAGGTGATCTGCTGTGGTGACCCCTAACCGGGAAAAGCCAGAAGAAAATGATGTTTAAATAATAATAAATGATATTCCTTTTCTCAATCCAGCAGTTCTGTAATACTTTCAGCAGTACTTCCTGTTGGTCATTATTTAATAATTTGTAAATCTACATATGACAAATCCTTATGACTGGGAGACTCTTCAGGTTTAACAGCCTCCCATACCATGACTATCCTCATCATTATAATATCTCTGTAAGTTATTTTACTCTCCAGCCTTATACACTGCCATTTCTTTGCACAGATTGATGTTTGCATTTTTTCAGCCCACCCAAATACAGTCCCACTTTCTTCATTTTTGTTCTTGTTCTGAATAAACACAAATTTTATCTCTTACATTTCCAACATGCACATATTCGTTCTGCACAAATTTTGTTAATAAAGGGGTAACTTTTTATTCCCAACATTCAGCCACATATTTCTGTTTCTTTTTTTCTTTCATGTCGTTTATCATTTCCACCAAGCCATGCAGCATTTAGATTTTCACTCTGCACTTATTTTTTATTTTTTTTGCCTTTACATACTTCCTTTTTTACATATAATTATATTTCAGTTTCAGTTTATTTGATTCTCACTACTTCACTCAGTCTTCATAATATACTATCCTAGCCTGATGGTCGACATATTCATGCCTTCCTTTTTACCAACCTCCATTGTCATCATGCTGCTTTTTTCCTTAGTTTCTTTTGCACATTCATATCTAATTTTCATAAAAACAACTTTATGGTCAGAAAAAATGTTTCCTTACTTCAGACATTCACTGTTCCTGCATCATTACTACATAATATATAATATCAAGTTAAACAACCTTTTAAGTGTGGTTTTGTATGTCTCTCACTATAACCTTCCCATTTTCTTTTTGTTTCTCTGTTTATCACAGCTGAAGTCCCCTTCTTATAGCATTATAACATTTATTAATACATATTTTACTAATATATGAAACATGCAAACAGTATTAAATAACTGAATGAAAATAAAATCAGCAATGCAAAACTATGATTGCAAATTAGGAGCAATCCTTGAGTCCCGCGATGATGTTAATATACTGCGGGTAGGGTTAACGCAGACAAATGATTTGTGCCAAAGCTACAGATTAAAACTAAATCCAAAAAAAATGCATTATTATTCCTTGTGTGAAAAATGAAACCCCTGCTAATTACATTATAGACAGCACCCTCCCCTAAGTGTAGTCCCAGTGGTATATGATCTAGGTACTCAGGTTGATAGCAATCTAAACTTTGACCCTCATGTATCTACAGTAGTAAGGAAATCCTTCTATGAGGCACATCTTATAAGTAAACGCATTGCATCTGGATTTAAGGATGTTATAATTCCATTATACACGGCCCTCATCAGACCAATAATTGAGTACAATGCTCCCTTTTGTATGTATCTCACCAGACACCTGCAACAATTGGAGAGACCACAGAGGTTTCTTACCAAGAAATTACAGGGTACACAAAATAAGTCTTACCCAGAAAGACTGTACTTTGTCTCCTACAGGTTGTTAAGGGATGACCTGTGCCTGGCTTACAGGGCAGTGTCTGACCCCACCCTGATGGAAATGCTACACATTCATAAATTAAATTGTATGAGGGTCACTCAATCCAGGGATCTTAAACTAGCCTCTGACATAAACAGGTCATGCTGGTGAGATAGATTAATCTCCCAGAGATTGCCGGTTCTCTGGAACATAGGTTCATAGGTTCATAGGTTCATAGGTTTATACTAGGCTATCTGCCCTAAGGCATTTAAAAGCCTAGCCCAGAGTTTTTGTGGCTTATGCCACCGCTTATGTTAAAAAATACTGTGCCCATTAGTTTGTTGTGCCTCTGTCCAGCAGTGACACAGAGATGATTCCCGGGGTAAACCTACAATCTCCCATCCACCGGTCAAGATTTCTCTTGAACAGAGCCAGCGAGGTGCTCTGCCTCACATAGACCGGGATTTTATTCCACAACATAGTGAGTCTCTGGGTGACAAATCTATCCCTCCAGCATGTTCTATTTATATCCGTGCTAAGGTTTAAGTCGCTTGCTCTATTGAATCTGGTAGATTTGGATTTTTTGAGGTGGAGCATGCCCATTAATTCCGGGCTGGACATGGCCTTGTATGTCAGGCACAGGTCACCTCTGAGCAGACAGTATGCGACTGAATAGAGCTGGAGTTTATTCAGTCTGGCAGCATATGACAGATTTTGGAGTCCCTTTATCCTTTTGGTGAGGAACTTTTGGGGTCTTTCCAATTGCTGCAGGTGTCGGGTGAGATACATCCCGAATGGGGCATTGTACTCGATCATTGGTCTGATAAGTGAAGAGTACAGGGGAACAATAACCTCACTTGATCTGGATGTGAATCCCTTCATGATCAGGTGGGCAATGTAGAAGGTTTTTCTAACCACTTTAGCAATGTGAGTGTCAAAAGAAAGGCCACTGTCAACCTGGGTCCATAGGTCCCTGATAACCTCTTCTGTGCTTAGTGGATTGCCACCTATATGGTAGCTTGGGGTTACCTTGTTTTTCCCGAAGGGTATGACTATACATTTTTTGGCATTTAACTTCAGGCCATGGCTCTGGCACCAGCTATCAGTTTCCGTGAGACCCCTCTGAAGGATATCTGTGTCCGATGTACTTTCCACTATGGCTCCCAGTTTGCAGTCATCTGCAAACTTTGTCAGCCATAATCCTCCTATGTTAGCCTGTACTTCTGAGAAGTAGATGCCAAACAACAGGGGGCCAAGGACTGAGCCCTGTGGGACATCACTTGTGACTGGCTTGGAGTCTGACATGGTGCCAGCTACTCTAACCCTGTGGGTTCTGTCCTTTAGCCAGTTTGCAACCCATCTTGTGACATATGGGTTTACATTTAAGCTGGTAAGTTTCTCTATAATACCCGAGTGGGGTATTGTGTCAAAAGCTTTTGCAAGGTCAAGATAGGCTGTATGGACTGCCTTTCCTGCATCAATGGCCTTGGTGACTGTTTCGAAGAAGTCGACCTAATTCAAAAGACATGATCTGCCCTTGACAAAGCCAAACTGGGTCGGGTCCAATGTCTGCAAGTCCCCTATGTCTTTGTTTATGAGTTCCATTATGATCCTCTCCATAGCTTTGCAGACCAGGCTTGTTAAGCTTATGGGGCGGTAATTACCGGGGTCCGTAGAGGCACCGCCTTTGTGGAGTGGGACCACAGCTGCCATACGCCACTCCTTGGGCACGTATCCTGTGGTAAGGCTAAGATTAAACAGCTGCCTTATGTGCGGGTTTAGTTCCTCATTGAGTTCGTGTAGCACACAGCCGGGGACACCATCCGGTCCCATTGATGCTGTGTTTTTAGCTTTAGAGAGAGCAGCTTTCACCTGCGCATTGGAGATGTCTGGGAGGCTGCACTCCACTGGGATAGTTATCGCTCCTTTTGGGGGGGGGGTGAAGTTTGCACTGAACCTGTCTGCCAGTATGTTGGCAATGTCTGTGGGTTCAGTGATCTTTGTATCATTTTGGACTAATTCTGAGCATATCTGGGAGTTTCCACCCAGGTTTCTAACATAGCTGTAGAAGGCCTTATGATTGTCTTTTGAATCTATGGCAATTTTTCTCTCAAAGTTGGCCATGGATGATTTTATGAGTGCTCGTATTTTTTTACTAATAATGATCAAAGGTGTCTTCTCTTTTATGGATTTTGCTCTATCATGTAACAGCTTTCTCCTCTTATTGTAAAGTTTGTTTATGGCTGGGGTCCACCAGATTGGACGTTTGCCCTTGGTGGAAAGAGTCTTGGTTTTATTAGGGATTGCCTGATCCATGCAGTCCTGGAGGTGTTCGTAGAAGGCATTTGTAAGGGCTTCTGCAGCTTGGGTTGTGATTTCCACTGGCTCGGGGGCCTTGAAGGATACCACACCAGTCTTGAGTAGTGTGAAGTTTGCTTTAGAGAAGTTCTTCACTGTGGTCTTTTTTGTTTGGAGTGGGGGCGGGATGTGGATATCCAGTGAGATTAGTTTATGATCTGATCTCACCAATGAGGGATATACTTCCGGTGTGGAGCATTTTGTCCCCATGTTTGTGATGATGAGATCTAGTATATTTTCTCCTCTTGTGGGAACGGTGACTAGTTGTTCCATGGCATTTGAATTTATGAACTCCAGGAACCTTTGGGCTAGAAAGTTTGGGCTTGAGTAATGTTCCCAGTCTATATTCGGGTACTTGAAGTCACCCAATATAATGGTGTTTGGAGATACATTTATACCCTCCAGTGTCTTCAGGAAGGCTGTGTGGGGTTCCTGAGTTTGAGAGGGTGGCCTGTAGCATGCTACAAATTGTAGAGCAGTTTTGCCTATGGTTAATTGCACCTGGATGGTTTCCGATGCTTCGTGCATTACCACCAACCTGGAGGTGTGGGTATCCTTGATGAATATGGATACACCCCCTCCTTTTGTGGTGTGGTCTGGGTTTTGGGGCTGGAACGCATGATATGAGGTAAAACCTGATAGTGCCGGGGTGCTCTCAGGAGCCTTGAACCAGGTTTCAGTCACAACACAGACATCAATGTTCTCCATACTGAGAAGGGCCTCACGTGCATGCATTTTGAGATTTAGACTTCTGGCATTGAGCAGCATTACCCTTAGTTTCTTCCAATTTTTGTTTTCTAGGGTGGTAGGTTTAGAATTTGAGCCTTGCCTAAAAAAGGCACTATGGGGGTGGCAAGAGCCTTAGCCAATATCCGGAATCCCAGGGGTGACAGGTGCAAGCAAGCCGTCCCTTGCGAAGCAGCGTGGCTTGTCAAGCATGTCATCCCAGGCAGGCAGACAGACACTGGATCCCCTTTAAATGACACCAGAAATTAAGCCAATTGTTAAAGCTGATCATCTTGTCTCTATGTTGTGGCATCATTCTTGGTGAAGGAAGGATGCTGCTCAGGGTCACGGTCATACCTGCCTGGGCTACATAATCAGAGAGCTCCTCTAAGTCTCTTTTCATGTAGACCAGGGAGGTACGTCTCAGGTCATTCACACCAGCATGGACAATGACTGTGTCATATTTGTACTTGCTGTGGAGTGACCCGAGTGCTTGTGTTATGTGGCAGATTCTAGCACCCGATAGGCAGCTTACTGTGACCCTCTCCTTATTCAGCCTGGTGAGTGGGACGTCAGTGTGTCTGACTATGGAGTCACCTATGACAAGTATGTTTGGTGTTGTATTTGGCCTTAAGAGCTGTGACTGCTTTGCACACTGATTTTGTGTTTTATGTGTTGCCTGTGGTGTGTCATGAGGTGGCGGTTGCTTGGGTGTCTGCTTTGGAGGCCTCTGCTGTTTAGGTAAATTTTTGCTCAGAGCCTCCGAGTATGTCTTTGTGTGTTTATGTGTTTTGATTCATCGTTGTGATAGCTTTATGTGAGACTGGTTTTGTGGTGTGTGTAGTTGCCTTCTCCTCCTGTCTGGTCTTGCCAGTCCTGAGTTGAGAGAGCTCAGCCTCCAGTTTGGCTAAATAGCTGCATCTCTCGCAAGTATTTGTGTTATGTGGGAGGAGGAGAGGGTTGTCTGTGTACATGAGGCTGGAGAAAGCGCTCAGTCTATGTGTCTTATTGGATTAAACTGCATTTAATTTTACTTCTGGTCTGTGCCTCATTGTTGGATTTCGCTAACCCTGTGGTTGATGGTATCCATTTTACGTTTTACTCGAGTGTTCCTGTCTTGGAGCTATCTACATTTTTTGCAATTGTAACATTGCCTCAATATTCCCAGATTCCCCAACTGGACAGGAGAGGACGCCAGCATCTGGCCCTCCGACATGCTAGAGAAATTAAGAAGTTTGGGGTGTAACTGAATGAGAGAGGACTTAGTAAGGAAGTGGGTACTCCTGGGGGGGGGTTCGCTAGTGAGGGACTTGGTTTAATACAGAAGTGCTAAGCCTGAAAAGAAGATGCTTTTAAGACAAGTGCTGAGCTTTTTTTTTGGAGAAAAAAAAAAAAAGCTTTTAGGAACAAGTGCTGCGCTTTTTAGTTAAGGGATATACTGTTTAGATTACTAGTAGAGCAGTTCTAAGGGAAAAAATGAAGAACAGACTTTATAGAGCCAGAAAAAGTTTAACCTTGTTAAACCGACGCTGCCCGATGCTGCTCTAGTGGCAACTCAGCTAAAAGCGTGCTTGATAGCAGGGGCTGGAAAGAGCCAGGAATTGACCCAATACGGCCAATAAAACTACAGTTTCAAGTCAGTAACCACTCCCATGGAGGGCAGGGGAGCTGCTCAATGTTTTTCACTGCCACTGATCAACAGAGAGACTTTCTTTTAGCCCAAGCAAAAATGGCCTCACAGAAACTTACAAACAGTTCAGGAACAGCAAGCCTGTAACTGAACTTTTTTAAATCTCAGAAAAATGGGAAAAAAGCAAGATTTTTTTTGTTTTTGTTTTTTCAGAGATAGCAGAGGTTCACAAGTAATATCAAGTTATAACAGTGCAGTAAATGACCCCACACAAGAGTGCTAGGTCAAAGACAGAAAATATGCAAGTTTTGAGAAAAAACTATTTTAAAATTAAGTGCAAACAGGAAATTCAGTAAACAGCTTTTGGTTGTGCTCTAAATACAGCGACTAATGCAGAAATCAAGTTTAACAAGCCAGAAAATGCTCAAACTAGGCAACTATGCAGAAAAACTTAGCAAATAAACAGAGAAAAAATACTTAAAATCTCAAAAGTGGCTCCCTTCTTCTCTCAGCGTTTTCTCCTCTTGGTGGGTACTTCACCAACAGCCAACAAGCCTGAAAAGCTTCCAATTCACCTGAAACAGAGCCCCACCCTGATCCTCTTCAATCACAACCTAGATCAATGGATGAGTGGTCACAAATTCACTCCTGGGGCAGCACCCATGTCCCTCCTGGACAGAGGAAGTTGGTATTAACTGCCATATACCCTTACCTCTGAGAACTTCAGTCACATAACCACTGACAATTGGAGCAACTCTGGATAAATATGGCTAGACTTGTAAGGGCTTGGGGCTGTTAGCTTAGTAATTTTCTGTGAACCTATGAACTTCTATATTTATAATGTGGTGCTGTACTAGACACATAAGGAATAGATGAAAGATAGTGGGAGACTTATGATGAAAAACACAGGTCCAGCATTGCAATGGACAGCAATACAGAAGTAGAAAATATCTAAGTAAAGAAAACATTTTGAGGCTGCTAAAAGCAAAGGTGAGAGGACGATGACATAGGTTTTACCTCTGCTTCAGGTAGAGGACTAGTTGTCCATGAACCAGGTTTTGGTCTTGTTTTAAACTTTTGTTTATTATAACTGCATTTACATTTGGTGGTAGAAAATTCTTAAATGCATCATAAGCCATCATCAGAGAAGTTTTTCCACTTAGAAAAGAGACAAGAACAGAATTCAATTAGAATGGTTCATGGCAGAGAGGTTACAATGTGGAAAGTAACTTAAGCAAATCCAGTTATTTGACCAAAGGTGTATGAAATCCAAGCAGCCAAAAGTGACCCTGAACTTGCTAGTTTACTCAGCTATAAAGACTGACTTAAGGCAGGACATAAATATTGTATTCAGCCAAAGCAAAAGGCAAATCTTGCTCTCCTTGATAAGCAAACTCTGTTTTTTGCATGGTTAGGGATTGGCTTTACAGTATCAACACTGAGATGGGTAAGTATGGCCAGGAAGTGGCCCACTAGCATTCAATGATCAGTTATATTTAATGACAGTTTTGTTAGATTTTATGACTTTCACTTAATCAACAGCACATAACAAGTTGTCAAAGATAATGCCTAAATACTTCACTAATCTAAAAATTTCAGTTAAGTCTGCTTTAGAAGTGAGATGCAAAAGGTCGGTAGGCACAGCCTTCTGGATTTCTTAAAATTAAATAACATCAAATAGGTTTTTGGAAGTATTAAGAGCCAAAGCAGTCCCCTCTGTTATTATTTAAGGTTGTGCAACCCCATTACAGTGCTGGACTGTATGGCTGCGACAAGAGTTACCACTGAGTAGACATCTTTTAACCAAATGAGCTAAAAGCTGCTGCAGTAACACTGTTTCATGCTTGATTAGAAAACATAAGGCCTGATTCCACAGGTCTTTTTGAATCTGGCCCCCATAGTAAGTCTGTTTATGGAAAGGCCTTACACTGAAGTAAGTCACTTACTCTGATACAAGTCTTTCGGAATCAGGGTAGACTTACATCAAGAGCAACTGTTTTAGAATCTGGCCCATATTGAATAACAGAAGTTTAAGCATAAGTCTCAAGGAATTCCTACACTAATTCCATAAAGCATAGAGAAAATGATTCAACATATGTTGTCCTTTTATCCATGTAAGTAACTTCTGAGCCATGCTAAGCAAGACAACTGACAACTAATGCTGTTCAATCAGTTTAGAAGAAGAGATAGTATTATATCAGATCACAGAATCATAGAATCAAAGAAAATACAAGGCAACTTGGCTTGCATTTTTAGCATTGTGTTTTATCCAGTTTTTGGACACCAGTTGTTGATGTGTGTAAGTTCCTGTTGGAGCTCCAGTATATCGGAGGGGGACTTGGGGATGGCACCAAGTTTCCAGTCAATATCCCCATTTGTATTTTGGAGATCTGTAAAGTAAATGCTAAATAGCAGAGATTCTAGCATAGAACTCTGAGGAAAACCACTGGTCATCTTCATTTTTACTGAGGTTAAACCTGCCATCCTCACTACATGGGTTCCCTGCAACCCATTTGCTAACCATCTAACTATGTATGGGTCAATTTGGAGCTCATTTACCTTGTTTATTATGTTACTATGCTGGCTCACGTTGCTTTCTCAAAAAAGTTGACTAGATTTATTAGACATCCTATCCTTAACAAAGCTAGAGTGTTGGGGTGGGGGGGAGTCAATCTTTATAAGATGTGTGAAATCATAATTAAGTCAGCTGTGATAAGTTGCGTGGCTTTGCCAAAGAGACTAGTTAGGCTAATGAACTTGTAGTTTCCGAGGTAAGTGGTGGATCAAGCTCTGTGACATGCATCACAACAGCTGGCACTCTACTTCAGGTTCAAAACCAGTGGTTGAGCTTAGGCTGGCTGTAGGAGTGGGTCCACTAGTTTTTTTTTTTTTTTTTTGTACTGTAATTAGGCAACCAGATATATTATCAGGCCCCATGGATACTGTATATTTAATTTTGAATAGTACTTATAGCAAGTACTTTCTAATGGAGAGTGTGAGATTCTGTGAGATATGTGGACTTCAATACTTATTTTGGGGGTGAGAGTTGCACTAAATTTGTTTGCTAGTATGTTGAATAAGTCTACTGGATCAGAGTAGATGGCACCATTTTGAATTAGAGCACTACTGGGTGTTATTCCTTAGTTTTCTATGTAACTAAATAAGGATTTTTAACTGCCTTTATCTTCTAATGCTAGTCTAAGTTCATGGAATGCATATTTTTTGCTATATAATTTAAAAACATATTTTTCTTTTATTGATTTTCTTATTTATACATGTGGAACACTGTCTTGATTTACTTTTAAACTTCCCATTTTGCTTGGCTCTGGTAGGGGCTTTCAGGTTACTGCATTTATCCAAGTGCACACACAGTTTGTTTGCGTAACTATTTGATGGATTACTACCCTGGGTAATGCAATTAAACTTGATGTGTCAGTTTTGGCAACTCTGATTTTGTCAGCTCTAAGAATAACTTAGATGCAAAAAGGCCTTCATTAACCCTCTTTGTTGGTATTTTAAGAATGCAGAAATGGCCATATCAATGAAATGACCGCTTCTGAATTGATTTGATCATTCAGACATGAGCAGGAAGAGTGATTCACTATAATCGAGGAGTACCAAATTCCATTCTCTGTATTCTGACAATTGGCGCTTGGCAGTGTTGACCTAGTCAAATTCCATTTTTACCAGTGTTTGGTTAATGTCATACTCTTAAGCCAGTTTGTAATGATTAAAATATATATTTAACATTATTTGAGCTCTTAGATGAAAAGGAAGCTCTTGTAGTCTATCAGTATCATATAATTTTACTCATGATAATAGACAAATGTGCACAGCTCCAGTGTATTGAATTTGTGCAGAAGAAAATATAATAAATATGTACATAAATGAAGAGATCATGCATTATTTACTGTTCAGTTTAAAGTTTGGATTTACAGAAAATAATTTTGTAAATGATCTACAAGCACATAGCCCTTTCTAAAGTAGAATACTGAAGTGGGTACCTGAGAGACGCTCTATATGGTGTGTCAAGAATGCTCCACTTCATAAGTATAGTTAGAGCTAATGTTTCAGTAGGGTTCATATTAGCTTGTCAAACACTCAAAAGAGTGAATGCTCTTTGATTAACAGCTAATAGACAAAACCACAAAAAGTCAAATGGCTGGAACAGTGATTTAAAAAAAACCCACAAACAAAATAAAGTAGGGGGCTGTGCCCCCCACACCCCCCCACTTAAATATACCAACTCTGAGATCACACCACAGTGGAGGAAACTGCAAAGTCCCGACAATGGCCCAGCGATTTTTTTCCCTAGGAAATAAATCGCTGTTTTGGCCGTTTGACTTTTTGTGGTTTCGTCTATTAGCAGTCGATCAAAGAGTGTTCACTCTTTTAAGTGTTCGACAAGGTAATAGGAACCCATTTATGTTACTGCCTAGTAGATTCATGTCATTCTTATTGTATTTGGTTAACTGGATTTATTCCAATTAACCAAGGGTTCATTTGCAGGAGAAAATATCTACAATGCAAACCTCAGTATTGCTGTAGAGTTGTACTTCGTTTCATCATATTGAAAAACAGCATGCCAGGTAGAGACATTCAAAAACCAGTAATTAAAAAACATAGAATCCTGCATGTATGGTTAGCCTTATGGGATACTTAAAGTCACAGTGCACTATAGATTATGGGCCGGATTCACGAAGGCTTGCACGGAGTCTAAGAGTAGTGTAAGACTCCAGACAGCCAATATGTCTGTCAAGCAATTCAGGAACAGCCAGCAGGGGCATGCATGAGAGCTCCTAAACCGACTGTTGCATGGACAGTGTTAGGTTATGCAAATTACCTCATTTGCTGCTGAAAGCTATGCAAATGAGGTAAATTTGCGATCCAGGAAACACTAACCTGTCCGTGTAAGAGTAGTGTTATTTGCAGAAATGTACTCAGCTGGTAACTGAGTACCGTTCTGCAAATAGCAAAATGGAGCAATGACAGCTCCAAATAAAGGATGCATCCAGTTGAGGAAGCATGCCAATGGCCAAATATAAGGCCATTGGCATTTATATGTGTTGCAAAATAATAAAAAAATGAATGTATTTTTTCTCCGATCTCCGATGTTTAAGGGTAGCGCAGTGCCACGCAAATATGCTGCGCTCTAAAAACCATAAAAAAATAAATAAGTAAAAGCCAAAAATAGGCATTTTATTAAAAATATCCATCTGCCATGCAAGTGAATGGCAGGCTGAAGACAACATGGCTACTGAGTAGTGGTTGCTAAGGGGAGAAGCTCAGTTTGAGAGATGTAACCAAGCATTAGTAGACAATCCTATGTAAATGAGTATAAGGATAGTCAATCCCAATTTTCCCCGCCATGTAAACCATGTCCCTAGAGTGTAAGAGTAGGATTAGGGGAGTAACAGAGTAGAAGATAGGTGACATCATGAGGGGGGTATGTATCAAAGACTGTAAGTTTATTGGAGCAGAGTGGCATGTGTTTGCTGTGAGTTTCTCAGGACTGGAAGAGGCGTGTCTACAGTTGTCTGAACTGAAACCCAGAAACTGAAGGTGTACGCTGTGGCTACCACCAAAGTTTCTTGCAAAAATGCTTGCACTGTGTGCATGTGTGTGCGCGCCTGTACACCCGTCTAAGCCTGTGTGTGCGTGTGTGCACCCGTGTAAGCCTGTGTAAGGCTGTCTAAGCCTGTGTGCGTGGATGTGAACCCGCCTAAGCTTGTGTAAGCCTGTGTAAGGCCGTGTGCACGCGTGTGCACTCATGTGCATGTGTTTGCACTTGTTTGCATGGCACCGCCCCCTGTGGAAACAGAAGGGGAAAAGTAAGGAAAAGTAGTAGTAGGAAGTTAATCAAGGAGAACTAGCAGAGCTGCCAGGTGAAATCAATCAGAATCAATCAATTACACAGGCAGTACACTAGCCCAGCCCAGCCCAACACTTAAAACTCTGCAAACAACATTCCCCCATGTTTTACTCCGAAACACTGCAACACTACAGTATGCAAAGAGAAGTGAAAACTTAAAAAGCTTAACTGAGAAAAAAATGTTAGGGGCTTCCATTGCTATTATAAGGCAACATGTGCAAGATGCTGAGGGTGGTGCCATTGTGGATGTTGCTGAGCAACCCACAGTGAGAAGACGGAGAAGAGTGTACAGACCCCAGGGTTACTTACCAGGGGCTACATGAGCTTGAGATAGTGGAGCACTATAGAGTGGACAGAGAGCTCCTGCAGCAAATTGTTGAGCTGTGCCGGCCACGCCTCACACACAGAACCAACAGAGGGGAACCCATCCCAGTGGAAACCAAGGTATGTGTTGCCCTAAGAATACTAGCAACAGGTACCTTCCACAGACCAACTGGTGATATGATGGGGATTTCACAGGCATCAGCATCCAGGGTACTTCACCAGTTCCTGAATGCCATGTCAGCACATGTTGGTGATCATGTATATTTCCCCAATTCCCGTGAGGTATTGGCCAGCAATATGCATCTCCTCCAGCAAATAGTGGAATAACCTGAGGTAGTGGGTGCAATTGACTGCACGCATATACACATCAAAGCACCAGCCGGTGAGCGGGGTAGGGCCTACATCAACTGCAAGGGATTCCACTCCATCAACTGCCAGGTCATGTGCGATGCCCAGGGCATAATACTGAATGTGTGTGCTGGTTGCCCTGAAAGCTACCACGATTCCCATATCTGGCATCTGATGCAGCTGTACCAGACATGTGCCAATGGGGACATCCCTGACGGTCTCCTAGTGGGAGATGCTGGATACATACTGGAGATGTGGCTGATGACACCCATCAGAAATGCACACACACCTGAACAAGAACTCCATAATGAGGCACACGCACAAACACAAAATGTAATCGAGAGTATGTTTGGGATGTTCAAGGCATGGTTCCGGTGCCTGGACACATCTGGTGGAGCCTTACAGTACTCACCAACTACATGTACCCAAATTGTCATGGTATGTGCCATGCTACACAATATGATAAAGTGAAAACAGCTGCAGCAGGAACAGTATGGGGCAAGGCCAAACAACCCCCCACCATTGCCAAGGCCTGCACAGGCACAGTGTGACTTGGAGGAGGAACAACCTGAGCCTGCCCCAGTAGGCAGAAGGAGGAGTGCCCAGTATGCCTTGGCCTTGGCAAAGAGGCAACACATAGCACATACACTGGCTCAGTAGGAACCCTGGAAATTATACCTCTCTCTGACTCGCACATAAAATAAAAGGGATGCCTAACTTGACACTACCTGTTTCCAAACATGTATAGGGAGTGTAGTATGTGCATCCGACATAGGCAGCCCTGCAGCACCACTAGAGGCATGATTGCCATGTTTTAAGCAATATAAAGCAGTGCTAAGCAGCATTTGTCAATATTTAGTATATGTAAACAAAATTGCCCGTGCTAACTAGCTCAATATTGGGCAACATTGAGCAATGTTGGGCAAGGTCGGGCAAAGTCGTGCAAAGTTGAGCAAAATCAGGAAAATATGCTCATATTTGCTTTACTGTTCCTTAAGCAGTCTGGTCTGCCCAGCATGAAAATAAAAAGCAGTGACAGGGCTCGAACCCAGGATACTGTGCACTATAGTCACAGTACTGAACCACTAAGCCACGATAGCATTTCAGTAACACAGACACAGCAGGACAATTGTACAGTAATGCAAACACAAAGAAATGCTGTATCATGCCCCTAAAGAGGCATATAGGTAACCTCCCCCACAGGCCTATGCAGACAGAGAACATCAGGCCAGGCTGTGTGATGTGGGTTGTGTAGGCTATGAAGTTGCAATCTAATATACGTGACATTGGACGCTAGGATCTGTAGCACAGTAGTATGCCTCAAGCCAGTATGATAGGCAACAGTACAGACTGAAATGGTGTACTGTACATAGCAGTGCAGGCATAGCAAATGTGTATAAGTGTCAGGTGAAACCCTCATCCTATGCACACCCACAGTAACAATCAAGTGTACCCCTGGGTAGAAATGTACAAAGAATAGCTGTCCCCCCCTGTATGTAGAAATGTTGATAAGTCTATGCAAAGTGTCTTATGGAAGCCCTGCAGGCACAGCATGATCCCTGTTGATCTATGCCACAAAGGTGAGCCCTGATGTAAAAATACAACTTGATTTTCCATACACATATAGTATAAATGTCTATACTGGGCGTGCCCACACACTCCAACAAATGTAGTGGAATTCATTCAGCATCACACTGAAAGGTCATACTGGGCATGCTCACATACTTAAAAAACTAAGCAGATGTCAGGCAACAACATACTGAAAGGTAATACTGGGCATGCTCACACACTTATGCCAAATACGGAGGTGATAATAAAGGATCTATGGACAAATGTGGATAGACATCTCTACTTCCAGAAACACATTCACAAAGTTGTCAGAAAAATCATGCTATGTGTTCACACAAACTGCCAAGGTCTGTGCATGTAGGTCAAAGGAGGTTCCCAGTACTCATCAGTCATCAGACCCGTCAGAGAGTACCACAACACACTTGCCATGAATCTGACTAGGCATGTTCAGCAGCCAGAAAGACCACTGAAGTACCCTAACAAGAGGATTACTGGCCTCAAATAGTTGCCCCATGCAACAAGACTGAATGTAACCCAATATGTACTCTGTTGCATACTGTCTGCTCAGGAGATTGCTGCCCAACAGACAGGTCCATGTCATGGACTGAGTTACAGCTCAATGGCACTAAATATACAGACCCAGATGATATTGCCAACATCCTGGCAGATAGGATCAGTGTTAACTGTACCCCCTCTCACCCATGAAAGAGCACATCTCTATAATGGAAGACTACAAAGTTGCTGTCATCACGGCTGCACAGGTAAAAAACACTCTCCAAAGCCAGTATCACAGCAGCCATGGGACCAGACATCTTCACAGGCTGTGTTCCACACAAACCACAGAATGAACAGGCATCACACTGACGTACCATGTGCAGTCATAGCCTCACCTCATGCGTTGTGCCTGTTGAATGGTGCACAGTGACGGTTATCCCACTACACAGGAGTGGAGACACCACGGACCCCAGGAACTAGTGCCCCATTAGCCTGACGAGCCCGCTCTTCAAGGCCATGGAATGTATCATCATACAACATATAAACAATTACATTTGCAATCCCCAAACCCTGGACCACAACCATGTTGGGTTTGTAAAATGCAGATCATGTCACCTAAACCTGATAGATGACATTGAAGCAGTCAACAGAACCATCGACAAGGGTAAGGTGGTTCACACAGCCTATGTTGATCCTGCCGCGGCTTACAACACCACACCACACTCTGGAAATATAGATAAACCCACTAAACTAGGTATAGATTGCTATGGCACAAGATGGGTTGCCAACAGGCTTACTGACAGAACACACACTGTGAAAGTAGCAGACTCCAAGTATGAATTTGGACCAGTGATGAGTGCAGTACCACAAGGTCCAGTCCTGTGTCTTGTCCTGTTTAGTATCTACTTCCCTGAAGTAAACATTAACATGGAAGGTCTGTGGCCACAGAAGTTAGCAGAGGACTGCAAACTAGGAGCCATAATTGTAAGCACTAAAGATGTGAACATCCTACAAAAGGGCCTCACTGAGACAGATGGCTGTTGTCAAAGCCATGGGTTCTAGCTCAATGCCAAAAGGTGCATTGTCATCCCCTTTGTTAAAACCTCTGTAGCCAAGAACTACAGGCGGTAATATACTTAACACTGAAAGTGTGACAAGAAACCTTGGGTCACAGATGTACACTGGACACAAGTGGGATAATCACATCCCCACAGTAGTCAGGAAACTCTGCTATGTGGCACACCTCATCACAAAATGAGTCTCATGCAGAATAGAAGAGGACATTGTTCCCCACTACTCATCACTCACTAGAACTATAATAGAGTACAACGCCACTTTTGCTATGTACCTCACAAGACAACTACAACAACTGTAAAGACTGCAGCAATACCTCACAAAGAGCATTAGCAGCCAGAAATACATGCCATACACAGACCATCTCAAAATGCTCCATCTGTACTCCCTTGCACATGCCTACTCAGATGTGTTCACTGCCTAACATACAAAGCTATGTCAATTGCAGAGCTGTTGGACATGCTCCACTTAAAACACTCACAATCCCTCTGACCTTTGGACCCAAAACCATGAGTGAAATACAAAAGGAAGGGGTGTACCCATTTACCTTATGGATACCCACACCTTCAGGTTAGTGGCACAGCATGAGGCCTTGGAGACCATGCAAGTGCAACTAACATTGGGCAAAGCTGCTCATCAGATTGTAGCCTGCTACAGATCACCTACCTTGTCGCAGGAACCTCACTCAGTATTCCTGAGAACAGTGGAAAATATAGAGGTCTCATCAAACACCATTACATGAGGTGATTACAACTACCCAAACACTGAGTGGGAGAATTACTTTTGTACAATGTACTTTGCCCAATGTTTCCTAGAGTTTAAAAGCTCTAATACCCTGGAACAGCTGGTCACCATGCCCACTAGAGGTAACACCATACTGGACAGGATCATCACCAACATGGGATACCAGTGTTCCACAACAGAGATAAAACCCTCGCTGGTAATATCAGATCATAAAGTAATCACACTGGACATCCACATCCCGCCCCCCACCCAGTCAATGAAACCACCGTGACGACATTTTCAAAAGCAAACTGCACACATCCCAAGACAAAAGTGGAAAGTTCCAAAGACCTTTTGCTGTAGGATAATAGTATACAATCTGCCGAATCAGTTACAAATGAATTCTATGAGCATCTACAGGGATGCATGGATCGAGACATCACAAATAAAACCAAGATGCAATCCTCCAAAAATAAGAAAACAATCTGGTGGTCGTTGCCCACAACAAAAGGAGGAAACTAACACCTTATAGAGCCAACTTCACTAAAGGAAAGGCATCACTGATCATTATTAGGAAGAAGCAATGATCGCTCATAAAATAATTCAAGGACACTTTCAAAAGACATATTGCCAAGGACTGTAAGAATGACAACCACAAAGCCTGTGGTAGCTATACCAGACATTTAGGTGTCATCTTCCAAATATGCTGTCAGCTACTGACAAATGGCAAGATTACACTGAACCAACTTTCATTGCCCACATCCTGGGGGACAAGTTCAGTGCAAACTTCCCCACATCACCCCCAAAAGGGCCTGTGTCCATCACAGAAGGATGCAGAGCCCCAGACGTCATGGACATGCAGGTAAAGACAGCCCTCTCCAAAGCCAAGAACACAGCATCAATGGGACTGGATGGTGTCCCAGGCTGCGTCTTACACTAGGCCCAAAAGGAACTACACCCTCACCTACATTCACTGCCCATTCTCAATCGTACCACAGGGTATGTACCAAAGAATGCCATACACTAACAGTCATCCAGCCCCACAAAGGGGCTGCCACAACAGAACCTGGAAACCATTGCCCTATATGTCTACTCAGCCTGGTGTACAAAGCTATTGAGCAAATCATCATGGAACCCATAAACAGTGACATTGAGGACCTCCAGACACTGGACTCTACACAACCCCACCTTGTTAAATGCAGATCCAGCCTCCTAAACATAGCTGACTTACTTCAAACAGTTACCAAGGACATAGATGGAGGTGAAAGTAGCCCACACAGCCCACCTGGACCTCACTAAGGACTTTTTACACCATTCCCCACTCTGTCATCATGGACATGCTTACCAGCCTGAACATCAACAGCTATGTCACAGGATGTGTGTCCAAGTGGCTCACAGATCAAACATACATGTTCAGAGTTGCAGGTGCCATGTCTGAATCTAAGACAGTCACAAATGGCATCCCACTGGTCTTGGCCCTAGGACCCCACCTGTTCAGTAGACACTGCTCAGACGTATAGTCAAGCACGGGAGGAGTATGACTGAACAGGTTTGCAGATGACTGCTATCTGTGGTCCATAATTGACTCTATGGCTGACACACACGTCCTCCAGAAGGGGCTTACAGAGACAAATACCTGGTGTCAAAACAATGCCCCAAGAAGAATGGCAAAGAATGCATAGTCATCCCCTTTGGCTAAAACAAAGGGCAAACAAATTACCACATAGGTGGTACTCCAGTATGTATGGAGAAAGTCATGAAGGCCCTGGGGACACAGTTAGATAGTACACTCTTCTTTGATGATCACATGGCCAAAGTGTTTAGACATTCCTTCTATGTAGCCCACTCAATGTCACTTAATGTAACCCGCTTTGTCTAGTCTGATGATGTCACCAACCCACAAATATACCTGTGTAAATGCATACTCCTGTAGTATCATAAACCAGTTAGGTAGGGGTTTGAATCCTGTACTTGACAAGTGTGTGTGTGTGTCTGCTTGTGTGTGATCTCCTTGGAGAGGAGCAACCTTTTTGGAGAGTACTCAAACACCCTAAAAGTGGTATACTAATCTTTGTCAGGTCTGATGATGTCACCATCCTACAAATATACCTGTGGAAAGGAGAATTTGCAGTAATGTGTATAGCGCATCATGTAAATGCGTACTCCTGTAGTGTCAGAAACCAATTAGATAGGGGTTTGAATCCTGCAGTTGACGTGTGTGTGTGTCTGTTTATGTGTAATCTCCATGGAGAGTACTCAGATACCTTAAAAGTGGTATAATAATCTTTGTCAGGTCTGATGATGTCACCATCCTACAAATATACCTGTGGAAAAGAGAATTCATAGTAATGTGTATAGCACATTGTGTAAATACGTACTCCTGAAATATCATAAACCAGTTAGGTAGGAGTTTGAATCCTGCACTTGACAAGTGTGTGTGTGTGATCTCCTTGGAGAGAAGCAACCGTTTTGTAGAGTACTCATACACCTTAAAAGTGGTATACTAATCTTTGCCAGGTCTGATGATGTCACCATCCTACAAATATACCTGCTGAAAGAAGAATTCACAGTAATGTGTATAGCACGTCATGTAAATGTGAACTCCTGTAGTATCCTAAACCAGTTAGGGAGGGGTATGAATCCTGCACTTGACAAGTGTGTGTGTCTGTTTGTGTGTCATCTCCTTGGAAAGGAGCAACCTTCTAGGAAAGTACTCATACACCTTAAAGGTGTTATACTAATCTTTGTCAGGTCTGATGATGTCACCATCCTACAAATATACCTGGGAAAACAGAACTCCCAGTAATGTGTATAGCGCACCGTGTAAAAGTGTATGCCTGTAGTATCATAAACCAGTTAAGTAGAGGTTTGAATCCTGCACTTGACAAGTGTGTGTGTGATTTCCTTGGAGAGGCGCAACCTGTTTGGAGAGTACTCATACACCATAAAAGTGGTATGCTAATCTTTGTCAGATCTGATGATGTCACCATCCTACAAATATACCTGTGGAAAAAAGAGTTCTCAGTGATGTGTATAGCACGTCATGTAAATGCGTACTCCTGTAATATCATAAACCAGTTAGATAGGGGTTTGAATCCAGCACTTGACAAGTGTGTGTCTGTTTGTGTGTGATTTCCTTGGAGAAGCGCAACCTTTTTGGAGAGTAGTAGAACACCTTACAAGTGGTATACTTATCTTTGTCAAGTCTGATGATGTCACCGTCTTACAAATATACCTGTGGAAAAGAGACATCCCAGTAATGTGTATAGCATGACGTGTGAATGTGTACTGCTCTAGTATCATGAAGTAGTTAGGCAGGGGTTTGAATCCTGCACTAAGTAAATGTGTGTGGCACTGTTGGTCAATGTATAGTGGGTTTTGCTTTTACTACTGTATGACATATCAATATGCATTGCACATGTGAGGTAGCTCTGTGGCAAATACATATACATATATGTTACCTCAACTATTGCATGTGTGTGAACCCTGCTTTCTCCAAGAACACAACTGTCATCTTTGCCAGACTGTGCTGCTGCTTCCCAGACCTTAGGTCACATCTATATGCTTGTGACAAGGCCAGCCACTGCAGTGATCCCTGGCCTAGGTCATCCGTGTCACACACACTCATTACGGTTTCTATTGAATTGTGTGAGTGAGGGTTTCTGGCTGAGGTATATGTTAGACCTGTTCTAACGCAGCAAAGTCTGTCAATGATGACTATTCATTATAGGTGTACAACAACCTTTGTGGATATGCATGCAGACTCCTTATTGCTTAAGTGATCCACAGAGGTATTTCAAAATACCTTAGGAAATGTGATTATCAAAGGAGAGATGACGTAACACTTGGTTGCATGTACACATTGGTACCTGTTCATCATGTTGGTGGCTACTACCTATGTGGTACTGTGGGGATACTATGTTCCGTAAAGGTGGATGACTATGCTTAGTTTGGCTAATAGCTTTACAGCATGGGTTTGACAACAGTTATCTGTCTGTATCATACCCTTGTGGAGGATGTGTGTGTGTCATCTGTAGAATGCATTATAGGCCACAGTATGCATTACCAGACGTGGACGGACATATCCCTACTGTGATTGCTTGTACCTAAGAGAGCTATATGCCAAACAGGAGTGGACTCAGTAATGGGTGCAGGTGAATACCACTGGTTACTGGCATAGTATAGTACCCGAAGGAACCATATGTTGTGTGTGTCCTACAGCTGTGTGCCAGTTGTGAAGACATCATCTAATGATTGGTTATGGTCAGGCTGTTGAAGTTATGTATACTACCAGAATGCAGAACAATGACAGATAGTAACAGTATCACCCACAGCACAGTGTCAAACCATGTCATACACACATGTGTAGTCAGGTTCCGAAATGTGTGTAGTACAATGCATACTGGCCATCAATGGAAACTATGTAGATGTTACTGTGTAATACAGGGCATGTCACCCTGCCCATGTGTCCACTATGCACGTACATGCAGACAGTGCACCTCCACCATGTTCACAGATCTACACCTGCAAATCTGTGCTACACACATCCCACACATACTGTCCACTCTTTAACACATGCTGCCAATACTACACACATCAGCCAATTGGCACGTGGGTGGACAATAAACTATTTTAACTAACACTGGTGTAAACAATACTACAATGACAATCATAGCTTTAATGCATCATGTCTGCTCAGCTACGCCTTCAAGCATATCATTACACTCTACTGTTGACAACATGGTAACATTGCTATACTGCTATAAAGTCACCCTGTGCGTCAGCACCATGGTAGCCTGTTCCTGCATCGATGTTACAGATGACAGGAGGTGGCACAGGTTTCATCATATGCACAGGATGTGTTGTTGGTTTGCCAGAGGCCTACAGTGAGCCATCCAATCGACATGTATGTGTGTGTGTGTGTGTGTGTGTGTGTGTGTGTGTGTGTGTGTGTGTGGGGGGGGCAAGAGTACTGCTATAGGCCAATGTTGATGTAATGTGTGCGGGTATAAGTTAGCCCTAGGTGTCTGGTTCATGCGTGTGTGTGTGTGTGTGTGTGTGTGTGTGTGTGTGTGTGTGTGTGAGTGTGTCTGCATGCACACAGTTCCACCATGTGGCTGCCATATATGGGTATTTGTAGGACAGCCACAGACTGTACCTGCCAGGTTTTACAGATAACCTCCTCTGACCAAGGATACGGTACTTGTGCCTGGCAGGGGTGCTACTGACACTATCAGGTATTAAGTCAGACTGGGTACTATCCTCAGAGGTAGATGGATGTACACTGGACCCAGGTCCCTGCTGGGACTGTCCAGAGCCATGTACATGTGGTCTTCTAGGACATTCTATGGACAGCCCACCCCCAACATTGCTGGTGCTGGTACTGGCACTACTGGAGTGGCTGTGACTTGAGGGATGCCCGAGGCAACTGCCAGCTGCTGATGTTGCTGGCATACGTCCACATCGATGACTCAACCATTCCGCACTGTCCTGACACATGGACATGACATTGCGGAGGACATCTAATGTCTCTCCCCAACGTCTATCAGTGACCTGAGTGTAATGACGGATGGCACCTGCTAGGTCATGGATACTGTCAATTACGACAGTGTTATGTGCCCTCTGTGCCCTTAGTCCCTGTCTGTTGTACCATTCCCTATGTGCCTGTGCCTCCATGACAGCCTGGAACATGCATGACATTGACAGACCTGTGGCACATTTGCCAGTGGCATGATGAGCAGCAGTGCTCCCACGAGAACCCCTGGACATCTGCCTATGTGGTACCCTTCCAGTCATCTGGGTATGGCTGCTGTGTTGGGATGCATGTGCCATGGATACCACACTGTCCTGCCCAATGCTGACTGTACGCTGTCCCTCAGCTAAGGGCATTGGTGATGGATGTATTGGCAGTATGACTGTGTGCATGGATGGGGTGGACACTTGTGTACTGTCAGTTGGTGGCCCAATGACAGACCCTGGCAAACATGGCTGTGCCTCAACACACCTATCATCATCATCACTATTTTGCTCAGTGACATTGGTTTCCCCGCTGCAGTGAACCAGCCCAAAGTCAGCACCTGTGAGAGGAAAACAGGAAACACACCTTACGACTTGTACATGATGTCGGCACACATGAACACATGCACACATGCACACATGCATACATGCACACATGCACACATGCACACATGCACACATGAACACATGCACAAATGCACACATGAACACATGAACACATGCACACATGCACACATGAACACATGCACACATGAACACATGAACACATGCACACATGCACACATGCACACAAATGCACTCCTCACTAAAACACACACACACACACACACACACACACACACACACACACACACACACACACACCACCAGCAATCCAGAACATGCTCAATAGCGGGTGATGGTGGGGTACAGTATCACAAGGCAAACAGTTATATCACACGTGTCTGCATGCAGGACGTGTGTTGCTCAACAGCATGCAGTGCGGGTGTAGACAGCCCTTGCTAATAACAGTATACATGGCTTTGTTGCATGTGTGTTGTTGTTCAGTGATCGGCCTCACCCAGGAACGCAATGTGTACATGGACACAACATTGCTGTGCAAGTATTAAAAGCTTTGCAATGTCCTGTGCACCATCACTCACAGGTATACATACCATGGCTGGATGTCTATCTGTGTGTCACACAAATATCCATTTCTGATTAGAGCGTCTGTTTCTTTAGCAGATGATTGTGGACACAGGTTTAGCACATGCATGCTATGTATACACACAGGATGAGTGGTGCATGTATACCTGATGGAATACCATTGCTCAGCATAGTTATTGTACAGTGGTTATGGTGAGTGTAGGACATATTGTGGGCATGCCAGTGCCAGCCATGACATGGCATGCTACAACACAACTGCAACATTAAACAAAACACATACACAGTGTGTGTCATGTGACCTATACACTCAATAGCATTACAAGACATATATGTGTCATTTTGTACAAATGGTGATTGGTATGCATATTGTGTATCGGTGCATATGTTTGCACACACACAACATTGAGGTGCATAGCAGTTAATGCTATGTGTGGTACTGTGGTCACTGTAACTGGATGGGGTGTAGTACCATGAGCCATCATCATGCAGCATCATGTGGTCACTCAAGGCTACTAATGTGTGCCAGACTGGCACATACCATGCTGTACCAGAACTGTAGTACCATGGCTACATTCACCATTTCACAGCCAGTTGTTACATGGGTTTGTATGGTGCCCAGTAGGGGGCATTGTCTAACATGAATGTGTTATGTGTTGACGAGTGTCACACAGCCACATGAGAGGCATCTACCCCTCAGGTCTATTATGTGTGCTGTGTGGATGACATTTCGGATACTGGAGTGTGACCTTACAGTGGGTGTATGAATACACCATGTGTAGCATGTTAATGTGTACTGCGTATGACAAAGTTGTGTATATTGTGTGCATGTGTATCGACTCTGACTATCAAATGTCCACTACAGTGTTGCCACAATTGTGTGGGATGCTCTGTGTATTGTATGTGTTTTAGGCAGCTACCCACATTACTGGGATGTGCATAGTCTCACAGCAAACATGCAGAGCATGCATTATGTGTAGGTGTGATACGTGTACATGGCCTACACCTCACCTATGACATGCACATATAATTAGCAATTTTAAATGTAGAAGACACTCACCAGCATGGGTCTGCTGCCTTTCTATCACACCAGAGAGACCTACAAGGATATGAGACAGTTTGTCAGTGGCAACAACTGTGGCATTGCTACTGTGTTTTTGTAATGTTACAGTAGTACAATGGTTGACAGTCACAGGCCTACAGATTATATTCCTAATTATTAATATTGCACAACACTAGGCACCACATCTTCTAACGACACAGTACACATCTCACATAAGCATGCTCTACCAATAGAGGTAACAGTAGTCTACAGCTATGCCATGTTACCTGCACGCTCCGTGTCAACTTGCTGTGTGGCTCCAGCCTCCATGCTGATACATGTTACTTGTTGTTGTTGTTGTTGGCCAGGAGCCACCTGGCTCAGGAGCAGCTCCTCCACTATGGTGGGGGGGGGGTGGATGGCTACCCCACCACCTGTGGCAAACTGTTGTCCATGAATATCAGATGCATGCTGCTGGACATGTCTAATTAAATCACTGCAGTGATGGCGTACCTGCTCATATGTCCGGTTATGCATGCCTATGTCATTTACCCTACTGACAAGATCTTGCCACAGTGCAGTCCGCTCATGCTGGTCCTGGCTGGTTCTGGAGACCAGCAGGGCATAGTGCTGCACCAGGCTTGTTGTTATCAGTTCCTCCTCTGCCGGGCTATAGCTGGGGTTACGATGGTGGGATATGACCCTGGAAGTCATGTGGCACACTTAACATTCTAAAGTACAGATATCAATAAACTGCCATATATAGCAACCAATTGGCTGTCAGAGGATACACACTTTCAATACCACATAGCAGTGCTCAGCCCACAACTGCCTGACAGTGCCTGGCACACCCTATATATCAAACCATGTTTTGCACAGCAACAAAGATAAACTAGTATGTAAGACTATAAACGGTACATGGCACACTGTATGCGACACAATGCACCACCTAGCCACAGGAGGTATATATCAAGCTAATGCATCAAGAAATATGTAATCCATTGCAATGATTGTAAAGTCCAGTTACAGTATTACCAGTATACCACACTAGTCATTGATGGCAAACCCCTGCCTAACAAATGTGCACATTCATTAATATAGGTGGCATACTGCTGTACTACACTCTACATGTTGCTAGATATGCATCTATATCCTGTAACACACATATGACCAAGGCCATGGTACAGGCATACCCACACACACATCAGACATACATACCAGACACAAAGGTATGGCAACCCAGATGACCTTTACCTGTGTACCATACAGTACTGTGTGTCAGTAGTTACGAAAACTTATGCCTGAGGTATGTAATCTGTGAGGATACAGGGAACACACAAAACAGTGGTTCCAAGAAATGTGGACATGCACCATACTGTGCTGTTTAGGCATACAGCTTCAGGTAGCACTACAGTTCATACAGGAGTTGTATTCAGCAGCAGTAACACTCAATAAGCATACATGTACTGCTTTAGCCTACAATGGGACATCCTAGTTGACACCAAAGGACTACGACAGACCGTATGGCGTACTGCTTTTTCTGCCTAGCAATTGCATACATATTTTTGCTGGGATCACAGCTAGGACACACAATACCATGACAGAAACAGTTTCCCACTAAGCTATCACACATATACAGAACACTGACACATTCACCAACACATTCATCATCACACTCAGTCAACCTCACACAGCAATTATTACAATAAGTACATGTGGGTGTGTATCGCTTCATAAGTAGGTAATAGACTATTGGCCCTAGGGCCTATAGAGGTCTAGCCATATGCTACCCTGGCCTGTGACACACAGGTAATTACGTTTCACGTGGCCCTGACAAGCAGAGCCACAGAGGTGATTCCCGGGGTGTATTTCCTATCTCCCATACAATCATCAGGATTATTTATGATGACTGCTAATTAGGAGCTTTGTTTGCTATTGATAGGTGGTTTGTTCCAGAGTATGGGATGTCTCAGAGATAGGAATCTATCCCTCCAGCATGTGCTGTTTATTGAGGTCACAAGGTTTAGGTCCCTAGGGCATGTAGCTCATAGGGATTGTGATCTGTTTACGTGGAGCATGTCCAACAGCTGTGGGTTTGACATAGCTTAGTATGTTAGGCAGAGGTCACCTCTGGGTAGGCGGTATGCGACACAGTCTAGCTGTGGGTTTGTGAGACGGTCTGCATAGGGCATCTGTTTGAGGCTGGTATTACTCTTTGTGAGGTATGTCTGTGTCATTTCCAGTTGCTGTAGATGTCTTGTGAGGTACATACCACATGGGGCATTTTACTCTATAATGGGCTTTATGTGTGATGAGTAGAGGGGAACACTGACCTAAATTTCCCTGAATGACACACCTTTTGTGATGACCTGTGCTACGTAGACAGATGACATGACTAGTGTGGCACTGATTATCAGAGGGGAAACTACTGTCCACCTGTGTCCTGCAGTCTCTTATCACACCTTCGGTGTTTAGTAGACTACCACCTATGTGTTAGTTAATGGGTACAGAGTTTTTGCAAGAAGGGATGCCAATGCAGTGTCAACACTGAGCTTGAGTCCATGGCTTTGTCACCAGGCATCTGTTGCAGTAAATATGTCCCTGTCTCTCTCCCTCTCTCTCTGTATATTTATATATATATGTATATATATATATATATATATATATATATATATATATAGATATATATAGATATAGATATACACACACACACACACACACACACACACACACACACACACACACACACACACACACACACACATACATATAAATATCCATTGGTGTATATATAGATATACATATAGGCACATATACAGTCCACCTTTCATGGTGGGGATATCACTTATGTGAAGGTTGTGAGGTATACAGTTATGTCATAATATTGCACAGTGTTGTGCGGAATGCATTGAAGGTGTTCTCATCCCAAGTAGCTTTAGCAGGCCTCACTGGCTGCAGCACTTCAAACCTAATGAATCATACCCACAGTGTTTAACCACCACATATCATATACCAGCACTTTATGCTGTCTTGTTTGCCATACACTACAACCTACATAGAAATATGCACATAACAACCTTCAACATCATATATATGTCCACCCTTCACAAACAGTTGCAGTATGTCCCTTGCTCTATGCACATGTGCAGGTGCTAATATATCTGACACAGACAGATCTCTCCATATGTATGTGCCTTACACACACAAGGTCCACACTGTTATAAGTTTGTGTACCTCACGGCTGACCTGTTGGGCCTTGCTGAAACATGAACAAGTGTCACATGTCAGCACACAGTAATAATAGAGGGTGTACATATAGCTTCAAATGCTAGATTAGCATAATAGCTTGGTAAAGCTGTTGCTAATGCTAAGCTACACATTAATATGACTATCATGCATTTGTTACTCTGTCACATCCATGTTTATATAACGTATGCGCTACTCCCCCAAACAGACATTGTACACACTACTGTACAGAACACAGATAACATGGATCAGATGTTTGACATTTAATGCTGAACTACATATGTCACAGTCATATCCCACTGCACACAGCTACACACTGATTTCTCCATGCCAGTAGTTATGCAGGGCATCTGTGCATAGATACGTACTGCTGCCACATATGGATGATTCAAACTATGTAGAGTGCTCTTCATAAACATCTATTACATGCCAGTAAATACATAGCTGTTACATACCTTTCCTTTGTATGTGTTCGTATTTGTCGTTTCCGTGTGCTTTGTAATAGATGAATTTATTATATCTCATTTATTTTTTGAGATATATTTATCTTTTTTCAATATAATTTTTTCAATATATTATTATTTTTCAATAAATTATTTTTTTTTACATTACATTTTTTGTCAATATATATATTTTTTTCAAATATATTTTTTCAACATATATATTTTTTCAATATATTTTTTATTTTTCAATATATTATTTTTTCCCAATATATTTTTTTCAATATATTTGTTTTTGTCTATATATATATATATATATATATATATATATATATATTCAATATATTCTTTTCTTTTTTTTTTCTTTCAATATATAACTTTTTCTTTTGATATATATATATATATATATATATATATATATATATATATATATATTTTTTTTTTCTGCAGCTGTTGTCTGCGTCTGCATCCATGTCTCTCTCTCTCTCTCTCTCTCTCTCTCTCTCTCTCTCTCTCCCTCTGTAGCTGCAATGAAATGATTGCATGTGTGGACAGCAAGTACAGCCTGCTTTTATGGGTATATGCACATTTGCATGTGATGGCCTCTGCACCAATTGGTGGCCACCATTTGGCAATTGCATGCAGCCTGCTGTGTGGTACTTGCAGTACTCACTGTCATAGCAACCCAATGCTATAAATTGCTAAGTCAGGTAGGCATAGCCCTTTCAGATTTCCAAAGTGGGGAGCATGCTTGTTTGCTGTGGGCACCGTTGTGTAAGTCAGCAGGTTGGTATACTTCTTATAACTGATGCTAGGGGAGTAATCGTGATTTGAATGTTGTACTCAGACCTGAATGTTGCCACTTCCAGTACACAGTTGACAGTGTAGATTTGTACTCACCCCTACAAATGTTAACACAAGATACATGGGAGTATGTAGTTTCTTTTCTACTGATACAATTAGCTGCCATACATATGTAGTTATTGAGATGTTTTCATTTGGCACATGAACTTTTTGTGAACTGCTATACTGCGGATACTAATGTACTCACTTCTGCACAGTTTGTGTTTTTTGTTTGTTGACATTAGCACAGGATGCTCATGGAAACTGGACAATTCCAGTACTGAGTATACCTACCTATATCCTTGCTGGACCTTGAACATGCAGGTATTTTGTACATTTGTGTGGGGATTGTCCTGCTATGATACTGTGTGGGGTTGTAAAGTACTGCTGTAACATTATTTACTGCTAAAATGGCTGGTTCTGTTATCACAGTCATGTAATGCTATTCCACAACAACTGCTGATAAAGTTCCACATAACAGGTTTTGTGTTATGGCATTTTTATCTTACCTTTATATTCACTCCTTTTGACGCATGATATATATATTTCAGCAACAACCTGCTGTATATTTAATGTGGGTTAGTGGTACTTCATGCAGTCTAGTGTGTCCAAGGTCCGGGTTTCGAGACTGACATTGGTGTTTTATTTTGCTGCTGAGCAGAACTAGGCCCCTCACATGCAGGGTGACTAAGGCACTTTTAAGCAGTTGTAAGCGGGTTTGCGTGGGTTTGCGCGATGCTTAGCAATACTTAGCTAAGCGCACACAGGCGGAAACCTGCTAACTACTGCTTAAAAGTGGTTACTCCCGCTAACCCCCACACTCATTTCTTTGAAAGAAAAGAAAATGTGGAGATAGAAAAGTGGTGAAAAAGGGGCTCAAAGAGGGAAAGACAGTAGGGAAAACAGCTTGGGATGTGCAGGACAGGTGTAGGGAGGGTCCATAGCTGCCCATTTCTTTAACAGCAACAGCTGTGCATATACTAGTAATTTGGATGGAAATTTAAAACCTTCCACCCCTGAGAGAGGGGTGAGGGCAAAGAAGTATGTTGTACTGCCAATTAAATTTCAGTTTGTGTCCAGTGGACATGTGTGCAAAATGGGCAGCTATGTATGGGGCGTAATTTTTGTGTGGGAGCAGATTGTCCATTTTTATTTCAGGTGAGAGTGGAATCTGGGGTAGGGGAAGTAGGTATATTTTGGGAGGTAGGTTGGGGAGGTAAACAGACAAGACAAACAAGATGCATACAGAGACGTAATATGACACATGGTGTGGGTGAACACCATTGACGGGGAAGGGTGTTTGGAAATCGCAAGCCCAAGAGCTACAGATGGCAACAGTGGAACGGAGATCCCCACCCATGGGCAGTCACCACTGCACCTTCACAGCCCAGAGGTTGGCTGTGCAGGGGGCTGCGTAGGAGGGTCAGGCTCACCCGTGAGTAGCGCCACTCTTGCCTCAAGCTGGCATAGAGGATCAGCGACTGAATGCTTGATCTCCCTATGCACGACAGCCCGGACCATTTGGAGGGTGATAGGTGGCCCTCCTCTGGACACGCTTGCATGGGGGTACAAGCCCCATCCCCTGCAGTGCTTCCACCCAAAGGTGGCATAGGACCAATGGAGGAGGAGGAGGTCCTGGGCTGGGCACCGGACCTGCTGGTGCCAGGTGCCATCGCCAGCTGAGGTGGGACAGGTGGGTCCACTGGGACCGGCCTTCCCATACGTTCTAGGTTTAGGAGGATTTAATGACAATATGGGTTAGTAATAGCCAACAGCATTCCAATTTAGTTGTAACAGCATACAGTATTATTCCCATTAACCCAACATACAAGAGTTCCAACAGTTGAACAGCAAGCATAACACATGCATATATAGAACAACAGTGGACATTCCAACAGAATGGAGGATTGATTAGTGGCAATAGGCCAACAAGATTGTGGTATGTTAACAGGGCACATACATCAAAGTAAATGCAGATATTTATAAACCAATAGGACATGTGTCCCAACAAATGTTATGAGATTAGACATACCCATTGAGGTGTGGAATTGCATTGTTTATGCACATACAGTAGGGAGTAAAAATATACCTCCATTAACAACTTATATATACTTATAGTTTATACTACATTCCTATTGACTGCAGTTATATATCCCCTACATGTATTATTACACTGGGCAATGTCCGTTAAATTGTAAAATGGGTTTTGCTAGTTCTTGATATACCTGACCTGTAGCTGACATGCAAACTTTCCTGGATGTAGATGTTACTGCTACATATTTATATATTTCATTTATATTTATATATCTACATATCTGGATGTGTTCAGGTGACATTATCAGGTATATGTTGACAGCCCCCTAACATTTCTAGCAGCACACTGACATTTCTGGGGAACACAATAACAAGCTACTCATGTGCCAGATTAACCTGTACATGCCGGCCATGAACCGACAGTTGAGGACTGTATATATGCTTAACAGCTACTGGCACTCCCTTCATCCACTTTATATAGGCCTACCCATGTGTGGGTTGACTGCGCTTAATACAACAGTACTATTTCTATAATGCAAGGGTACAACAACATATGGAAGAAAGTGACACGGACACACTCCAGGAATTATACCTTTATTAATTACATTGCACAATTTTCTAGTGGCTCTCTCATTTATTTGATATATCAGTGCATGCAGAGGTCTTTTATTCAAGATATATTATACCTTTACTAATGGGTTACAATACCTTTTCACGCTGTCTCACTTATTTTTTATAAAAGTACATGTAGAAAAGTTATTCAACACTCATTATACCTTTATTAATGGGTTACAACACTCTTTTTCAGGCTCTATCACTTCTTTTATATGACAACACATGCAGAATAATTACTAACCTGCCTGGTGGTGCAGCCTTAGCAGCCTATCTGCATAGGCTTGCTGATTCGCAGCATGGATACCTGCAGCTGTGAAGTAAATGAAGGGATATTGAGACATACCTATACATAACGTAGACTACAATAGCAATTCTTACATACTTCATTCCATGGCTACATACTCAGTAGTGGGGCATTTTCCATTTCATGGGCCTCTTGTATCCACTAGTTCAGTCGGTCCTCCGTGCGTCTCTTCAGGTCTGAGAAGTGGTGTCTGACCTGCTCACCAGTCCGAGGGATGCCTGTGACACTGGTGAGATCATGTGCTAGATGGTTCCAAACTTCTGCTTTGTACTCAGTGCCCTGAAACTGGCTCTGCAGGAGTCTTGCATCATGATGATGGACGAAGAGCCAAACCATTACTTTTGACTCCTCAATGCCCCACCGTTGCGCTCAAAAACGTGAGCCCTCTCCAGCACCAGCCATACTGTCTGCAGATGGGAGCTACAACCAGTTATCGCAATTATTCCCACCTATGAAGCTTAAATATGCCTCATTTCCTGCCCTTATTTGTGATTGGCTGGTTTTGAAAAATCTCAGCTAAAAGCAAACTTGCTTAGCAAAGGGTAAACTTCCATTGATATATATGAGTGTGTTAGAAATGCATCCATATTTAAAGCTATCATGGCTTAGTGGTTTAGTACTGTGATTATGGTGCACAGTATCCTGGGTTCGAGGCCTGTCATTGCTTTTTATTTTACTACTGGCCAGACCAGCTAGGAGGTGTGGCTGTGTTTAGCCGACTTTGCTCAACTTTGCCCAATGTTGCTCGACATTGTTCTATGTTGTTCTACGCTGCCTGACGTTGCCCAACGTTGTGCTAGTTAGCGCGGTGTGCAGCTCCGCGCGAACATGTTTTGTTTGCGCTAGTTGGCGCGATGCACAGCTCCGTGCAGAACTATTGCGCTAGTTAAAGTAGTGCTAAGCTATGAGCAATTGTACTTAACTGTGCTTAATATTAATAAACTTGCTTAGTAGTGCTTCACATTGCTTAAGATACGTTACTTATGCATTTATCAGTATGCATGACCATTCCACCTTCATATATATATATATATATATATATATATATATATATATATATATATATATATATAAATATATATATATATATATATATATATATATATATATATATATATATATATATATATATATATCTTTATAAAATATCGTTCACTACCACATAGGCCATTTCAATGCATTTTACTGAAATTTAAAAGGTAAATGTCAGGAATTCTTTTTATGCACACATTTCCTACAGAAAATAGGTTGTGGAGTGGCAGGACTCGAACAGGGAATGCCTCCTCTTTGTGCAAGGGCTCTACCACTACACTATTGCTATTTGGCTTAATTTGCATATTAATAGTTTATTATCCTCTTCGATGTCTACACTGCTAACTGTAGCTAAGCAATGGGCAAACCCGCGCATACATGTGCAAATACGGGCAGCTATATCGGGAATAATAAAAAAAAAGGAAAGCTTTGCATTTTAACCTTATACAGGGATTTAAAATGTGGGGGAGTGTAGTGTTGGGTATGTGGACATTTGAGCGGACTCGCTCATTTCAGTTGACATTTGCAGTTTAGGCACTTGCAGGGGCGTGGATATTTGGACTGCTCAGCAGTCTGACATGCCCCCTGCACTTGTGCATGCTCCGTGTAAGCCTTAGATTTGAGTCAGTGCGCCCTCATGGATATGCATGATGCGCTGACATCATACTCTCAGACTGCAGTTTCTGTGTAAGACTTTTAGTCTTACACAGAGGATTAGTGAATCCCGGCCTATATCTTTCCCATTAAGCAAAATGCTTTTTATTTATACAAATGATAGTTAGTATTCCATACTCTATTCTGTGTCTTTGCTTGGCAACCAATGCATTTCTGGCTTGATGATTCAGAGTACTTTTTATATTCATCATAGATGAGTTTCTGACAAGTCTTTGAACTGAAAACATCTAACAGTTGCTTTATTCCTTGGTCTGTTCAGAATTCTTTTAGTTATAAAAGTATCTTTGGTGTTGCTTTTTTGACATATACTGTAGATTTCATGTATATTGTCAGCATAAGCTCTATTTGTTGTGATGTACCAAGCTAACTAGTTTCACACTTACCTTGTAATTACTGCACGTAACAGTCATGTCAAGTCTGCTGTGTCAAGTGCCATTTCTTTATGCTTGTCCATGCCCATGGGTGCTTCATGCTTTGTGGAGTAATATATTTATCATTTGTTTACATAGTTTGTTTGGCATAATCACCCTGCTGGAAATAATCAATAGATCCTGCGATACAAAGTTCTTCTTGAAAAGTATAGCATAGTTGTGTTTACAATGGAAATAGTTTCTGTTCATCTGGGCATCATGATTGTATCAATTTTTTAAGCATTTGAATTCCGTGTTATGTCCAGAATGATAGGTAACATTCTGTAGTAAGCAACAGGGTAAACAAATCAACATATTGCTCAAAATATCAAATTTACATTAGAACTCAAATTTTATTTCCATATTGGGATCTCATAGCAGAAACCTGAAATTTAGTGTCTCTGCATAAATGCAAATGATTTGCTTTATGAACTTGTGAATTATGTTTTCCATGACACCACAGACATGCAGGCCATAGTCACTGCAAGTCTCTGACTCATCGACTGAATTCATTGTGACCCCTGCTATTCTACTCATTGTGAATTGAATTAATCATGACCAAGTACTCATAAACAGACTAACACACAATATTTGGTTGTTGTATTGATGTGGCTTGAAACAATAAATTGGACTCTCTCTTTCTCTCTCTCCCCCTTTTTTTATAATCACAATACAGGTATGGTTGAATGAAATAATTTAGTTTGTGACCTGACAAAATTCAGCAATGAAGCTTTAGATTTTGACAGGAGTTTTCTGAATGCACTTTTAATTATGAAACATCATTTGGCTGCAGTGCTGAGCTTAAATGGAAGAAATCTTGCAGTTTTAGACAACTGGCCAGATTCTCTAACAGTTGCATGAAGTATATGAACCAAAAGAACAGCGGAACAGAGACAAAAAAAAGTGACTATTAACAAGCAAAAATGCCTCTAAGTGCCACAGAACAAGCAGGTTAAAATACCACCCCCTTTATTAAAAAACGTTAAGGGCTTTCATCTCTATAAGCATCAATGGACTTCTTCAGAACCTAATGAAAATGTAACTATCCAAAATTATTTAAAATCTCAGACTGCAAACATCAGATCAAATCAATTAAGATTCTTAAAGTCAGAATTCCCCAATTTCAATTTTGTACAGTCTTAATCAAATAATCAATTAAATGAATACATCTGGTGAATAATCTAATAGTAATTAACATTACTGACAAATATGATATAAACGTAGATATATTCATCATAAAAATTATAAATATACATATAATTTCAACATATGCAAATAAAATTCTCATAATTTCATGGCACAAAGTTTAAGGGCACTAACAATAGAAACATTCTCATTTAATTCTGGTGGGTTTAGTGCATTGAGCTTTAGTTGCCAAATCATCTCTTTAAATTCAATGACCGTTACCCAATGTCCATCCGCTCGAGTTCATATCAACCTTTTCTAACACTGCAAATAGAATTTTTTTACATCTGGTACATTCTTACTTGTGCTTAAAAAGGGCATTGTTCTGATTTCTTTTAACAATATCATAATTATATTCATTAATCTACCTATGTAAAATACTTTGTAGTAATCACACATTGCAATGTAAAGAATGTCTTTTTTATCTTAATCTTTATCTTAATTTATCACATCACCTCCCCTGGAAGATAGAATTTTAAGACATATTTCTGCAATTCGCCTGCAAGATAAACGTAATGCACTTTTTTTGCATATTGTTAAGTGCAGTGGACATCATTTTTATTTTCAGGCTTTGGCTTTACAACAAGTAAAAAGTTGTCCCAGTGGAGGTGATGTGATAAATTATACTGAGTCCTGTGAAACTTAGTGGATAATAGAATTAGGAGCAGGCAGGTACCAGGACTTAATGTTGTGGTGCCTTTAAAGCCCATTCTCGGTAAGCGTAGGCCATTTATTTAAATAATTATTTAAATGTTTGATTGCTTTATTGCATTTTCATGTTGACTGGTTATTTTGATATATATATATTTGCATTATTTTCACTTTGTTATACGTCTGAAGAAGGGAACATCTTGAAAGAGCTAATGTTTAGTCTTTATAATAAAGAATTTATGCTTTTTAGCCTGGTGGTCTGTCGAACCTTTGTTTGTTTGTTGCTGTGTTTTTGGAGCTACAGACCTTTGTTTTTTCTTCACCTTGTTTTTTTTCCTGTTTGCTCTTTGGAATACAGCACAATTACCCTTACAAAAAAAGCATGTTAGGGGCTGTTGCTATTAGCATTATGTTGTATGTGCAACAGGCTTTAAATAACAGTGCTGAACAAGAAGATAGACCCCATTTGACTTATCATGGACTGCATGACACAGAAATTGCTAAGAGATAAAGGATGGAAAGGTAAACACTGAAGGAGCTATGCAACCTCGAAGTAAAAAACAAGTACAGAACCAACATAATTAGGCAAAACCTCTATTTATTTAACAAAGTAAAAAGTAATAAAAGTGAGTGCTTTTGCGATAATACTATCGCTTCATCAGACTAATAAACAAGTAGAAAGACATGAGTTGAAAAAGAAGGCAAAACTAATCAGCTGTCATATGCAAATCTCATGAATTAACTAAAGGTTACACACACAAGCAATTCAACAGCTATTATAAATACAAATGAAATAATACAAATAAAATCTAAGTTTAAAAACAACATTAGTGCTTAAGCGGGTGTGCTTTCAAGAATGATTTAAGGCTGGAAACACTATTTAAACCAGGCAGTTTCTCTGCATTCAAGAGTAAGATCCATTACTGTTCTGGCCTTTCTGTCTTATTAGATATATCACCCCCTCTAATACTAACATCCAAAACCTGAAGTACAAAACACTTAAAAGTGTGTTCTGAGCCATGTAAACCAATGTGTTGTGCTAAGGCATTTGTGTATTTTTGGTTCCTGATGTCTTTGTAGTGCTCGGGGATCCTGTCCTCCAGTTGTCTGTTGGTTTTGGCTATGTAGAAGGCATGGCAGACCTGGTAGCTTGCAAAATAAACAATATCTGGAGTTCTGCAGTCAGCATAAAAATCAAGTTCGATTTTAAAGTTAACATGAGGATGTATATAGGTTGAACCAGTAAGTATATACTTACAGGCTGAGCATGATCTACAGAAAAAAGTCCCATACCTGAAAGAATGCGTCCCTTTGATGCAGAGCTGTGATTTATAGTACAAATGTTTTTTTAGAGACTTATTATTTTTAAATGCAAAGTGTGGTATGCTGCTATAGTCCCTTTCAAGTCATCTATAGTGTGTAGGATATTCCAATTCTGTTTAATGACATCACAATATTTACTGATGTCACTAGAGTAAGGTAGAGAGACTCTGAAAGTATCTCTCACAGCTGCAGTTGTTTGTAAATGATCAGGTGGAGTATAGTTGCCAAAATATGCTCTACATTTCCCTTCCCTTTCTTCCCATGCAGCATTAATTTGAGACTCAGTCTCTGCCTCTTTGTAGCCTCTGTCTAAAAAGTCATGCTTGAGAGAGCCAAGTGCTAAACTCAACTGAATGTTGTCGTTGTGCAATCTCATTACTCTAAAAAATTTCCATTTTAAAACATTCTGGGTGACATGCTTGTGATGCATGCTGTTTTTGTGCAGGAAGTTGTTCTTCTTCATAGTGGGTTTTTTTGTAGACACTAGTAGACATATTATTAAGGTCTCCTTTGTTGATCTTAACATCTAAGAACTCCATTTCCACAGCAGAATATTTACAGGTAAATCTTAAAAAAACAGTAATGCCATTCAAGTAATCTATAAATTCATTCAAAGGTTCTGATGAGCCAAGCCAAAGCAAAAACATATCATCACAAAACGTATGTTCCAGGCTATGTTCTTTTCATAAGCATTGTTATGTAACAGACAGGATTTCTCCGATTGCACTAATGCAAGGTTGGCATAGCTATTGGCCCAGGCTGTGCCGATAGCCATGCCGACCTTTTGTAAGAAGATCTCATTCTCAAACACAAAAATGTTATTCTCAAGTACAGGCTCAAGTAATGTATAGAGCAAATTCACTTTGTCATTTGTAAAACATCTCCTGTCATTCAAAAAAGCTCTGACATTCTCAACTCTCCAGTCATTGGGAATCACTGTAAATAGTGATTCTATGTCGAGCATAACAAACAGATAATCTTGAGACAAAGTAGATGCTTTATCAAACAATTTAGATAAAAAGGACTTAGTGTCTTTTAGGACTGTATCACATTCATCTAGAAGTGGATGTAAATTTCTTTCAACAAAAATTGATAGTGGCTCTGTACTCCAAACCTTACCTGGAACAATGGGTCTCATGGGTGGGCACTCCAAGTTCTTATGTATTTTAGGAAGTCTGTATATCGTAGGAATGAGGGAGTGTTCAACATTAAAATAATTAAACAAACTCACAGAAATGAAACCTGTCATGAGTAAGTCAAACAACAAAAAAGAAACATTTTCCATAATTTCTGTAACAGTAATTCTTGAAACATTTAAATAAGTCGCTTCATCATATAATAACTTTCTCATTTGTGTTAGATACAGAGCTCTATCAAGTACCACAATACTACCACCATTGTCTGCAGGCCTAACCTCTATTGAGTGCAAGTTCTTTAACTCAAATAGAGCAATAGTCATCTGGTGACATGTTAGATAAAAGAGGTTTAGAGTGAGTATCAAACAAATCCCTAAATTGTTTCTCACACAGAGAAATAAATGCTTCTACCATAGGGTGAGGTTGAGGAATAAAAGTACTGGGTTTTTTAAATTCAGTAACATTAAGCTGAGAGTCACCTTTAAAAACAGTTTTGAGTGTCAATGGTCTGTCCAAAAGTCTCAAATCTTTAAGTAACTCTACTGATTCAGCTTTTTTTTTGCCGGAATAAAGGATAAGCCTTTATTCAGTAGAGTTAGCTGTGCTGAAGAAAGTACGATAAATGAAATATTATAGACCAAACCTGCATTCAGTGTTTGCAACCTCTACTGCCCCTACCTCAGACCCCAGGGAAATAATGGAGAACCCGTGCAAGTGGAAACAAAGGTATGTGTAGCATTGCATATACTAGCTACAGGTACTTTCCAGACAACCACAGGAGATAGTTTAGGACTGACACAGGCATCAGCTTCTAGAATATTATATCAGTTTTTAAATGCAATGCTGTTACATGCAAGTGATCACATCTGTTTCTTATGTACGCACGGAAGAGAGCATGGACTGTGCAGGAATTTTATGTAAGAGCACACTTCCCTGAAGTATTGGGGACCATAGATTGCACAGACATAGAAATAAAAGTCCTACCCAGTGACTGGGGAAGGAGATGCATCAACAGAAAAAGATCTCCACTTTATGCACTGTAAGGTTTTCTGTAATGCCCAAGGGATCAGATACAATTTCTGTGGTGGTAACTCAGGCAGTTTCCATGACACACATGTGTGGTACATCTGAGAGCTGTATGCCAGGTTTTCTAGGAAAGACATTCCTCAAGGACAGCAGATTAAGCACTTGAGACCTGGCTTATGATTCCATGAGAAACCTCCACAGCCCCACTGAGCAAGGATACAGCAGGGGCCATGCTCAAACTAGGAATATCATAGAACATGTGTTTGGATTACTTAAATCAAGGTTCTAGTGTCTAGACACTTCAGGAGGTTCACTGTAGTATGATCCAGGCACACATGCCAAAATTCTTACGCTCTGCACCATATTACACAATATAATTCTCAGGAAACAGCTTCAACAAGGACAGCAAGGGGCAGGACCACAGTTTTAAGGACCACAGGCCAGGCCATCAGCAGCAGCAGAAGATGTAGATGAGAAGTCTGAAGGAGAACCACCAGATGCAGATGGTGCTAGCTGATGGAGATGTCCACACTATGCCCCGGCTCTGGCTAAGAGGAAAAGGACAGCACACACAATCACTACATATATAAAAGACTAGGATCCCACAAACATACACATAAGAAAACTGATGTCTGTTAAACTCCACAACATCTACTTAACCATGTAATTGCTGTGTTCTGATGACATCAGACAGGGACAACCCCCAAAGACATGACTGTTACCTGCAGTAATAACAAGGTAAGTGTGGAACCTGTAAAGAAAAAAATATATATATCTGGGTACTCTCATATGGAAATATGTATATGAGGTCTGCAGTTATGTCAGTAATATCTCCTCTGTCAGATGTTTGCTATATTCACTTGCATATTGCAAACAATATTGTGCATCAAGCATTTCAATTGACCATCATCTATAAAACATGGAACAGGTCAATCATACCCTCTTTTGCAAAGCTATACCAAATTGCAAGACTGAATGCTTCTATTGCTTTACCTACAATTGTTGTTGCGTCTTTCAGCTTTTCCCAGTTAGGGGTCACCACAGTGGAACTCCGGTCTGCTAATGATTGGCAGCAGATTTTTACGTGCTGGCTTGCCGGGCCTAACACACAACCTTCAATGAAGGAACATTGCTTTACCTACAATACTAAGTGAAATACAATGAGATTCAACAATTATATAAGCAATCATTCACAAATAAGTAGGAAGAAGAAATCAAAAACTTTTTTATCTGCAATACATATTGATAAATGCAAGCTCGTGAGCAAGCAAGCATTAGCTATTCACTGTGTACATTAGACACATATGCAACTGTAAGCCACAAAGAAAAGTGCACAGGATAGGGCACAGTCATCATCATTTGCTCAGGGAGTGGAGGTAGTAGGGCAAGGCTGACACCAAAGAAGACAGTGTATGGCGATCTCTGTGTAATGTACAGAGCCATGTCCAACCCAGAATTGTTGAACATGCTCCATCTTAGCAAAACCAAATCTACTCGAGCTACACGCTCTAGGGATATAAACCTCAACACAACAATGAATAGAACACGCTGGAGGGATAGATTCCCTTCGCAGAGACTTCCCTTACTATGGAACAGGGTCCCGATCTATATAAGACAGAGCCCCTCACTATCACTCTTCAAGAGGAACCTTGATGAGTGGATAGGTAACAAAAAGTTCACACCGGGGATCACACCAACAGCACTACTAGATAGGGGCCAAGGGTACTAGCTGCTAGTACAAGGGTCTAGGGAACTACTAAAGGGGCGGTGAATACCGCACAATGTGGCTGGACTAATATATGCCTTCAGGCAGATAGCCCAGTACCAACCTATGAACCTATGAACGTATGTGAGTATGGAACAGAGGTATCTATCAGGGTATACAATGTTCAGAGCCAGTAACAACTGATGTACAGCACTCAAAGGTGCTGTTTGGATAGTTTGTCTGTGTGTGAGATAGTATGTTCAAATTATTTTTTTTCAATGTGTGTGTGAGTGTCTGCATGAACACAATCAAGCACTGTGCTAGCACTATGTCCTGGTATCTCAGACAGGTGTGAGCCATGCATGGCAGAGTAGTCAGTACAGTGTCATTTCCCCCGACCATGAGAACCAACCCTGCCAGGAGTTATACTGCTACTTCCCTGGCCCTGACCAGAAGTCAGGATGGTACCTGAACATGAGGGTGTCTCCTGGATGAGATTTCTTCATGACTGCATCCAGGACCATGACTCCATGGCCTACTATGTCTGGGTGTGGACAACACAATCATTGATGGAGTAGTAGGAGTAGTATCACTATGGGAGTATGATCTCGCATGGCCATGTCTACTAACACCAAAAGATGTAGTGGCTGCCTGGCAACATGGATGCCTACCGCCTCTCAGCAGACATTCCATCAAAGACACGACTCGATCCAGTATGTCATTCATCCTGTCCAAGGTGCCACCCATATGGTTCAGAGAGTCATGTATGTCAGAGTGCACAATGTTTAGTACTCACAATACCTCTTCTGAGGGCCTGGTGGAATGTGCTTGTGCCTCCAGTATGGTCCTTTACATATGTCTGGGAGCATCTAATAACACACCAGCATCAGGAGAATGGTGGACAGTAGGCATCCTCTGGTCACCGCCACCAAGTCTCCTGTGTAGCACCTTGACCTCACAATGGCTACAGAGAGAAGCTACCAGTTTTGCAACTGGATTAACCACATTACCCTGATCAAATGTGTCACCCTCAACCTGTCCTATATCAGAGGTCTACCTGTCATTAGTATGTGTAGGCATAGTGACTGTGTCTGAAATATGGGCAGGGGATGTGCCAGACACAACCACAGTGTCACACTGACCCTCTGCACCCTCAGACTATGCCTCTTCATCACCACCATCATCATCAGAGGATAACAATACTCTAACATCAGGTGGTAGAGGTTACACAGTTCCACTGTCACGATCACCTATGATAAGTAATAAACAGAGAAATAGAGAATAAAACTGATCACATATTTTTCTTAAATAGATATATATGAATATATGAATATATCTTTAGATGCACACAAAACATGAGCTTCTGATATATACATATGCATTTCTGTCTTGTTTCATTGATCAGGAATGTCATAATTAAATGCAGAAAAATACATGGGGTTTTGTATGAATACTTTCATATGGACATAGACCTTTATCAGTGTCTTTATTGCAATTCATTATAATTTGCTATCCATCATTCAAATAACAACTGCACGATTAAACAAATTTTCATTATGCAGAATATTTGAGGACTATTCTTAGCAACAATTCCATTAACTGTGTCTGCATCTTTCATGCTATCTTCTTTTATGTAAAAAAAAAAAAAAAAACTCAAGTCAAGGTGACCCAGAAAGTAATGAAAGTCATAAAAGATATAATCTACATTTTTATGGACTCCTTGTGTAACTTTGAACACCTCTGTTCTCATTAGTTTTAAGTGCAATCATCACTATTACTTTTAAGATATAGAACCAATAATGGTTTCTGAAAAAAAAAACCACCAAATTGGACAATTGTAGTGACATTCTAAAACGTTCATGAGCTCTTTGAAATCTTTGCGATTTGTTAAAAAGAATGCCTGCAAGATACGGATGATAACTGCCAACCGCATGTCACATCAATGCTCCTTTAATGACTTCTCCAAATGCATCCTGTATTTCCAAGGGTCACTGTTATTAGCTGCGTGCAACATGTCCCTATGTGACTGCTTAAAGAGGCAGTAATTTAATGCTGTCTTGTGGGGTATGACAGGATTTAACTTGTACCACTGCTGTATGTAACTAACAGCAATGACACTGACCATTATGTTCATGATAATCATGGAGTTGCTAGAAGTTACCTACTCATTGCACCAAAATAAATCACAGGTAATCTCAGAACTAGAATAATGATTGCTTGCACATATGGCTATGTATATAGAGACGTGAGATTTGTATTTTTAATGAACTCTCTGTATTTTTCATGAGACTTAAGTGCTATACTACTGCAATAAGGTTCAATTTTATCAAAGTGGTATGCCTTATTGAAGGAGTATGTTACTTTCCAGGAACATTTTATTGCCTCAGCAATAATTCTGCACTTCGTAAGAGGCAAGTTTCATTTGTAAAGAAAATAACTGAAATCATAGACAGATAAGATTCAGTGGCAGTTAAAGTCAACTTTTTTTTCTTTCACACTTTAAACCCACTTCCATGTGAACTGCATGAACTGTTCATTGTAGGAAATCAACAGTCGTTTGACTGTCCCAGATATTTTGGGAGTTAGTTACTTTTTTTGAATTGCTGCCTTTGTGGGAGGATATTAAATACAACTGATGCTATCTCAGTTTCTCTTATCTTCATATCTTCAAACTTTTTTTTGCTCATCACATTCTAAGAAAAGTGCTACAATCCTAAGTGTGTTAATTTCCCATGAGACATCTTAAGTTATCTGTCACATTGTCATTTACTCCTTTCATGTGGCATGCAATTGCTAAATTCCTCTAAGATAGCTTTAAATTTATTTGGTGTAGAGCTTGCAGTCAAACTGCTTTTTCAGAATCATCCTTTATTCTATCTTTGTCCCTATATTTTTTAGAACTATGCAAGGTTGCTCAATTGATTTCTTCTCAGATAAGTCATACAACTAATTTCATCAGTATAAAAGGTAAGTTGAACACGGTGCAAATTTCAGACTAATAAATGTGGTGCCTGACATTTTGTGACCAGGATTTATTCATCTTGCATTGATCTAATGAGATTTTTTGTTAGTAATTTTATAACATGATCCTTTCTTTATGCTTTATTTTACTAAAGTTAAAAAAACGACATTCACTAAAAAATACATTCTCAGATTACATGCATGATGCATTCTGCAGGCATTCCATTGCTGGTTTCTGGTACAGGGGTTGGAATTTACGGAAGTTGTCTCTATGCGATGTGGCAAGAAAAAAACTGTCTTCATTAATTTTATGCTTTATACATGTTAATTTCTGTCATAAAATATGTTTTCCACATTTCTTTTGTGTGCTTGGTAGGGAATCAGATGAATGAGCTATATTTATGGCAATAGGATTTATATATTCACACACATACACACACACATGCACACACACACACACACACACACACACACACACACACATGCATGCTTACACACATAGACACATGAGTGCGTACACACACACGCACACACACACACACACACACACACACACACACACACACATACACACACATGCATACATACGTGTGTGCACACAAATGCATGCATAAACACATACATGCATGCCTACACACATACACACATATACAGATGTGAGTGTGCACACAGACACACACACATACACACACCCATTGTACTTCTTCTGCAAAAATACAGGTAATTGAATCACACAGATTTGATCATTGTGTTGTGGAATTGGATTTTTCTTTAAATGTATCAAAAAAATGAGAAAGGCAGATACTTTTGTGCAGAAATCTTGCCTTTTATATGAGTAATGGCAGCCTCTGAGGTAATTATGTTACGTAGCAGGAGGTGTGAAGGCACAAACCTAGCCTGGGATGCTGTAAGTCTTTTGATCATTGTTCCTGCATTCAAAACAAAATGTTTGCTGCTTATGGAAAAGTCTATCCTCCATACAATCCCACCACAGACATATACTGATAGCTAGATTGAAAGACAAATAGACAGATAGATAGATAGATAGATAGATAGATAGATAGATAGATAGGCAGACAGATAAAAGCAAAAAATGCAGACAAATGTAAAATAAGTTTCTTTCAAACTATATGTACTTAAATTGCATATTTTTAGAAATTAGATTGCTTATGAGTTATATTTTTCTGGTTGATCTAACTATTTTCATGTTGTGTATTTTGTTTTATAGTAAATGAGCTGCTCATAACCTAATTTATAGAACCAACAGACAATTATATATAACAGTGTCTTATACTGAAAGTCGGCATGCTGCCAGAGGTGTAAGTAACTTACATATTACGACCTTGTCAGGTATTCACGGATATAAATATATTAAGTTCTTTATATATTTATTGTTTTGTGAAAGTGCACATTTCTTTGTTGTTATGGATGGTCAAACCAGGTGGGATTTCATCACCTGCACAAAACTGTCACAACTCAGTAGTCCTCCTGTTAGTCTTCTTACATCATGCAAAAACCTTGACCCTTTAATATTTTTTTAAAACGTGTACCTGGAGAATCATCCACTGGATGCCTGACATTTCAGAAGGAGGAATTAAAGTACAGGTAAAGCCTGGTTAAAAAAAAAATCATAGTGCCTAATATGGAATGAAATCTGAGTGCAGAGACTGTAGATGTTTTCAGAAGCTATATTTTTTTTACTTCCGTCTAACCTACTACAACTCTACAAAAAGGCACAGTTACTGACAGAAAGAATAAAAAAAAAAAACTTAACCAAGTAAGTGCAGTAGCAGTTACATGTCTTTTTCTTTTCCATTGCTAACTGAAGCTCTTAGAAAGCAGTAGTTAATTGGTGGGGGGAAGAAAGAAACACATAAATATATGGATCTAGTACAAATATATGAATTAGCAGTTACAAGGATGTGAAGTATATGAGTGTGTATGTGTGTGACTGTGTGCATGTATGTGTGAGAGAGCAACAAAAGGGCAAAAGTGAATACTTTACTTGTAGCGTCTGACAATGATGTGTGGAAAATTACTGTTGCTATTATTTATATACTTCTTCTTTTGTTCACAATGAGATATCTGAGGTGTACATAATCAGCAAAGTGCTAGATGTGTGTGTGTGTGGGGGGTGAGTGTGAGTGTGTGTGTGTGTGTGTGTGTGTGTGTGTGTGTGTGTGTGTATCTGTGTGTGCGTGTGTGTGTGCACGTGTGTGTTTGTGTGTGTTTGTGTTAGCATGTGCATGCATCGGAGTTCTTGTATAGGTGGGAGAAGCTGTGTCTCTTTGCCAGTGCATCTGTTTCTTTGTGTATGTACACATCTGTATCTATGTAAACTGTATGTGCATGTACATATGTGTGCATCCATGTGTGTGTGTGTACATGTATGAGTGTGTATGTATGAGTGTGTGTGTGTGTGTGTGTGTGTGTGTGTGTGTGTGTGTGTGTTTGTGTGTGTGAGTGTGTATGTGTGTGTGTGTGTGTGTGTGTGTGTGTGTGTGTGTGTGTGTGTGTGTGTGTGTGTGTCTGTGTGCAGACATTATTAAACACTTATATTCCTCCAACAACCATTACATATCCTGTACTGGCTTTGTTTATTACAAATAATAGAAAAATGAATAGACTAATAATAAGACAAATACAAATCAATTTAATAGATAACCCATTTTTGTGAGCAAAAATGCCCTCTAGGATAGATGTTATAGGAAAATAATGAACTTCCAGGTGGGGTGAGGCTCTCTGCCTATGGAATTGGACCTCACAACACCTCAGAGCAGTCCATTATTTACCTGTAATGCCTACCCCAGTAGATATTATTGCTAAAATGATGAAAAGATGTTAAATATTTCACAACTGATGCTATATTAAAACATAGTAATCTCATTCAAGAGAGCTGCATTGATATCACTTCCTTAAAATCTATTGTTATTTAAGTGGAATCCATGCTTAGACACTCACCCCAAGAATCAGGACTGTATTTAAATAAAAATTAAATGAAATATTAAAACATTAGCTAATAAACAAATATTAATAGTTTAACTAATACTTCTGTAACATGCTACAGATTTTCCTAAGTGTCTCATGTAGCCTGTTCACATTTCCATTAATTATATCAAAACCATGCTGCATCCAAGCTATTGAAATATGTCATCATAAATCTTACATGATGAGCAACACAACTGTACTAAAATTTGACTTATGTCGATTGGTGCAAAACAGGTAGGAATCATTGATCATATCCTATTTATTTACAATTGTCATACTTTTCATATTTTATCATACAGAAGTTCACAAAGTAAAAAAACAAAATGCTACTGATAGTATGTCTGTAGCTTTATTGCTTACTGAGATATTGTATGTTGTTGGCACAATATTAGAAAGTTAACACACTGCGTTTATTATTTATTTCATAAAATCTAGCTTAAGACATTACATCTAATGTATGGTACTGCTGTGAAGATTTGTGTGTTGAATAGTTTGCCATGTGCATTTCTTTTTCTTTTGCAACCCTTATCGTTTCAGAGGCATGAACATCTATTTGAAGTGTGAGGATATAACTGTTTTGTCAAAAAGTTGAGGGTGCAATCACTGGAAGTTAAAATATTAACCTCCAGAGCTCACTTGGAGTGAATGAGTTAACAAAAACACTAATGGAATGAACATTACTCCAGCTGCAGTAATTTGTTTCATACAAACTCAGCAAATACCTTAATGTGAATGCAAAACAAATTGAAAAAATAAAACACAGAAAAGAAGAAGAATCACTAACTTAAGAACATCTATGAAAAATTCAACAAAAAACTTAGTTATGTTTCTATCCTCATTTCAGTCAAAGGTCATAAGCCATTTAAAAATGTTTTACATAAAAATATGTATCACTAGCTGTTGATGCATTATCCTCAAACCAGACCAAATTTATACAGCTTGAAATGTATTAATTGTACTTATACTGACTTCAGTCTACTAATTCATTCCTAACGAGGGGTTCTCTAATATCTAAGGGAGTTGCTTACATAGCAAACTAATAAGTTTATAGCAAATCTAGTCCAAATTCTCCCCTTTACCAAAATGGGCAGCCATTACTATTGCCCTGTTTTAATTTTTATGGAAATTTCACATCATAAGATACATTCTAAACAGGTAAATTAAATATGCAGCCATATGACTATTTGTCTTTTGCCATGGTGGTGCAGCGGTTAGCGTTGTTGCCTCACAGCAAGAGGTTCTGCGGTTCAATTCTCGGCTGGAGTTCCTTCTGTGCAGAGTCTGCATGTCCTCCCTGCAGCTGAATGAGCTTTAAAGACATGCAGGTAGGTGCATGTGCATGTGGGTGTGCCTTCTGTGAAGGCTGGGCATCAGGCTGGCTACTCGGCACTGTAAAAATCCACTGCCAATCAATCTGCGGACCGGTGATCCGCTGTGGTGATCCCTAACTGGGAAATGCCAAAAGACATTTCATTGACTATTTTTCTTTTAAGTATATGTTGGTAATATACATTTCTTAGGCCTTATCAAGATTTAGTTTTTGTAACATTAAAACAAAATGTTGGTCATTAATTATAGTGAGTGATGTGTCAAATGCTAAATAATCCTCATATTGCCTTTTATGACTTACCTTCTAAAAAGGCATTTGAGATGATAAACAAAATAATCTTGTTGTCAGAAGTTGTATTAGTGGGTCTATATTATGTGATCGAATGGACAAATATTCAAACACATAATAGTCGACCTGTAATAATCGAACCGCCACAATGTCGAACAGAAAAGAAAAAAAGAAAAACCTCCCAAACAAATCATTTAAACGCTCTACAAAGGGGGGCAAGCCCCCACCCCCCCCACTGCTTAAATATATCAACTCCAAGATTGCTCTACAGTGCAGACAATGGAAAACTTCCATTTCTGCACTGTACGGAGATTGTATTTGAACTGTTCGACATTGTGGTGGTTCGATTATAACAGGTCGACTATTACGTGTTCGAATATTTGACCATTCAATCATGTAATATAGATCTCTATTAGTGAATTTAACAAAGAATTTGGATTCACATACTCCCAAACTATCATATGATGAAACAATAAAGATGTCATTGCATAAGCTTTCAAGTTCAAGCAAAACTGGGGCTGGTATGCACAGTCACAAAGTTTGATCTTGCATAGTGGTTATTCATGAAGACTTCTGCTATGCATATATAAATACAGTAACTGCAGGTTATTCATGATGACCACAAGAATGCAAAAGCTTTTGATAAAAGCACCAATGTTTATAATATATGTAGTAAAGTTGGTGATGTTAATCCTTAGGTATCCATGAAGTACTACAAGAAAATGTGAGCGCTTGTATAATTTCATAGGTATAAGGGGGTTATGGAGGAACATTGCTATGCACAAGCATGTTAAACATATTTATAGCAAGAGGCAGACAGTGCAGCAATTTATATTAATGTTTAAAAAATATAGTGGGGTTAATTTGGTTTCTGTAGAGGAATGACAGAAGGAAAACATCATGATGTTTGTGGTGCAGGAGGTAGGAGAGGAGGGTTATTATATTTTTGGTGTGGGATAGATCCCCTATTTATCAAATTTCATGTAAGAGGTTGGTTTAGAGATCATGTAGGTTAGAGGATGTTGGAGAGAGAATTAGGGAAGGAGGGAGATGAAGAGGACTTTGTCATAGGAGCACACCCAGTCTACAAGTCCTTACATGTTTTCACTGCTTGTTGCTGTTGCAGTGGATAATCCTGATGTTGAGGAGGTGGAGGTCTGTGGTAGCATGGTGGTTTGTGCCTACTAGGGCAGTGAGTATTGAACCCGCTGAAGACCATCTTGGACTGGCCACCACATCCTTAACCAAGTTGAGAAGTGCACAGTTTGTATGACTTGCTAGGCTGTACCAAGCCAGGGTGCCTAATGGACCAGTGCCACCACCCTGGTTTTCTGAGAACATCTCTGAATGGGAAGAGGCTGAATGTTCCCTGACTTGAGAAGAATATGGTTTGGCTGCTTCTAGGGATTCCGGACTTGTGGAATAATGAACATTACTGGGAGAGAGAGGTAAAAAAGAAATACAAAGTAATGCATAATTAAAATTAAAAAGAGAGCGAGGGAAAGTAGAGAGACAAACAAGAAATGGAGACAATAAATTCACTCATAATGTAAAGCATCAGTGCATTCTTTGTTATCAGTGATTTTTTTTCTTATTCTTATTAAATCTTGATTCAGAAAAAAAATATTCTGGGAATGGTACTAAAAGCCTGTGAAGAATAAGTTTAACAATATCAAGTGGTGATGATTTTTACATTTCAGTTTACTGATACTATGGAGATATGCTGTTGTAACAAAAGAAATGGCAACACATTTGAAATACCTTGCTTACACTGATTGTGGTGCAGAGTTACATATTATTTATTGTATTTGTGTATTAATTACCTCTAGATTTAAACTTATTTTTTTTGCTTATTCAAACATGTATGTACAACAATCTTATGCTTGTCAATGTTAAAATACTTACTGCCAGATTCACAATGGCTTGCACGGAGTGTACGAATAGAGTAAGACTCCATGCAGCCATCATGTCCGACGAGCGATCCAGGAACAGCTTGTAGGGGCATGTAAGAGAGCTCCTAAAACGTCTCCTACAAGGACAGGGCTGGGATATGCAAATTACCTCACTTGCAGCCGAAAGGCATACAAATGAGGTAAATTTGCGATACAGGAAGCACAAACCTGTCCGAGTAGGAGCTGTGTTAGCTGCAGAAATGTACTCAGTTGACAACTGAGTACCATTCTGAAAATAGCACAATGGAGCCTTGTCATCTCCAAATAAAGGATGAATATGGTTGAGGAAGCATGTCAATGGCCAAATATACGGCCAATGGAAATGTTCCCAGATGCAAAATTAAAATAAAAATACTTTTTTTTTTCTGCGATTTCCGATGTTTAAGCGTAGTGCAGTGCCGTGCAAATGGGGTGCGCTAAAAAAAATCATAAAATAAGAAAATAAAAGCCACAAACGTGGAATCTATTTAAACTGTTAAATTACAATGTAAGGGAATAGCAGGCTGAAGACAACATGGCCACCGAGTAGGGGTTGCTAAGGGGAGAAGCCCAGTCTAAGACATGTAACCAAGCATTAGTAGGCAATCCTATGTAAATGAGTGTTAGGATAGTGAATCGCACTTCTACATAGCAAATGAGCACAGTCAGTGGAGTGTAGTAGTAGGATATGGGGAGTAACAGAGTAGGAGATAGGTGACATCACAAGAGGGGTATGTATGAAAGTACTGAAGCTCATAGGAGCTGAGTGGCATGTGTCAGCTGTCAGTTAGACATCATGGAAAGAGGTGTGTCAACAGGTAGGCCAGGGAAAGCCAAGAAATGGAAGGTGTATACTGTGGATAACACCAAAGTTTCTTTCTGAGTGGGTATGCATGCATGTGCGCGCCTGTAAACCCGAGTAAGACAGACTGCGTGCGTGAAAGCGTGAGAACGTGCGTGTAAGCCAGAGTAAGCATGTATAAGGCTGTTTAAAGACCTGTAAGCGCATTTGCACTGGTGTGCATGCGTTTCAACCCGAATAAACAAATTTTAGTCTGTCAAAGCATGTGTGCACGCGTGTGAGCTGCTGTGAGCGTGTTTGCGCTTGTATGCGCGTCACTCCCCCCTGAGGAAACAGAAAGGAAGAGGGAAGCACAACAAATAGTAGGAAGCTACCAGGGAATACTAGTAGAACTAGCAGGTGAAAGCAATCAGAATCAGGCAATTACACAGGCAGAACACTAGCCCAGCCCAGCACTTAAAACTCTGCAAACAACAGTGCAGTTTGTTTCTCTCATGAGACACTGCAACACTGGAGTAAGCTACTAGAAGTGAAAATTGAAAAAGCTTCACTCAGACAGAAAATGCTAGGGACTGCCATTGCTGTTATAAGGCGACATATGCAACATGCTGAGGGTGGTGACAATGCAAATGCTGCCGGACAACCCACAGTGAGGAGACGGAGAAGAGTGTACAGGCCCAGGGTCACCTACCAGGGGTTACATGAGCTGGAGATAGTGGAGTGCTATAGGGTAGACAGAGACCTCCTGCAGCAAATTGTTGAGCTATGCAGGCCACGCCTCACACACAGAACCAACAGAGGGGACCCCACCCCAGTGGAAACCAAGGTATGTGTTGGCCTAAGAATACTAGCAACAGGTACCTTCCAGAGACCAACTGGTGATATGATGGGGCTATCACAGTCATCAGCATCCAGGGTACTGCACCAGTTCCTAGATGCCATGTCAGCACATGTCGGTGATCATGTATATTTCCGCAATTCCTGTGAGGTATTGGCCAGAAATATGCGTCTCTTCCAGTAAATAGCAGAATACCCTGAGGTAGTGGGTGCAATAGACTGCACGCATATACGCATCAAAGTACCAGCCGGTGAGCGGGGTAGGGCCTACATTAACCGCAAGGGTTTCCCCTCCATCAACTGCCAGGTCGTGTGTGATGCCCAGGGCATAATAATGAATATGTGTGCTGGCTGCCCTGGAAGCTACCATGATTCCCATATCTGGCATCTGACGCAGCTGTACCAAACAATTGCCATTAGGGACATCCCACATGGTCACTTAGTGGGGGATGCTGGCTATGCACTGGAGCCATGGCTGATGACACCCATCAGAAATGCACACACACCTGAACAGGAACGCCATAATGAGGCACATGCACAAACATGAAATGTAATTGAGCATGTGTTTGGGTTGCTCAAGTCATGGTTCCGGTGCCTGGACACATCTGGTGGAGCCTTGCAATACTCACCAACTACATGTACCCAAATTGTCATGGTATGTGCTATGCTACATAATATGATTCTGCGAAAACAGCTGCAGCAGGACCAGCATAGGCCTGGTCCAAACAGCCCCCCACCATTGCCAAGGCCATTACAGGCAGAGCATGACTCAGAGGAGGAACAACCTGAGCCTGCCCCAGTAGGCAGAAGGAGGCATGCCCAGTATGCCTTGGCCTTGGCAAAGAGGCAACGCATAGCACATACACTGGCTCAGTAGGATCCCTGGAAATGATACCTCTCTCTGACTCCCACAGATAGTGAAAGGGATGCCCAAGTTGACACAACCTGCTTTCAAACATGTGCAGGGAGTGTAGTATGTGCATCCGACATAGGCAGCCCTCCAGCACCACCTGAGTCATGATGGCCATGTGTTAAGCAATGTAAGGTAGTGCTAAACAGCATTTACCACCATGTAGTATATGCAAACTTGATGACCTTGAGTATCATCCTACCCTCACCAAACATGATGCCACAATATGAAGACAAGATGATCAATTACAACAATTGTCTTAAGGATTGGTGTCAGTGAAAGGAGATCCAATGCCTGTCAGCCTGGGATGACATGCTCGACAAGACATGATGCTTCGCTAGGGATGGCTTTCACCTGTCACCTGTGGCCTTTTGGATATTGCCAAAGGCTCCTGTCAGTCCCATAGTGCCTTTTTTAGGTAAGGCTCAAAAGACAAACCCACCTCCATAGGTATCACAAGGGATAAGAAACTAGAAGTAATGCTACTCAATGCCAGAAGTCTAAACTGCAAAATGCACACACTCCAAACTCTCCACAGCATGGAGAATGTTTATATCTGTGCAGTAACAGAAACCTGGTTCAAGGCTCCCAAGAGCACCCTAGCACTAACAGGTTACACCTCATACCATGCTTTACAGCCACAAAACATGGAACAAACTACAAAAGGAGGGTGAGTATCAATATTTGTCAAAGATACCCACACCCCCAGGTTGGTGGCACAGCATGAAGCATCAGAGACTATCCATGTGCAACTAACAGTGGGTAAAACACACTCCTCAAAACCGAGGTGGAATCCTTCACAGCCCCTGTGCCTGTGGAAAATACGGCCCAGACCTCAGAACCCATTATAAACGCATTCTATGAACACCTTCAGGAATGCATGGATCATGCAATCCCAAATAAAACCAAGATCCAATCCTCCAAAGGCAGGCATCCTGTCTGGTGGACCCCAGCCATAAAAAACATACAATACAAGGAGGAAGCCACTATATGACAGAGCAAAATCCCAAAAAGGGAAGGCATCTCTGATTAGTATTATTGAAAAACTACGGCCACACATAACATCGTCTAAGGCCATCATTGAGATAAAAATTGTACAGGACACTAAGGATAATCACAAGGCTTTCTTTAGTTATGGTAGGAACCTGGGTGGGAATTCCCAGATATGCTCAGAATTAGTCCAAAATGACAAACAATACACCAAACCCACAGACATTGCCAACATCCGAGCTGACAGGTTCAGTGCAAAACCCCTCCTCCCCAACAAAAGGGCAAATATCTATCCCAGCAGAGTGCTGGCCCCCTGACATCTCAGATGCCCAGGTAACAGCCAGCCTCACCAAAGCAAATCACACAGCATCAGTGGGACCAGATAGTGTCCTGGGCTGTGTCCAACATGAACCCCAAGAAGAATTGAACACAAACATAAAACCACTGTTCAATCTCAGCCTTACCACAGGATATGTACCCAAAGAGCAGTGTACAGCAACAGTGGTCCCTCTCCACAAAGGTGGTGCCTCAATGGATACTGCAGACTATTGGCCCAGAAGCCTGACTAGCTTGGTATGCAAAGCTATGGAAAGGATCATCATGGACCTCATAAATAAAGATATTGGGGACCTACAGACACTGGATCCGACCCAGTTTGGCTTTGTTAAGGGCAGATCCTGCCTCTTAAACCTGGTTGCGTCATGTGAAACAGTCACCAAGGCCATTGACGAGGGGAAAGTGGTCCACACAGCCTACCTGGACCTCGCAAAAGCCTTCCATACAATACCCCACTTGGTCATTATAGATAAGCTCACCAGCTTCAATATAAACCCCTATGTCACTAGATGGGTTGCAAACTGGCTCAAGGACAGAACCCACATGGTCAGAAATGCTGGAGCCATGTCAGACCCCAAATCAGCTACAAGTGGCATCCCACAAGGCTCAGTCCAGGGACACCCCCTTGTTTGGTATATATTTATCGGAGGTACAGGCCAACACAGAAGGACTGTGGCTGAACAAGTTTGCAGATGACTGCAAACTGGGTGCCATAATCAACCCTCCAGCTGACACAAGTATCCTACAAAAGGGCCTCATAGAAACAGACAACTGGTGCCAGAGCCATGTCCTCAAGCTAAATGCTAAAAAGTGTATAGTCATCCCCTTTGGCAAAAGCTAAGTGCCCACAAATTACCACATAGGTGGTAACCCATTAAGTATGAAAGAAGTGATAAGGGACCTGGGGACCCAAGTTGATAGCAATCTCTCATTTGACAACCACGTGGCCAAAGTGTTTAGAAAAACATTTCATATAGCCCACCTAATCATGAAGGTATTCACATCTAGATCAGGAGAGGTCATCGGGCCTCCTTACTCATCCCTTATCAGGCCCATAATTGAGTACAATGCCCTTTGTGGGATGTAGCTTATCAGACACCTGCAGCAGCTGGAAAGACCACAAAAGTTCCTCACCAGGAGGATCAAAGGGCTCAAACACATGCCATTTGCTGCCCAGTTAAAGAAACTGCAGCTCCACTCAGTGGCATACCGCCTGCCCAGAGGTGATCTGTGCCTGATGTATAAAGCCATGTCCAACTTGGAATCAATGGACATGCTACACCTTGGAAAATCAGAATCCCATCAAGCTACGTGCACAAGAGGCCTGAACCTCAGGACTGAAATAAATAGGACAGGCTGAAGTGACAGATTCATAACCCAGAGGCTCCCTCCACTCTTGAGTAAACTCCCACTCCAGGTGAGCCAGAGTCCCTCATTAACTCTCTTCAAGAGGAATCTGGATAAGTGGATGGGAGATTGTAGGTTTACCCTGGGTATCGCTTCTATGTCACTGTTAGACAGAAGCACAGTATACTAACCTTGAAAAATGTCATGGCAAACTCCACTTAAAATGTGTGTTGAAAGCCAAACACACTCTGGCTAGGATTATAAATGCTCTAGGGCAGATAGCCTAGTATGAACCTATGAACAGAATCACACACACCAACTAGTACAACTGTGGTCAATGTGGTGTAATGTTTGGCAAAGTCCACTCAAGTTGGTGAATACACAGCAATGTTGGACAAGCCTGGTTTAAGTAGGCCATAGCTGAACAAAATGCAACCTGCTCATAGTTGCCCAACTGGCCCTTAACCAGTCTGGTCTGCTCAGTATGAACATTTAAAGCAGTGATAGGACTCAAACCCATGATACTGTGCACCCTAGTGAAAGCACTGAACCAGTACACCATGACAGTATTGCAGTGTTCAGCCAGTATGAAAGAATGTTGACACGTCTTTGCAAACTATCCCATGGAAACCCTGCGGGCGCAGCACAATCCCTGTTAAGTTATGACACAAAGGAGTCTGGCAGTAAGAACACAACATGACTTCCAACACACACACAGTATAAATGTCAATATTGGTCATGTTCACACACAGCCACAAATGTAGTGGACTTCAGATCACAACATATGGAAAGGTCACACTGGGCATGCTCACACACTTGGATAAATGAGACATATGTCAGGCAACAAACCATGGAAAGCCTGAACTGGGCATGCTCACATGTCTGAATATAGCAGTCGGCCACACATATCTGGCAGTTGTATGTGTTAAGCCAGGAACCTCCCACGATTCAGCAATCTACCCTGTGCACACAGTTAAATGACAACAGACACATATATTAATATACTGGAACCCTGACATTATCAAACATGTTATGTAGATACACAAGTTGTTCATAGAAACTGGGAAAGCTACGGCAATAAAGACCTGCAAACAGTATCAGCAACAAATATTGTGCATCCCCAACATAAACATAGGTGCAGAGGTTGATGCTAGGCTGTCTGCCCTACGGAATTCATAAGACTAGGCAGACTGTATTTGGCGTCCGCCTCCCCAGTAGAGTAGCCTACTGTGCCTCTATAAAGTAGGTCACAGAAGGAACCCTTTAAGGCTAGTTTGCTGTGCCTCTGTCAAGCAGGGACACAGTGGAGATCCCAGGGGTGAATATGTAATTTCCCATCCATGAGGCTGGATTTTGCTGGAAGAGGGTTGACGAGCGGCTATGTCTAACTTTAATTGGGATTCAATTCCAGAGTGAGGGGAGCCTCTGGGTAATGAATCTGTCCCTGCAGCATGTCCTATTTAGTTTTGTGCTGAGGTTTAAGTCCCCGGAGTGTGTAGCTCTAAGGGTCTTGGATGTTATGAGATGGAACATGTCCATTACTTCTGGGTTTGACATGGTTGTGTACTTCAGGCACAGATTACCTCTGAGTAGGCGTTAAGCGACTGAGTAGAGCTGGAGATCCATTAGTTGAGCTGCATAGGACATCTGTGTGTAGCCCATGATCCTCTTGGGGAGGTACTGTTGTGGACACTGTAGGTGCTGCAGGTGTTGGGTAAAGTACACCCCAAAATGGCCATTGTAGTCAAACATGGGCCTGATGAGTGACTAGTAGAGGGCCACAATGACCTCCCATGATCTACATGCAAACCCCCATGTGATAAGGAGGGCTATATAAAGGTCTTTGCAATGAGTCTGTCAATGTGATTAGCAAAGGAGAGGTTACGATCTATGTTGTTCCCCAAATCTGTAAATGCATCTTCTGTACTTAATGGATTACCACTTATGTGGTGATTTGTGTGCACCTTGTTTTCCCCAAAGGGGATGACTATGCATGTCTTAGCATATAGCATGAGGCCATGGCTCTGGCTACAAGCATCCATCTCTGTGAGACCTTTATGGAGGAAGCATGTGTCAGCTGCAGTGTTGCTTATGGCCCCCGGTTAGCAGTCATCTGTGATGTTTGTTAGACATAATCCCCCAGTGTTAGTCTGAACCTCAGAGAAGTACATACCGAACAGGACAGGTCCCACAACTGAACCCAGTGAGACACCAGTTGTACCTGGTCCTAGCAACACATCTAGTGATATAGGGGTTGATATTTAAGCTGGTAAGCATATGTATGATGCCTGAGTGGGGAATTGTGTTGCAGGCTTCTGCAAGGTACAGGTAGACTGTGTGAACTACCTTACCCTCATCCATGGCTTCAGTAACCATTTCAAAGATATGAACTATGTGTAAGAGGCAAGATCTGCTCTTAACAAATCCAAATTGTGTATGATCCACTGTCTGGAGGCTCACAATGTTTTTGATTATGACTTCCATGATAATACGCTCCATAGCTTTTTTTACCACACTAAGGCTTATGGGGTGATAGTTCCTGTGGTCCGTTGTGGCACCACCTTTGTGGAGTGGGAGCACTGTATCTGTATGCCATTCTTGGGGTACATATCCTGTAGTAAGGCTAAGTTGGAACAGTAACTTAATGTGAGTGTTCTGTTCTACTCAGAGCTCGGTTAGGACACAGCCTGGGACACCGTCCGGTCCCATACATATGCTGTGTTATTTGTTGTGGAGAGGGCACCTTTCACCTGTGCATCTGTGATGTCAGGGAGGTTACATTCATTTGGGATGGGCATCTGTACCCTTGGGGGGTAAGGGGGGGGCATTTGTGCAGACTCTGTCTGCCAGGGTGTAGGCTATGTCCGTAGGTTTGGCATATTTTGTGCTGTTATGCAACAATTCAGAGCATACCTGTGTTGTTTCCACACATATTCCTGACATAACTAAAGAAGGCCTTGTGATTATCTGTAGTGTCTGGTCAATTTCACTGTCAAAACGTGCAAGTGATGATTATATGAGGGATTGAAGTGTTCAGAGATGTCCTCCCTCTGTGGGATATTGCTCTGTTATGTAGTAGCTTCCTCCTTCTGTTGTACAGCTTATATATGGCCGGGGTCAACCAGACAGGTCTCCTGTTTTGGAGGAGTCATGGTTTTATTTGAGATAGCATGATCAATGCATACCTGCAGGTGCTCATACAATGCGTTTGTAAATGATTCTGCAGATTGGGCTGTATTATCCTCCAGCACAGGGCCTTTGAAGTATTCCACCCCAGTCTTCACAAGTGCAAAGTCTGCTTTTGAGAAATTCTATACAGTGATTTCCTTGGCTGAGGGTGGGGACGGGATATGGATGTCCAGGGAAAGTTGTTTATGGTCTGATCTTAACAATGAGGGTTCTACCTCTGGTGTGGAACATAGAGTCCCCATGTTGGTGATGATCAGGTCCAATATGTATTCCCCCTTGTGGGTGTGGTGACTGGTTATGCCATAGCACATGGATCCACAAATTGTAGTGGCTGTAGGGTGATGTTGTTGAGGGCCTGAGTAGTATTCCCAGTCAATATTTGTGTACCTGAAGTTAACCACTATAATGGTGTGTGTGAAGACCTTCATATCCTACACTGTTCCCAGGAAAGCCGGGTGTGGTTCCTGGGTATGGTTGGGTGGTCTGAACTACATACCAAACCAAAAGGCAGTTTTGCACAATGGTAGTTGTATATGTATGGCCTGTCATGCTTAGTGCAGTGGTACCAACCCAGAGGTGTGCATATCTGTGATGTATATGGATACACCCCCTACTTGTGTTGTGTGTTACAAGTCCTGTGGTCATGAAGCATGGTATAGAACATAACCTGGCAGAGCCAGTGTGCATATGTGACCCTGAACTAGGTGTCTGTTAATGCACAGATATTGTTATCCCCCCTACTGAGGGATAGTAAAAGATGTACATTCCTCTTTGCAAAGACTGATGATGTCAGCACCCTATAAATACAGCAGGAGAAGAGAAATCATCAAGTAATGCAAATAGCGTGCTGCGCTAATGCAGCTGTCTCAAGTATCATAACATAGTTAGGTAGGGATTTGAATCCTGCAAATGCTGTGTGTGTGTGGGGTGGCAGCGGGATGTGTATGTATGCAATTCTCTGTGAAAGGAATGGCCTTTTTGAAGACTGGGATAACACACTAAAAGATATACATTCCTCTTTGGAAAGACTGATGATGTCAGCACCCTATAAATACAGCAGGAGAGGTGAAATAAACCAGTAATGCAAATAGCATGCTGAACTCATGCGTCTCTCTCAAATATCATAACAGAATGAGATAGGGGTTTGAATGCTGCAAATGCTGTGTGTGTGTGGGGGGGTGGCAGGGGGTGTGTATGTATGCAATTCTCTGTGAAAGGAATGGCCTTTTTGAAGACTGGGATAACACACTAAAAGATGTACATTTCTCTTTGGAAAGACTGATGATGTCAGCACCCTATAAATACAGCAGGGGAAAGGCAATCATCCAGTAATGCGAATAGCACGCTGTACTAATGTGTTTCTCTCAAGTATCATAACATAGTGAGGTAGGGTTTTGAATCCTGCAAACTGTGTGTGTGGGGTGGCAGAGGGGTGTGTATGGATGCAATTCTCTGTGAAAGGAATGGCCTTTTTGAAGACAGGGATAACACACTAAAAGATGTACATTCCTCTTTGGAAAGACTGATGATGTCAGCACCCTATAAATACAGCAGGAGAATAGAAATCATCTAGTAATGCAAATAGCGCACTGCGCTAATGCGTCTCTTTCAAGTATCATAACATAGTGAAATAGGGGTTTGAACCTTGCAAACGCTGTGTGTGGGGTGTGTATGTATGCAATTCTCTGTGAAAGGAAAAGCATTTTTGAAGACTGGGATAACACACTAAAAGATGTACATTCCTCTTTGGAAAGACAGATGATGTCAGCACCCTATAAATACAGCAGGAGAAGATAAACCATCCAGTAATGTGAATAGCGTACTGTGCTAATGTGTCTCTCTCAAATATCATAACATATTTAGGTAGGGGTTTGAATCCTACAAATGACATGTGTGTGTTTTGCTTTTATTATTGTATGACATATTTTTATAACAGTAATTTCAATGCACACATCAGGTATGTGTGTGCCACATACAGATATGTACCTGTGACCTTTAATAGTTCCTATGTGTGAAGCCTGCCTCATATGATTACTGTTGTTACCTTTGCCAGCATGTGCCGCAGCTTACCAGACTTTAGGCCATACATGTATGTTGGTGACAATGCAGGCTACTGCAGTGATCTGTGTCCTAGGCCAACTATGTGACACACACCCATGAAAGCTTTGATAGATTAATGTGAGTGAGGGTTCATGTCTGGAGTATATGTCAGACATGTTAAAACACAGCAAAGTCTGTGAGTGATGGACATTCAGTGTAGGTGTATGGCAATTGTTGCCGATATGCATACAGACACCGTCTTGCATAGGTGATACACCGAGGGACTGCAGAATACCTTTGGAAATGTAAATATCACAGGATAGACAACACTTGTCCACATGAACACACCATTACCCATTCTACATGATGGGTGCTACCACCTACATGGTACTGTTGGAATACTATGTTAACTACATCCCGATGACAATGCTACAGTTTCGTTACAGCAATACAGCATGGCTTGGACAACAGGTATCTGTCTGTATGATACCCTTGTGGTGGTTAGGTGTGTCATGTGTAGAATGCATTGTAGGCCACTGTATGCATTTGCAGTCGTGGATGGACATATCCATAGTGTATTGACATGTACATGAGACTGCTATATGCCAAAGAGTATTGTTCCCAGGGATGTGTGGGGGTCAGTAAGAATGGCTACTGGTATAGTGTAGTACTGCAGGGATATCACTGACACCAGGTTCCTACATCTGTGTATCAGTTGAGGAGACACCATGTAATGACCATGGAATGTCAGGCTATGTAAGCTGTGTATAGTACCAGAATGCAGTCCATTGACACATGGAAACCATATCACCCACAGCATACTGTCAAACCATGTCATGTTCCATGCTAACCATGTTCACAAATGTACACCTGCAACTCCATGCTGCAAACATCACACATGTACTGTCCACACCCCAACACATGCAGGCACAGGTACACACAACAGCCATGCGGCACATGTGCAGACAGTACACCTTGGGAATTAACACTGGTGTATACAAAACTACAATGACAATCATAGTTAATGCATCATGCATGCTTGAATATACCCACAACAATATCATTACACTGTACTGTTAACAACATGATATTATTACTACAGTGCTATGTAGTCACCCTGTGCATCAGCACCATGCTATCTTGTTCCTGCATCCATGTTACAGATGGCAGGAGGTGGCACCGTTTCGTCATATGCACAGGGTGTGTACTTGGTTTGCCAGAGTCTGCCATTGACACATCCAATCAACATGTATGTGTGTGTGTGTTCGTGAGGGACAACAGTACAACATGGGGCAATGTTGATGCAATGTGTGTGTGTATGTGTTAGCCCTAGGTGTTAGCATTATGTGTGCGTGTATGCTTGCACACAGTTCCACCACGTGGCTGCCATATACGGGTGTTTGTGGACAGCCACAGACTGTACCTGCCAGGTCATAGAGATCACTGTCTCTGGCCATGGACACTGTACCTGTGCCTGGCAGGGGTGCTACGGACAGTATCAGGTACTAAGCCAGACTTGGTACTGTCATCAGAAGCAATGGGTTGTTGACTGGACACATGTCCCTGCTGGGACTGTCCAGAGCCACGTGCACGTGATCTTCTAGGATGGTGTAATGACCGCACAGACCCAGCATTGCTGGGGCTGGTACTGGCACTATGTGAGGGGCTGCGGGTTTGTTGTTGTCTGCGATGACTGCCAGCTGCTGATGTTGCTGGCATACGTCCACGTCGACGCCTCAACCGTCCTGCACTGTCCTGGCTCCTGGACATGTAGTTTTGGAAGAGATCTAATGTGTCCCCCCAACGTCTATCAATGACCTCTCTGATATTACGGTTGGCAGCCGCAATGTCACGCGTAGTGCCATTCATAGCAGTGCGATGTGCTCTAAGCTCCCTCAGACCCTGTCTGGTGTACCGTTCCATACGTGCCTGTGCCTGCATTACAGCCCAGAACATAGCTGAGGTTGAAAGACCTCTGTGGGCACGCCTGACAGGGGCAGTATGACCACTGATGCTCCCACGAGAACCCCTGGACATCTGCCTGTGTGGTACCATGTCAGGAATCTTGCCGTGGCTGCTGTGAGGGGGTGCATGTGCCAATGATACCACACTACCCTGGTCAATGCCCACTGTATGCTGTCCCTCAGCTATGGACATTGGTGACAGTGGATATATCGGCAGGATGACTGTGAGCATTGATGAGGTTGACTGCTGTGTAGTGTCGATTGGCTGACCAGTGACAGACCCTGTCACACCTTCCTGTGCCATTACACATGTATCATCATTATCACTATTCCCAGCAGTGGCTTCAGGTTCCCTGCTGCACTCCACCAGAGCAACATCAGAACCTGTGAGGAAGATAGGAAACACAGTTTACAAATGTGTACATGATGTTAGCACACATGCGCACATGCACACATGCACACAGGCGCACATGCAGACATGCACACATGCACACATGCAGACATGCACACAGGCGCACATGCACACAGGCACACATGCACACATGCACACAGATGCACATGCACACATGCACTCAAGCACACAGGCGCACAAGCGCACAAGCACACAGGCTCACAGGCACACAGGCACACTCCTCAGTACAGCAGATACAAACACAGACACACCTGCAATCCAAGACATACACAATACTGTTTGAGGGTGGGTGACAGTATCACAAGGAAAAACATCACTGCACATGTGTCAGCATGCAGATTATGTGTTGCACAGGAACATGCAGTGCAAGTGTAGACATCCCTTGTTAATAACAGTATACGTGTACTTGATGGTTGTGTGTAGTTGTTCAGTGATTGTCTCCACCCTGGGACACAATGTGTACAAGGACATAACAATGCTGTGCAAGTGTTACAAGCTGTGGGTGCATATATTTGCACACACACACACAAAACACATGACAGTGCTACGCAATAACTGCTATGTGTACTTTTGTGGTCAGTGGAACTGGATGTGGTGTAGTAATGTGAGCCATGATCAACATGCTTCTTGTGGTCAGTCAACAATAATAATGTGTGCCAGACAGGCAGCTAGCATGCTGTACCTGAAGTGCAGTAACATGACTACATCCACAATTACACAGCCACTTGTTATATGGGAGTGTAAGGTGGCCAATAGTGAGCATTGCCTAACATGAATGTATTATTTGCTCAAGACTGTTGCACAAAGACATGGTAGGCCTCTACCCCTCAGGTATATTATGTGTGCTGCATAAAGGATAAGTAGGATAGTGAAGGTTGGCCATACAGCAGGTGTCATAATTGGACATGTGTAGCAGGCTAAGGTGTAGTGTCTATGCCAAACATGTGTGTGTTGTGTACATGTGTATCTGGTATGCCTATACAATCTCCAGTACTGTGTTGCCACACATGTGTGTCATGCTCTGTGTATTGCATGTGAGTGAGGCAGCTACTGAGAATAATGGGATATGCATAGTCTCACAGCAAACATGCACAGCATGCGTTATGCGTAGGTGTTACATGTGCACACACTACACCTCCATATGACATGCACATGTCATTAGCAATAGTATTGTTATTACACACTCACCAGCATGGATTGGCTGCCTTGCTGTCACTCCAGAGGGACCTGCAAAAATATGACAGTGATTGCCAGTGGCCACAACTGTGCCATTGATACTGTGAGTATGATAAAGTACATTAGTACAACAGGTGGCTTTCACAGGTGTAAAGATTATGCTCAGTATATCAATCTTGCAGAAGAATAGGCAGGTTAACAGCTACACACACAGTACATATCTCACACATGCATAAACTACCAGTACAGACAACAGTCAACTACAGATATGGCATGTTACCTGCACACTCCATTTCAACATGCTGGGTGGCTCCGCACTCCATGATGACACATGTTTGTGGATGTTGTTGTTTTTGGCCTGGAGCCACAACACTTAGGAGGTG
>NC_056745.1:1320341843-1320416843 GCF_019279795.1 Protopterus annectens | reverse complement strand
TTACCAGCAACAGCTGTGCATATGTTAGAAATTTAGAGTGAGATTTGACACCTTCCACCCCTGAGAGAGGGGTGAGGACAACAAAATATGTTGTACAGCCAATTGTAATTATCAGTTTACATGTCCAACAGACATGTATGCGAAATGGGTAGCTATGTATGGGGCATAATTTTTTTGTGGGAACAGAGTGCCCTTTTTTTATTTTTTTTTTAGGTGAGAGTGGAATGTGAGGTACAGGAAGTAGGTATACTTGGGGAGGTAGGTTGGGGAGGTTAACAGACAAGACAAACAAGACACATACAGGGGTGGAGTATGACACATGTGGGGGGTAAACACAACTGACGGGGACGGATGTTTGGATATCGTGAGCCAGTGAGCCCACAGATGGCAACAGTGGAACTGAGATCCCACCCATGGGCAGTTACCACTGTGCCTTCACAGCCCAGGCCGGGGCTGTGCTGGGGGCTGGATAGGATGCCTGATCTCACTACGCACCACAGACCGGACCCTATGGAGAGTGATTGGAGGCTCTCCTCTGGCCACGCTTGCAGAGGGGGGATGAGCCCCATTCCCTGCAGCGCTTCCACCTGAAGGTGGCACAGGGCCACCGGAGGAGGAGGTCCCGGCCTGGGCACTGGTGCCAGGTGCACTAGCCAGCTGAGGTGGGAGAGGTGGGTCCGCTGGAACCCGCCTTCCCTGTTGTCCTATGTTTAGCAGTATTTTATGCTATTTTGGGTTAGTAACAAACAACACCATTCAAAATTAGTTGTAACAGCATGCATCAGTATTCCCATTAACCAAACACACATGAATTTTGAATATTGAGCAGCAAGCATAACACACAGAACAGCAGTGGACATTCCAACAGCATGCAGGAATGATCAGTGGCAACAGGCCATCAGGTTTGGATATGTGAACTGGGCACATGCATCAACGTACATGCAGATATGTATAAACCAACAGGACAAATGTCCATGGGAATTAATTGTGAATACACATACCCAGTTTGGTGTGGAATGGCATAATTTGTGAAAATAGGTTAGGGTGGAGAAATATTACATTAACAACGTGAAGTACCTATACATATTCTGTACATTCCTAGTAGATGCAGATATATACCCCCTACATGTATTAGTACAGTTTCCTGTATGTAACCTTAGGAATGTTGGTGATAGGGATGTTACTGCTACATTAATATACATTCCATTTTTATTCATATATGTTAATATCTGACTGTGTTCAGGTAAAGCATCCTGTTACATTAGATTTATATGGGTCTAGACAACTGTGGATGTTCAGCATTTCATACAACCATACTATCTCCATAATGCAAGGGTACAGCAACATATCCAAATAGTAGGATGGACACAGTCCAAGTTCTGTACTTTATTGAAGACATTTCACTCTTTGGTTGTGGCTGTCTCATTCATTTGATTATGTAGTGAATGCAGTATACCTTTATTCCAGATCTATTACAGATGTCTTGGTAGCTTCAAACTCTCTTTCTCACACTCTCTCACTTATTTTATATTTACATTTCAGGATAGTACTTAATTCTAGGCTTTATTAACATTTATTACTGGGTTACAACAATCCTTTCCAGTTGACATACTTATTTCATATGGCAGAATTTACAAGGATGTATTCGACAGTTGTCTATCCTTTGTTGATTGATTACAACACCCATTTTCAGGCTGAAGCAGTTATCTGATATTACAATACAGGTGGAAACTCTATTTGAGACTTATTTAATCTTTATTACTGGATTGCAATACTCTTTTCCAGGCTGCATCACTTATCTAATCTTACAATGCTAGCAGAATCTTTCTTCTAGGCTTATTTGACCTTTATTACTGGGTTACAACACTGAACACTTTTACAAGCTGTCCCACTTATATTCTATAACAATACCAGCAGAATAATTACTAACCTGCCTGGTGGCGCAACCTCAACAGCCTATCAGCATAGGCTTGCCAATTCGCAGAACGAAAACCTGCAGCTGTAATATAAATGAAGGAATATTGTAACATACCTATCCATACTATAGGCTAGGACAGCATTTCTTACATACTTAATTACATGGATACTTACTCAGTAGTGGGGCATTGGGCTTTTGGCGGGCCTCCTGGATCCATCGGTTCAGTTGGTCCTCCTTTCGTCGCTTCAGGTCCGCAAGGTGTTGATAGACCTGCTCAGTAGTCCTCAGAATGCCTGTGGCACTGGTGAGATCATGTGCCAACCGGTTCCATGCCTCTGCCTTATACGATTCCCATTGAACCTGGCCCTGCATGAGTTGCGCTTCATGATCATGGATAGGAGCCAAACCATATATTTGACTCCTCAACACCCCACCTTTGTGCTCTAAAGCGATTTCCCTCTCCTGCACCTGCCATCCTGACTGCAAATGGGCACCACAATCAGTTATGGTGTGTATTCCTGCCTATGGGGCTTATATATGCCGGTTTTCCTGCACTTATCTGTGATTGGCCATTTTGGATATTTCTCTGCTTACAGCAAACCTGCTTTGTCATGGTTATATTTTCATTCATTCCTATATGTATGGTAATACTGTATTTCTCAGTACAACTGTCATGGCTTAGTGGTTCAGTACTTTGATTATGGTGCACAGTATCCTGGGTTTTATCCTTGCCATTGCATTTTTATTTTACTACTGTCTAGACAGGCTAGTAGGTGTGTCTGTGTAAAGGCGAATTTGCTACAGCTTGCTCAATGTTGCCCGACGGTAAGCTGGTTGGCACGCTGCGCAGCTCCGCGCAAACAGCTTATGCTGGGTAACACGTTATTTAGCCATAAGCACTCATATTAAGCTTGTTAAAGCGCCGCTTAGCTACGGGCACTCATATTAAGCTTGTTAAAGTGCCGCTCAGCTATGGGCACTCATATTAAGCTTGTAAAGCGCTGCTCAGCTACAGGCACTCATATTAAGCTCGTTAAAGTGCTGTGCAGCTACGGGCACTCATATTAAGCTTGTTAAAGCGCTGCTGAGCTACGGGCAATTATGATCCTTTGTATTTATACATAATATAGGTTTTCTTCAGAGGTACATGGGCCATTTCATTACATTTTACTTAAATTAAATGTATATATATCAGGGAATTGTTTCATACTTATTTAAAGAAAAATGGAGGGGGATGTTGTGGGGCTCGAACCATGACTACCTATTCTTTGGGCGACATCTGTACCGCTATGCTATTGTGACTTTGCTTAATTTGCATATGTAGATCTTATATGCTTTTCAATGTCATATCTGCTAACTGTGGTTGAGCGAAGGGCATACCCGTGCAAACGAGCGCAAATGCGGGCATACATTTTGGAAGTTATAAAAAAAAGGGAAACTGCTATTTTTACATTTTACATATTTTCAGTAGGGTTTAGTCTGTGGGGATGTGTGGTGTTGTGTTCCTTGACATTTCAGCGGACTCGCTCGTGGGTGTTTATTTTCAGGACTCTGACTCTTCTGGGGGCATGTCCCTTTGCTGTACTCGGCAATCAGACACGCCCCCTACTTTCCTACACGGACCATGTTAGACTTGGGTATGATTCAGCATGCCCTCTTGAATATGCATGGCATGCTGACATCATACCGTTAAACTGCAGCCTCCGAGTAAGACATATTAAGTCTTACACGGAGGTTTCGTGAATCCGGCCCTTAGTGTTTTTAGTCTTTTATACCAGTTTGTATAACATTAGCTTATTTTTACTGTATTATGGAGCTTTTCTCCCTGGGACTCTGCTGAAAAAGGGCTATGGCTCAGTCAGACATACCCGGTCAACAAATGTAAAATAAAATAAAATAAATAAAATAAATAAATAAACTTACAAAATAAATATAAAAAAGTTCAGTTATTATTTAACTAATTTGTTTGAAGAAAGATACATTTTCAGTACAGAATCATGTAGGCAAACTCACTAGCATCCTGAATCAGTTTCTTAAAGTATCTTTGTTTATATGACTAGTTGTATGAAATCTTCTCTTCTACTGCATATACGGTAGAAAAAAAAGATAGTTGCTTACCTATCATAGATGTGTGTTCAAATCTTTCTTACATGACTACATCTATTAATAAGTAATGCACGCAATTTATTATTGTACTTGCACTGAATCTGAGTGCTTATTATTATATGCATTTGCATTCAATCTATCTCCCTTATATGCTTACAATTACTAAGCAGCAAAGTAACAAAGCACATATTTCCATAATGTATTTCTGCTGAATCCAGCTGTAATAACATGTATTTCTTGCTTACTGCAAGTTGAAGTAGAAGAATCTCATGACTCCCTTCAAATTGTCACATTGATGTTTGTGTACAGCTTGTCTTTTTGGGAGGTGGGTACTTTCTTCAACCTTCACAAATATTTCCATTGAAATTATTGCTTTGTACTACACCTTGCATATCTTACCTGCATATGTAAATCAGATCATGTAAAGTTGCTGTAATCTACACATTTTTAAATTTTGAAAGCAAGGCATTGAACAATGCATTTTTCACTAACCACTGTGCTGGTCATTCAGTTGCAACTTTAACCCCCCCCACCCCCCCCTCTCTACCTTGGGTATTGTGACTAACTAAATTCAACCATCTTGAACATATATTTACTATTTTGGAAGACATGACTGTCTTATATAATTATCATATTACTAAACAGTTTGTGGACTACTCAAACCAAAACATTTTTAAAAGCTGTTTGTAGTAAAAATAAAGCTAAACCATACAGTATATGAAATTATGTGGCAATGCATATATGTCCTTATCTGTTGCGTGTAAATAGAAATACATGCACAATACATAATGATTAAACAAAAATGTTCAAAAATCAGCTGATCGAAAATAAAACAAAGCAAAGTAAAAACATGCACTCCCCAGTCTCTGCTAATTATACCAACTCTGAGACTGTAAAACAGTGGAGAAAGACCTCAATCCCCACTGTACCATGATTTTGCAATAATTAATGCTGTCATTCTTTGGTCAAATACCTCTTCAACCAATTATGCTGGCATTCCAAACATTCAGTATTTCAAACATATGCCAACTGCTTTCTTCCCATACATGGATATATATTTATATGTTCATGTATATTTCTACACATTTAGACTTTTTATATGTATACTTGCATATATATTTCTTACTCGTATATATAAATTTATATTTATAAACAAAAGTATGTTTGCACATAAGCATGCCATATTTGCATACAGATGAATTTCCATTTAAATATATTTTTTATGCCTGCACACTCTTTGGATTATATCAGATACATAATTATACTTACACATGCATTTCTTCTTGGATTTAATAGTTGTATTTATGTAGTATTTATTTAGCCTTTTTAAAGCACATTCTTGGTAAATTTTAAAAATAAAATGCTAAAATACTTAATGTAGAGCTCTGTCCTTCTGCCCCTCAACTGGTCTACCTTGTTTGTCAGCTGGTCAGGCCTGAACCTCTGCAGGTCATTATACCATTGCCAGAACTGGGGCAGAGAGCAGGTGATCCCTGACAGGGCTAAAATGTTTGCACCTGAGTCTTGCCAGATATCCACCTTTTTGCACTATGTGCTGGGTACTATTCATATGTTAGTTCACAGGTGAATTCTAAGCAATCAGTCTACAGATTATTACAAGTCTAGCCAGTAAACAGAGGTCAGAATCAAAACCTGTACCCTGTAACTGTGAGGTATATATCTTAACCATTATCCCAAACTCTACCCATGACTGCTTTTTCAATCTTGTTTAGGCATGACTCCTACAAGAGGTAGACCATAATTTTAAGCCTCTTATCAGATGAGCTTTGAACTCAGCCTTGTACCTTCATAAGTGAATACTTCTTTCAGAATACCAGTACCAAAGTGAAGAATGTAAGTACAGAACTGTATTTTGCAGGGTCGGAAATACACCCTCTACAGTGTGACATTACCATAACCAAACCCAACTACATGTAAGATTAATAAGTATGGAGCTGCTACTGTTGGCAAGTTTAGTTTTACCAAACTGTTTTGTGATATGTTTTTGGATTTTTTTAAAGGAATAATTTTATATTTTTTTGCAATAGTAAATGAAAGCCACTTATTAAATTATATGTTTCTGCTTCTGTGCAATACAGTTGTAATCTTTATTTGTACAATTATTAAGGTTACGCATTACTTATTTTTGATAGTGAGCCTTTGTAAGTATTGCATCAGTAAATACTGTTATTTTTCTTTTGTCTTACTTTTATAATTAAATATTCCTGTTGGCGTTACTTTGTTGTAATAGAGCGTTTTGAGGTGAAGGATGGGAGTGGATTAGGCTTCACAGTTATGCAACCTAAATGATGATGAGTCCATTTCCCCTTATCTCTTCAAAGGGAAATCTGAGATATATTTGGATTCTTTTCCCACTCCCGAGGCCAGGTTAGCATAGCACTGGGAAATAATGGCTATTCTACAGCTAACTAATGTCTATTTACTTGAATCTGTTGAGATATGCAGTTTCATATTACTACTATTCATAGAGATAAGCATAACTCAGCCTAATCTGCATACGCAATGTGTAAATTGGTCTGATTTTATGTGGAAAAGTTGAATATCACTTCATTTATTTGCAACCACACAAATTAGGTTGCAAATGTTTTGGGAAACTACAAAGTTTATCAAGTAAGATAAAAGTATCAATAAGGTTATGAATTATTTGGAAGCATTGCACACTGAATATATAGAACAATTAGTTAGAAAATGTGTGTTTTAGTGATGTGATTGTCAGATACGATTGATCTCTGTTTGTAATGATGACTTGAGTGTCATTTATAAATGGGAATTCATTATAGTAGTACTGGAAGTGTATGGGGAAGTTCTGCTGATGGCAATGTGAAAAATAAATGATTGCAACAGCTTTTTTGCATTTATAGATTATGCTGTTGAGGATTAGTACATAATATGAAGTGAGTGAAGTCTAATGTACTGCATTTTCACCAATCTGTTTTGTTGCCAGGGCGCATGCTACTTTATTGTGGTATTTGTGACTATTAGTCAGGAATGAAAAATCATGGCAATGTAAATACAGAAAAGTGATAGGGAAGGATGCAACTCGTATCAGCAGCATAAGATGGCAATGTAATGATAAGTGTTTGCAATAGTAGTATGTATTTGTGATTGATGCTGTTCATACTACACAACTTTATCGGGTTATAGGGCATTCTATGACCCAGCCATGATGGAAATGCTACACATTTGTAAATCAAATTGCACGAGGGTCACTTGCTACAGGGATCTTAATGTAGCCTCTGACATGAACATGTCATGCTGTAGTGATAAATACATCTCCCAGAGACTGGCAATACTCTGGAGCAAGCTTCCAATTCATGTGAAACAGATCACCTCCCTGTCCCTCTTCAAATGCAACCTAGATACTCTACTATTTCACTCAAGAAACTATATATTTGCTGCAGCAATGCTTTGTTTTTCTACAAAATGTAACCTTAACATTTTTATTATACCTGCTTAAATCTTAGTTTTTCTACAAAATGAAAAAAATTCCTTTGTAAATGCTTAATCTTTGTTCTGTCTTGAACCCACAAATTACCACAATTGTAAACTGCTGTAATCTTTTTTGTTACAAATGTTTTAAAGCTTTGTCTTTAACCTACAAATGACTGAAATTGTAAACTGCTGTAATCTTTTTGTAACCTTTGTTTTGGAGCTTTTCTCCCCAGGACTCCATTGAAAACGGGTTCTTATTGGCCCAATGGACTATCCTGGTAAACCAACTGCAAATAAAGAAATAAATGCAAATAGCAAATAGATAAACGGATGGGTGACTGCAAATTCACTCCTGGGGTGGTGCCCATGTCTGTCCTTGACAAAGGAAGTTAGTATTAACTACCATAGACCTCTGCAAACTTCCCACACCTAACCACTAACAATCGGGGCAACTCAGTATAAATATGGTTAGGCTTGTAAGGACTCTATGGCCGTTAGCTTAATAACCTTCTATGAACCTATGAATTATGATTAGCAGTAGCATAAGTCCTTTTGTATTCAGATCATTGACTAATTTTTGTCAAACACAGGCTTGATTTCATTGCTGTGTTGTTTGGCTGATGATGAGTGGAAAAGACAGTTTTAGTCATCCTCACAGCCCTTACGACATAGGGCAAACTCACTTTTGGAAATGGGGGATGCAAACAAGCTGAGAGGGCAAAGGCCTAAAAAAAAACAAGTGGTTACAGATGTATTAATGCATTTAGCAAAAGGAAACACACATTGACACAGTGCTAGAAGTGGGCCACTGATATGGTAGGATGTGCCAGAGCAAAGGTAAGACAGAATGCAATTGCCCATAGTACTAGTAGGATTGAACATGATCAAACTCTTATTTCTTTAACACCTGATGAGGAATACTTCTCCATTTACAGTGTTGACTGTGAAACAGGTGAGAATGGCACTGGTATAATCAGAGGTGGTGTGGATACTGTCTCTTAGTCAACATATTTACATAGAAAAATGACTGCTCACATGAAATGATTACAGGTAACACATGGCAATTGGAATTAGCAGATAAACTCTCCACTTCTGCAGATAATGACATTGAACTGAGTATGTATGCTGAGCTCAACACCTCATTAAGCAGTATACTGTAGTGTACTCCAGTATCTGAGTAGTAATGTGATGAATTCATATTTCACAGAATGTGTAACAGAAATTAACAATTCTACTTGTTGTGTCTTTCGGCTTTTCCCGGTTAGGGGTCGCCACAGTGGAACTCTGGTCCGCTAATGATTGGCAGTAGATTTTTATGTGCCGAGTTGCCGGCCCTGACGCACAACCTTCAACGAAGGTACGCCCATTCATGCATGTCTCCACACAGAAGACGCTCTAGCTGAGACTCGAACAGGACAACATCTTACTGTGAGGTGACAACGCTACCGCAGCACCACCACCACAGTTCAAAAATTAACAATTCTACTATAGTAGTAAATTTATAAGGCAGCACACCAGAAAGGCTGATGATAATATAGATAAATATAACAAAGGTACATATATATAAGACAGCCTGAGGAAAGTGGCATACAGTTACCAAGTTTAATGGTAGGATCATATTCACCACAACATGTTAGTAAGTCTACAGGAAGTGATACAGTATCATAAAATCAAGTACATGGTGACATTACACTATAGGTTGTATATGGAGAAAACCCATGTACCTCAACACCAGTGTCTCCAGAGCTCCAGGAATATCCTCTGGATGGTGGCAATATTTCAGAGGTTGCAGTGTCCACTACAACACTGTTACAAAGGGGTATAAGGCACAGGTGTATGTAACAGCTGCCTCAGGAAACATGTAAAACATTGGCTGCACAGCAGCAAATGTGCTACAACATTGTTAAAGCACAGTGCCCTGTCAGAGAGAGTTAAGTAATCAGAATCCCCAAGGATGTATGTGAGGATTTCCAGCACTGCATGGAAATGTTAGAAAGAAGGGATAATGACATAATCACATTTATCCATGGTTTGATAGCACGCCAAGAATTCATGTCACCTTCATTTGTATACTAATATGGACTTACCAGACTCAAATAGGAGTCAATGTTGGATAGGGAATGGAATTGGGTACTGTGCAGACTGTGAAGATAGGAGGTACTACCAACCATGCCAGGAGAATTAAGGCAGTGGATTTGTAACATATGCCATTACAGCTTGCCGAAATTTTGTAAATAATTATATGTCATTTGCATATCAAACTGATTTGTACAGATGCTTGGGCTGAAAATGTATTTGTGAGGTTTGCCTGAGTTAAACTGTATCAACAGTGCACCCTGCTGGAAGTAAAAGAAATGTGCATGTATTGTTGTAACAGCATATATTGGAAGTGAAGAGGTTAATCTTAATCCACTTGACTTTGCAAAATATATCTTAAATTACATATGGGTTAACCCATAAATATGTTACCCCATAGTTTTGAATGGATCCAGAGATACAATGTCTGGGCTAGAGAATAGTTGGTAGCTCCTGTAGGAAGAGTGAAATGTTTTTATGATGTTGTGCCTTACAGCAGCTGCACCACATCAGAGCAAAATTCTGTCTGTGTGTATTGTAGCACATAGGTGCTAAACCTTGGTAGCTTCTAGGGGACAGTGTGGGAAACAGAGTCAGATGACCAGATGTATGTGATGTCATTCTGAAATCAGAATTATTGTTTAGATATTAGTAGAAGATTGCTCTCAGCATTCTGTATTATGTCTTGCATCTGACAACAAGGACCACTCACCCAAATCCTCTTGCCTTGCTCTATTCATTAAGTAGGAACAGTGGTTATCTAGATCAGATAGGAATAGATAGCAAGACTAGCTAAATACTGTTTTTCTACAACTGTGTAAAGCTTTCCATCAGTGTTATTTTTAATATTCCATGTGACTGAAACTCTGGCATTTACTGTAAATATTTATTTAGTGTTTTCTTGCTCTTTTATTATTTATTATTAAATATATTTAAACTTTTCATTGTGGCAGGCCATTTTTAGAAAAAAATATGCTTTGAGGGTATTTGCACATATTATTTAGTGATAACTTTTGCCACTCATGAAAGCCTTGCTCTTTGGTCAGCATTACCATTTGTGTTAATATTAACTTCACTCAGCATAACTGGATACCCTTTTGAGTGCTTTGTAGTAACTGAGTGGTGGCAGTGAATCTACCTTCTAGTCTGGGAAAAGTTGGTAGAGTGGGTAATCTGTGCCATCCTTTCCCAGGTGTGTGTGTGTGTGTGTGTGTGTGTGTGTGTGTGTGTGTGTGTGTGTGTGTGTGTGTGTGTGTGTGTGTGTGTGTGTGTGTATGTGTGAAAACTAAATCTCAAAGAGTGTGTATGTGTGTCGGCTACTTGGAGCAGGAACATTAAACATTGGTTTCACAGTGCTAGTGGAGAGCCTTATTGGGGCCCTGGGGTAAGATAGATAGAAACACACCCAGACCCTGGGCGGAGTGTGTGCCCTGTGTGCTTGATGCAGAGAGGTCTGCATCTCAAAATACAGAGTGTATCCATTTGTCTTCCAAGTGAACGTCCTTCTCCAGTGTCTGTGGTAAGGATTCAGGCTCCTTGATTACTGGCCAAGCATGGGGACATCACACAGACACATAGAACATATCACTTCTTACTAGAAATACTTCTCAAAATGGTAATGGAAAGAGTAGGGGGGTCAAGCACAACATAATTCAAGCAGGCCACACCAGCAGTCATCTACACATAGTAGAACCTCTCATTTGAGGTTTCTGTCCAACAGTAGTGTGAGATAATTGTCCGTAGGATCACCTGCATCAAACAGTTCACATCATCACAGCAAGTTGTCACCCAGCTTCCATGATAGCACCTCCTTGAGATCACATGCACCTTTGCCTATCCTGTCTTTAGGAGAGATCATGTATGACACATTTGACCTTCACCCACTGTGACTCAGGCTAAACTTTTCGGGTATTAAAATATGAACTATATCATTTGACTACCGTGCAATTCAACACACTAGTGTCAATGTTTAACTTCAAATGCAAAAATTAAAAAAAAATAAAATACAGAATACGTGTATGTACAACATAACACAGGATTAAGAGACTTTGCATGTGTATGTATTTCATTTCAATAATAGTAATGCTTACAATTAAAGAAAATAAGCCATAAATGAAGATGGAGAACATAATATGCAAATTGCAAGTTTTAACATCATTAATGGTCCATCCATTATCAAGAGTTTCAATTGAGTAGTGAAACAGGGAAATATGCAACCCCATAAAAGGTATGCATAGTCTGAGCTTAGTCTTGATATGACATCAGGAAATAGATGTAGTAATCCTCACATGTCATATGTACATCCAGGAACTGCTGAAGTGTCCTTGAGGAAGAATCTTGGGGAAGTACCCAACATGGTCTTGTTTGTCTCTGAAAGGTCCCCTTGGAAAGTATAGTGAGGGCTTTTCATACCTTGGAATCCACAGGGATAGGAAGGCTACACATATCCTGAATACAACTGTGGAAGCCAGATATGCTCATTAAGACCCTTATAATATCCCTGTTCACTCTGAACTTCTCAAGGATTTCCTGATTATCAATATTTACCTTATGACCCGCATGTTTTTCACTCAGCTATGACAAGCAACTCGGACCAGGAAACAATAATATTAACAGCAAGGAAGAGCATTTTCTATGTTTGCAAAGTAGATAGAAAAGGTATGATTCCACTTATTATAATGTATGTGCGATGGTGCCGAGACATGTCAAAATAAGAGCATGATTTGCACACAAGCAGAAAGAGAGTGCATCTGCATAAGAACTTTTAATATCCTTTCTTACTGCCATATCATCATACCTGCCAACTGTCCAGATTTTTGCAGAATGCTCAGATGTTTGCCTCATATTTTTTGTCTGTTCCTCATATAATTTGTGGTTTTCCAGATTTTTGTTGCAAATAAACGAGGACTGAATTAATGACAGACAGTTGAGTTTCAGACTTCATATCCTTCAGAAAGTGCATGGTAATAAAAGACCTTTTATTCTCTCAACATTCTAAGTTCATAAGAGCAATTTTTAAAATTTGCCTTATTTATGGGGGCTTTGTCCCCCGATTATTTTTGGCTTTGTCCAGATTTTTTGTGCTAAGAGGTTGAGAGGTGTGCATCTCATTATTACGTTATTTGCTTAAGTTTATTCCTCACCATTGTACATTAGTATAAGTGGCCTTTATGAATCCAGTCAGAGCTATGATTACATGTGAATCATGCTGATTGACTCAATGCATTCACATATCTGTTATGAAAAACACCATGTATCTCAGCAGAAATTAAGTACTATAATGGATACTACTACATTCAGAACTGAGAGTCCCCAGGAAAAATGTCTGCTCTAAATAAGTACTCTCAAACCCTCCTCTAATAATATTGTTCTGTGAGTGGAGATTCTACAGTAACACACATAGACTCTACCCTCACAAAGTTGGACAAAATCAGGGTGATAGTGACTTGTCATTCTGGTTCTAAGATCTTCAGCATCTCAAGGTCCCTCAAGACCCTTAAGTCAAACAAATGTGACTATGACATGGTGGTAGTCCATGTGGGTGTAAATGGCCTGGCACAAAACCCTAAAGGATATGGAGAGAGACATTTATGTGCTCTCAGTATATGCCACAAGAGCAGTGGAAAACTATGTTATTGAGTGTAATCCTACTTTCACCAAGAATAATGCTGAGATACAAGGAAAAGATGATTGATTTCAGCAACTGGCTTAGTATCTTGTGTCATTAAAGGAGGAGCTAAGATGTGTTAAGATGGAATGAATTGCTGCACAGCTCCATTGTTTTTCCAAGGAAGGCTTGCACCTTTCTTTCTAAGGCTTATACATGCTGGTTAAAGCATTTGCAACTACATAGTACATTTTTTAGGCAAAATCCAGCCAATGGCTTCTCCAACTTAAAAAAAACATAAACGACCAGACAATATCAATGTATCACTGCTCAGTGCCAGGAGTCTAAATAACAAATTGCCTTAATTTAATGCTCTCCAGCATTTGAAGCACATACATTTGTGTAATATTACTGAAACCCAGTTTAAAAGTCCAATATTTTGTACATACAATGCCTTTAGACCCAATGGAATTTGTGGTAGAGTATCCATGCTTGTTAAAGGCTACATGACCTCAGAGCAGATTCCCAGAAACTTACAAACTGAACCATAAGGAAGACTTGCCTTCCCTGCAAGTCATTCTTATGGGAACATTTACCAACTGAGAACCCCCACCAATATACCTTACTATTCTCACACTTTAAACCTTCTCTTCTTTTCTCTCTCTCTCAATAATACTAACAGAACAAACATCTCTAAAGAGACATCCTCACCTCATCTCTTCTATTTCCCCTTCTTTTTATCACAAAAAAAAAATAAAAACATACTCTGTAAACTGGGCTTACCACATTAAGCTAGTTTATGTTATGCTATAGTTACACATACTATGTAAATATATTTACAGGCCTTGCTACATTAAGTTAGTTTATATATTTTTTCTCTAGTGATGCATACCATGTAAATGGATTTTTAGTGTATTTGTGATTTAAATGTATATGTTTAAGTAATGGGAGCTTTTATCCCTGGGCCTCCACTGAAAATGGACGTTTACCCAGTTGGACTTTCCCGGTAAACAAATGTAAAATAAAATAAATAAATACAATTCAACTCAGCCTAAAAATGAACTATTGAATAACAGCATGTTCCAAGATCTCTTTGATGACCCCTGAAAACAATGATCAGTTCTTTACTACATTGGATGAACTTCATATAAACAGAAATGGCATCATACTGGGAGACTTTTTCTATTCATCGATAAATTAGGAGGCCTGTATCTCAAATGGAGGCTACAACAAAAAAATCCTCAGTTTCATAAACAAGAATTCCCTAAAACAAATAGCCAAAATCAACACTAGATGTCAAATTTTTTTTGTCCTGGTCCCTATAAATACAGCAGTAACAAGCACTATCCCACAGGCATACATTTCCCCAGTCAACTTTGACCACAAAAATTGCTAACCTTTTCTTTAAAAATCTGTAAACCAGCTGAGACAAAAATCACAATGTTTAAAGACTTCACACTTACCACAATTGTATGACGAACTGTCCAAGTTTAAATATAATGGTTTCTCCCTAAATTTAGACACAATTAGTAATCATGCAAGTAAATTCTACAATTCCCTAAAAAAGACAATATAAAACTGTCAGTCAATAGCAAATATAAATAAATGTGAAAGGAACTAGCAAACATGTGTGGCAGTCTACATGCATAAATAAACAATGCTCATTAGAACATATCCCCAAACCAAGACCTCTGCAAGGATGGCAGGTGTTCAGGCTCAAAAACAAAATGTAATAAAACAAATAGCCAGCACTCAACTGGAGCAAACATCTTTTAATGTACAAAATCAGACTGGTTTTGGCCCGATGGCCTTTTTCAATGTAAAACACCAACAGTACATAAATCACCTTATACATCCAAATATAATGGAATAATTAAATCCCATTAAACAATTATTACAAATGCTCATTAAGACCAGGTGAAAGCAGTCCTCCCAATTTCACAATCCAAGATTTTTATTTTCTGTTTAACACATTATGCCAACCACTTTTCATTGATCTATGTCCCAAAATTCTATCAATGACAATAAATTTAAAGGTTGCTGTCTTATGTTTAATGATATGTTTATATAAAGCATTAGCTGAATATTTATTTCTAATACTGCTTAAATGTTTTGAAATACACAATTTTAATGGTCTGGAGGTCTGACCAACATAAAAGGCTGTGCAAGAGCAGACTGACAGATAAACCTCCCAATCACTGTTATAGTTGCCAAACATTATTATGGAAAAGACTTTAGATGTATTTCTATTTGAAAACTCCTTCGTTTGACAAATAAATTTACAGAAAAAACAATGGCCACAAGGGTAACGGCCAACCAATTGTGTGCCATATAGTTTGTAAAGAGTGTGTTAAAGGCAAAAAATGTGTATAATGGCTAAAATAACTACCTAAAGTTTTACCTTTATGAAAGGAAAATGAACATCTTTGACTTAATAACTCACATAATCTATCATCTGTCAAAAGAATGTCCCAGTGTTGTTGTACCAAATCTAAAAATCCATGAGTGTTTCTGCTATAGGTAGTGGTAAATCTGATCTTGTTATCTGAACAAGATTTTATACATTTTGATAAAGACTTAAAAAATCGTTTTAGTGAACGTGGTTATTCAATGGCTAAGGTTAGACAGACCAGTAGGGAGGTACAATTATTTTCAAGAAGTAAGCTTCTTAAATATAGAACTCATGGCCTTTGTTCAGATAACAAGATCAGATTTACCACTACCTATGGCAGAAACACTCCTGGATTTTTAGATTTGGTACAACAACACTGGGACATTCTTTTGACAGATGATAGATTATGTGAGTTATTAGGTCAGAGGTGTTCATTTTCATTTCATAAAGGCAAAACTCTAGGTAGTTATTTTAGCCATTATAAATTTTATTTTGTCTTTAACACACTCTGTACAAACTATATGGCACACAATTGGTTGGATATTATCCTTGTGGCCATTGTTCTTTCTCTAAATTTATTTGTCAAACAAAGGAGTTTTCAAGTAGAAATACATCTAAAGTCTTTTCCATAAGAATGTTTGGCAACTGTAACAGTGATTGGGTGGTCTGTCTGGCAGTCTGCTCATGCATAGCCTTTTATGTTGGTCAGACCTCCAGACCTTTAAAATTGCGTATTTCAGAACATCTAAGTATTATTAGAAATAAATATTCAGCTAATGCTTAAAGTAATAATTGTTTAATGGGTTTAATAATTCCATTATATGTGGATATATAAGGTGATTTATGTACTGTTTGTGTTTTACATTGAAAAAGGCCATTGGGCTGAAACTGGTCTGTTTTTGTACAATAAAAGATGTTTGCTCCAGTTGAGTGTTGGCTATTTGTTTCATTAGGACATATACCAAAACGAAAACACCACAAATCAAGGTTAACATCAAAAAGCTATCCAAAGTACTGAAAAATACCAACAGGACATCTAAAGCTTCACAGTGACCTTAGGCTAGCATTGGAAGCTAAGGATAATTATAAATCTTTCTTTACTTATGTCAGTTATGAAATATTTCTCTAAACCCATCCAAATGGTGCCACCAACTCTGTTACAGTGGATATCACATATATACTTGCAAACAAATTCAGTGTTAACTTCACTCCAGGGACATCTATATTAAACCTACATATGTCTAAGGACCTACAGCCCCATCATCAGAAATAATTGGTTAAGTAGACACAAACAAACTACTCTGAGTAACTTTGATAACCAGCTTAAATTCCCTATTCCTATACAGAATACTGTCATAGAAACTAACTCATATTAGGCAAACTATATAGGGTTAACACATTTCTAATAGACAAAACTAGAGTCTCCACTGCCAGTAGATTCCTCCTTCTGTTATTCTTGTACTCTTCCCACCTTTATTACTAATCATGCTTGTTCACTTCAGCATAAATCCAGCTTTACCTCTCACTTCAAAAACAGGTGGTTAAAATGTAGCTACTGACATTAAACTTAACAACTGTGACTAGCTCATAAACTTCTACACAATCCTAAGTGCCTATGTCTATCTCTCACAATCAGTTGGAGAGGCCCCATTCAGTATCTTAGCGAGCCTACACTTAACATTTTCTACATCATCCCATTGGTTAACAAGAACAGTATCTCAAAGTTTTCCATTTATATTGGTATACTGTGAAGAAAATTAAAGCACTGGGATTTGTGTTAGCATGTCTGGCAGGAGATTTGTGTATATTTCCAGATTAACTTGCATTGTATGTCAGCATGTCTAACTGAAAATGTCAAATAAGTTTTTTAAATGTTGAGTATTTTTCCCTGTTTAAATAGAATGTTTATAGAATTTGACAGTTCTTTGATACATTTCTAACTGCACGTGTTTTGCTTTGGAGAATCAGCTGAACAGTAGGTGATGTCATTATAATTTCCTGGTTGTTTGGTGATTATTTGAACAGCTGATTGACAGGAAAAGGAACCTTTTAAACAGCTGACTGTTATTTTTAAAATAAGACAGTTCAGACTGTTAAGCTGTGCAGTTAGTCAAGTGCTGAGCAGTTTGTGAAGAGCAGCAGTGAGTTACAGTGCTGTGCAGTGATACCCAAAGATAAGCAAATTCAACAAAAACTGTAAGCCTGCCTTTGCCTTCCTGTTATGTGTTAGATTAGATCAGGAACAGTATTATCCAGTTAGATTAGGGAAGTTTAGTTATTCAGATAGAATTTTTCTAGAATGATGGACTTTTATCCTACAGTTTAATGTTACATTTCTGGTGATTGAATTCTGGTGTTTTTAAAAACTGTTATTTACATTCTTGTACTCATTTTACATATTATTAAATGTTTTCATTGCTTTACATTGTGGCTAGAAATCAGTGTGTTCTTTAGCGATTAGACAGTGCTTATTCCTGTTTGATACTGCCCAGGTCACATTGAAGACCTGGCTGCTTCCGTTCATAGCTATCATTTATTTTGATATTTAATTTTCATAAAGGACCACAAGGACCTTTTTAAGCTTAGCCATGTATACCAAATCTCTGACTGTACCCTTGATAAGTGTAGGCAGGGGATGGAGAGAGAGAAAACATTTACAAGCAGGGGCCTGGGATGTGAACTATTTACAGGTTGCTTGTGTCAATTAGAGACATAGGTGCCAGGCCAGGGATGCATTTCCTGTTCCTCATCTATTTGTCCAAGTTACATTTGAATTGGGTTAGGTAGGAACTCTGCATCACATTGATGGGGAGCCTGTTCCAGAGATGGGTAAATTTCTATTATACATGCCTGTCTCTCCAGTAGGTCCTATTTATATCACAGGCAATGTTTAAGTCTTCAGAATGATGAATTCTGGTGCTGTTTGTTTTGTGGATATGAAGGAGGTCCATCAGAGTGGGGCCTGACAATGCCCTGTATGCCAGGCATAGATCTCCCCTCAACAGCCTGTAGGAGACAGAATACAGGGATAAGGCCTTGAGATGGCCTGCATCAGACATTTTACTTATGCCCTGTATTCTTTTAGTGTGGAACCTCTATGAACATTTCAATTGTTGGATATGCCTGGTTAGGTATAGACCAAAGTGGGCATTGTGCTCAATGATAGGTCTGACGAATGCCAGATACAGTGGAACAATGACTTCCTTGGATCTATACACCATACCTTTGTTTATTAGTTGCACAACATAGAAGGATTACCTCTCTACAGTAGACACGTGATGGTCAAAGGCTAGATTACTGTCTATGTGTGTTGCTAAGTCCCTGACTACTGGGTCATCTCTAAGGGATGTGTTGTCAATATGATAGTTACCAGAGGTGGATGATTTCCAAAGGATACTTTTATCCATTTCTTGGCATTTAGTTTTAGTTAATCGCTCTCACACCAATTATTTGTCTGTGTCAGCCCTGGAGAACATTTGTATTGGTGTGGGATTCAATAACAGCTCCTAATGTTCAATCATCTGCAAATTTTGTCAGCTAGAAACCATTGACATTGGCACTGACTTCAAAGAAGTAAATGTCAAAAAGGAGTTGTCAAAAGGCTGACTCCACTTGTGATTGGGCTCTTTATAAAGGTGGACTTCCCAGTTTTATCTTCCTGTCTCCTGTCTGTGAGCCAGTTTGCTATCCTCTGGGTGATATATAGATTAGTATCAAACCTCTTGAGTTTGTCAACAATACCCAAGTGGTGTATTGTGTCAAATGTCTTGGCCAGGTCAAGGCAGGCAGTGTGAACCATTTTCCCCTCCTCATCCTTTGCTCTGGTGATCTTCTCAAAGACATCTACCAGATTGAGTAGGCATGACCTGCCCTTGAAGAAACCAAGCTGGGTTGGGTCCAGTGTTTGAACATTTACTATATCATTATTACTCATTTTCATGATAATTCTTTCCATGGCTTTGCATATAAGACTAGTGAGAGTTATGGGTCTGTAGTTTCCAGGGTCTGTAGATGTCACACCTTTGTACAGAGGGATAACTTTTGCTGTTCTCCATTCATGAGACAAGAAGCCTGTTTGGAGGCTACAGTTAAGTAGCAATTCCAGAGGGCCTGATAGGTCATGTTTCATCTATTTAGAAGGCATCCTGGGATATTGTCTGGGCCCATGGATGCAGTGTTCTTGGCCTCAGATAGAGCATTAAGGACTTGTTCCCTGGTGATAGCAGGGATAGTTATATTTGATGGTATTTCCTGAGGGAAGGGACAAAGTTAGAGCTGAATGTGTTGGCCAATAGATTTGCTTTATCTTCTAGCTTTTTAATTTCTCTAAATATTTTGGCTTTCTAATACCATGATGGGAATGGACCTCATTCCTAAGTCAAAGTACAATTAAAGTTCATGAAATTAGTATTGTTTCAGTCTTTGATGTCAGCCAAAAGTGATCTTCACAGCACCCGAAATGTGCCCAGTGAGGACTCCTTCTACAATTTGTATGGAGTTAGATGTATTGGTAGCATATCTAAATATGATTATAGACTATTTTTTTATAAGACCCATTGCTCCTGCTACTATTGGAACTATCTGGGTATCTTTCTTCCACATTGCTCTCATTTCTGCTTGCAAATCCTGATATTTTATAACTTTGTGTCCTTCTGTATGCAGGACACTGTAGTCACTGGGTGTGGCAATTTCAATGCTCAATGCTAATTTTATCTACTTTTCTTGGATCACTATATCCATTTTTCTAGCACCTATCTTTTGAACTGTTGGTAATGGATGATCTCATGTGATGTAGACCTCAACCCTCACAAACAATTTGCCATAGTCTCTATATACATCCCCCTTGTGATAATATTCCCATTCTAGAGAACGTCCTGTCCGGGATTACTCACCATATCCCTTATGAAATGATCATACTTGGAGACACTAATATAGACTGAACTAAACGGCCGCCCTCATCCCCTACCCATAGTCTTAACCTTCATGGTTTTCACCAACACATTTCCATCCCTACTAGAATAATCAAAAACTCCTCATCTGGACCCATCCTTGACTGGATCCTTACTTCAGTTCCTCACCTCTGTCATAATCATAGTATACTTCCCAACTCATTGAGTGAACACTCTCCAACCTTCATACACAGATTCATCCAACAATCACCTAAAGAACCTACTTACAGATTATGCTAAAACCTTACCCACTTCAACCCAGACACATTTAACTCCAAATTCTCTGGCATTAATTTTTCCTTCTTCTATCACCTTCCTCTCAACGAGGCAGTAAATTCCTTCAATAAGATTTTCCTTGACACACTTGATTCTGTTGCTCCGTCCAGAAAAATTAGAATCAAACCCAACTACGTCCCCTGGCTAACAAAAGAACCCCACTCAATCATACACAAAAGAAATTCTTCCTGGAAAGCCTGCGTTAAAAATATGTCCCCTGTCTTACTGCAGACATACAAAGAGCTCAGAAACCTGGCTAAAAAAAACTTGCCAACAAAGACAAGATAGCTTTTTTCCTCTAACCAAAGTACCCACACAAAAATCCACAAAAATTCTGGACCACCATCAACAACCTACTCCACTCAGGCATCCCCACTACTCCCAACCCCTTTCCAAGCAACACTGCTTCTGAAACTGCTTCCCTCCTTAACAACTATTTCATAGAAACTATTCAGAATATCACACTTAATACAAAAAACAGTATATCTCACTCAACACATCTACTACCCCATAACAAAACTCTCCCCGATGCTTTTTCTTTTCAACCAGTCCCAATTACTACAATTAAATCTCTCCTTAACAAACTTGAACCCTGCAATTCCCTCAGCAGACCAACTACCCCCTCATTTCCTAAAAATAGCTGCACAATCCATCACCTACCATGTTTCTGCTCTTATTAACCATTCCATCACAGACGCCCTGGTCCCTGACATTTGAAAATTCTTCTATACTATCCCTCTTCACAAAGGCAGCAATTCTACAGATCCATCTAACTTTAGACCAGTTGCTATCCTGTCCCCTATCCAAAATCTTGGAAAAGTGCTTCCATGTTCAGCTACTCAAACACCTTATCAATAACAGTCTCCTCACTCCTACCCAACACGGCTTCATGGCCCACCATAGCACTTCTAATGCATTGCTGTCATTTGCCCAAATAACAGCTGAAGTCCGTGACAATAACCTCCTCATCTTCAGTCTTTTCCTTGATCTTTCAAAGGCCTTTCATACTGTCTCACATTCTAAACTTCTAACTAAACTCTCAGACCTACATCTCTCTACCTCCTCCATCAACTGGTTCTCTAGCTATCGCTCCAGCAGGCAGCAATCTGTCTACTGGCAAACTGTCTTCTCTCCAGTCTTCCCTGTTAATACTGGAGTTCCTCAAAGATCAGTTCTGGGCCCCCTCCTGTTTAATATATTCACTAATAAACTTCACTCTACTACTAACCTCTCCACACTTCTACAGTACGCTGATGACTCCACCCTCATTACCTCTGCCCACAACATCCCTGATCTACTGGCTCTCACTTAACAAACCTTTTCCTCTGTCGAAGCCTGGCTCTCTGATAACCAACTCATATTAAATCCAAAAAAAACAAACTCCTCCTCTTCCTTCCTAAAACACTTGCACAACACAAAGCATCTTTCTCTATATCCTCTCTCAACAACACTGTTATTAAACCTGAACCCCATACTAAACTACTTGGAGACTTGATGATGAATTAAACTTTGATATTCATATTCAACAAAGTATAAAAAACACCCACCAGAAACTTGAACATCTCTTTTGTAATCAAAAATTTCTGTCACCCTCCTCCAAACCCTCTCTCGCTCAGGCCCTACTCCTACCCTGCCTTCTTTACACTGGCCCTATCCTTACTCATGTTCAAACATCTCTAATCACTAAACTAGAACAAACTTATAACAAAATTGCCAGATTTGCTGCCAGTCTTTCTTATAAATCTCACCCCTGTCTTGACCTTAAGTCACTCCAATGGCCAGAATTCTCCAAACAGCTACTTATACTCCAGCTACATATTGAAACACTCTGCCCTATATGAACCCTCATCCTGTCCCTCCATCACCAGTTTAATCTCCAGCTATAAACCCCCTTGTCACCTCCATACTGCCAGTAAACACCTCCTTCAGTTATACAAACCCAATTAAAACTTTGGTAAGACCCTTTACAAATACTCTGTAGCCCATGCTTGGAACTCACTCCCTCTCGACATAAGAAGCATTCAGCATAAATACCTGTTTAAGAAAGAACTTAAACTTTTTCACCCAATGACTTGGTCATGCCCTTGTCAAACCCTTACTTGAACTAGTCTCCTCCCTTCTCATCTTGTCTGCTTTTCCCCATCAGCTCTTTGTTCTCCTTGTACTTGCTCTAGCAAACTGTATTCATACTGTACTCCTAGCAAACTGTATTCATACTGTCCGCCTAGCAAACTGTATTCATACTGTATGCCTAGCAAACTGTATTCATGCTGTACTCCTAGAAAACTGTATTCATACTGTACGCCTAGCAAACTGTATTCATACTGTACTCCTAGAAAACTGTATTCATACTGTACTCCTAGCAAACTGTATTCATACTGTATGCCTAGCAAACTGTATTCATACTGTACTCCTAGCAAACTGTATTCATACTGTACTCCTAGCAAACTGTATTCATACTGTACTCCTAGAAAACTGTATTCATACTGTACTCCTTGCAAACTGTATTCATACTGTACACCTAGCAAACTGTATTCATACTGTACTCCTAGCAAACTGTATTCATACTGTATGCCTAGCAAACTGTATTCATACTGTACTCCTAGAAAACTGTATTCATACTGTACTCCTAGCAAACTGTATTCATACTGTACGCCTAGCAAACTGTATTCATACTGTACTCCTAGCAAACTGTATTCATACTGTACTCCTTAGTGTAATATTCTATAAACCTTTTAATTGTTAAACTGTATTCATACTGCACTTCTTAGTGTAATATTCTCTAAACCTTTTAATTGTTAAACTGTATTCATACTGAACTCCTTAGTGTAATACTCTCTAAACCTTTTAATTGTTAAACTGCATTCAAACTGTACGCCTTAGTGTAACATTCTCTAAACCTTTGAATTGTTAAACTGTATTCATACTGTACTCCTTAGTGTAATATTCTCTAAACCTTTGAATTGTTAAACTGTATTCATACTGTACTCCTTAGTGTAATATTCTCTAAACCTTTGAATTGTTAAACTGTATTCATACTGTACTCCTTAGTGTAATACTCTCTAAACCTTTTAATTGTTAAACTGTATTCATACTGAACTCCTTAGTGTAATACTCTCTAAACCTTTTAATTGTTAAACTGTAACTGTATTCATACTGTACTCCTTAGTGTAATATTCTCTAAACCTTTTAATTGTTAAACTGTATTCATACTGTACTCCTTAGTGTAATATCCTCTAAACCTTTTAATTGTTAAACTGTATTCGTACTGTACTCCTTAGTGTAATATTCTCTTGCTGTTGTATCTTTCAGCTTTTCCTGGTTAGGGGTCGCTACAGCGGAACTCAGGTCTGCTAATGATTGGCAGTAGATTTTTATGTACTGAGTTGCCAGCCCTGACACGCAACCTTCAATGAAGGTACGCCCATTCACACATGTTGTTAAACTGTATTCATACTGTACGCCTTAGTGTAATATTCTCTAAACCTTTTAATTGTTAAACTGTATTCATACTGTATGCCTTAGTGTAATATTCTCTGAACCTTTTAATTGTTAAACTGTATTCGTACTGTATGCCTTAGTGTAATATTCTCTAAACCTTTTTATTGTTTAACTGTATTCATACTGCATTCCTTAGTGTAATAATCTCTAAACCTTTTAATTGTTAATTTGTATTCATACAGTACGCCTTAGTATAATATTCTCTAAACCTTTTTAATGTTAAACTGTATTCATACTGTACTCCTTAGTGTAATATTCTCTAAACCTTTTAATTGTTAAACATTTTTCATGCTAAACTCCTTAGTGTAATATTCTCTAAACCTTTTGTTAAACTGTATTCATACTGTACTCCTTCGTGTAATATTCTCTAAACCTTTTAATTGTGAATCTGTATTCATACTGTTTGCCTTAGTGTAATATTCTCTCAACCTAATTGTTAAACTGTATTCATATTGTACTCCTAGCAAACTGTATTCATACTGTACTCCTTAGTGTAATATTCTATAAACGTTTTAATTGTTAAACTGTATTCATACTGTACGCCTTAGTGTAATAGCCTCTAAACCTTTTAATTCTTAATCTTTATTCAAACTGTACACCTTATTGTAATATTCTCTAAACCTTTTAATTGTTAAACTGTATTCATACTATATGCCTTAGTGTAATATTCTCTAAACCTTTTAATTGTTAAACTGTATTCATACTGTATGCCTTAGTGTAATATTCTCTAAACCTTTTAATTGTTAAACTGTATTTATACTGTGCGCCTTAGTATAATATTCTCTAAACCTTTTAATTGTTAAACTGTATTCATACTGTACTCCTTAGTATAATATCATCTAAACATTTTAATTTTTTAACTGTATTCATACTGTAATCCTTAGTGTAATATTCTCTAAACCTTTTAATTATTTGGCCTATGCTATATACTGTTCTCAAATTTTGGCAATTGTACTTGTTAACTGTTATTTTATCTATGCATTGTACTGCTGTGCACAACTTTTTGACTTGCATTATATTTCTATGACCCTACTTTAATATTTTGTAAATATCATAATTACTTCCATTATTTCTGGAGCTTTTCTCCTCAGTCTCCACTGTAAATGGGCCCCTGGCTCAGTTGGACTAACCTGGTTAATAAATGCCAATAAATACATAAATAAATAAATAAATAAGATCATTTTCTATGATGCTTTGTGGCTCATGTTTCCAGTGTTTTTCAGCCACTTCAGTACCATAATGTCTGCACAATCCTCATTGCAACAATCCTGCTACATTATTATGCTTTTCAGTAAACAGTCCATCTGTCATTAGTATATCACACCCAGCAATGAGATGTGCAACTGTTTCCAATTCCCTTTTGCAAAACCTACATTTGTCTGTTTCTCCCACATGTTCACTGGACTTTATAAACCAACGTGTACGTAGCCCACTATCTTGGTCTGCTAATATTAACCTTTTATCTCTTGATTTGAATTTCCCTCTCCTTAACCATTCCTGCATTCGTTCCTGATCAACATGAGGTTCTTTCAAAAGTTTTCTATACTTGCAACTATATTTATGCATTTTCCGCATTTCTTGCCTTTTCATCTTGTCCTTCACCTTATATTCTTTCTTTTGTTTTTTGGCACATTCAGTTGTTGCCTGATTTGTATCTGCTTCTGGTTTGATTTCCATTGCTGCTTGACGCTGATATGCTTCTGCTAGATTAAGCAGAGAAGTCATTTTAGAATGATTCTCCTCATGTTTCAAAACTTTCACTACATTTGGGTCTTGTGAGGTCAGCAGATATGTGTGTAGTCCCACAACTGCAGATCTACATATGTAATCAATTTCAAGGAGGCCCTTGCCTCCTTCAAAATAGGGAATATATAATCTTGGTATGCACTGATTTTTATAATTCATTTTGTGAGCATGAAACATCCTTCATGTTTTCCTATCTAATCTATCTAACACATTTTGGAGCCAGTCCATCAGTCCAAAACTGTAAGTTAGGACAGGAAGAGAAAACTGGTTTATAGCTTGGATGTTGTTCCTAGATGTCAATGCTGTTTTCAGGATTAATTTGTCTTTTTAAATATTCCGTACTGAGTATTATTTGCATTTGTTCATGTTTTATTGTTGATCCTTCATCAATTCCCAAATATTTATACACTCCTCCTTGCTCAAGTTCTTTTATATCACATTCTTGTCCCAAACTGATGTTTTCTTCATGTTGCATTTTTCCTGCTTTAAAGGTTGCCTTTACACATTTATCAAGACCAAATGACATTCTTATATCATCTGAAAAAGTTTTGATAACTTGCAGTTGTGCTTTCAGTTCCTCATCTGATGAGCTGTGCAGTTTTAAATTATAGACAAACAGAAGATGAGAAGTATTTACACTTTGTTGTTTTCTAGGAGCCAAATTAAAGCCATGACATAAACTGTTAGGTAGACAGCTTAATGGGTTAAGGGCAAGGCAGAATGGCATTGGTGACAAAGAGTCACCCTGAAACACCCCCCTTTGAATTTTTATCCCTGGGATAATAATTTGGCCTTTATCATGGCTTAATTGCAAAGTGGCCACCTTCTGTTTCATGATCACTGTAATGTAGTTGATCAGTGTCAGATGTGTCTTATACATTTTTAAGCACTCTTCCATCCATGAATGTGGGATACTATCAAATGCTTTTTTGTAGTCAATCCATGCCATACTTAGATTCTTCCCCCTTTTTACAGTTCTTTACTATGACTTTATTTAACAACAAATGATTCTTTGTTCCATATGATTTTTTTATTGCCCTTTTGATCTACTGCTATATTCGAGTTTTCTTCTAAATGACTATAAACTTTGTTGGCATCAATTCCAGTGTATAGTTTATACATCGTTGGAAGGCAAGTTATTGGCCTATAATTTTTAGAGTAGCTTGCAGATTCACTCTTAAGCAGGAACACCATTTTTCCTGTTAGCCAGGTTGGTGTCTGTTCAGGGTGTCCATATAAATAGTTCTTACTCATGGCTAAATCTTCGTGCAAAGATATTAATACTTTTAGCCAAAAGTTAGGTACTGCATCTGGGCCTGAGGTTTTCCAATTAGAGGTTTTTCTTAACTTTATTTCAATCTCTTTGGCTGTTATTTCATCCCATTTCATATCCTGCACCTTTAAACTTCTTATTCTTTCTTTAACTTCTTCTTTCCATTTAGCATCTTTGTTATGTTCCACAGGATCTTCACAGATATTTATCCAAACTGTATCTGTTTCTTCTTTTTTTGGCAGTCTTTCAATTCCTTTTACCTTGTTTCCCAATTCACTACAAAACTTTTTAGGTGATCAATAAATTGCTTATTTTGTGCTTTTCCTTTATATTTATCTTCGTATCTTCTATGTTTTTCCACCTGTGCTGAAATTTTCAGTTTATTTGCGATAGTGCATGATAGATCCTGGTGTGTTCTAATACTGCACATTGCTTTTATCACATCTATCTTTCTTAGTAATTTTGTTTATCTGTCCCCTTTTCTATTGTCTTCTAACAGTGACACTTGTCTTAATCGCTTTATATTTTTCTCTGTTCGATATTTCCATGATGGCATTCAATTTCTCCCATTCCTTTTCCTCACTACCCTGTGTTCTTGTGGTAGAACTTTATCAGTTATTAATGTAGTTGCACAGTAATATATCCTGTTTACTTCTGTTATATCACATGGATCTCTATGAACAGTCCTAATTACTGTGTTCATTTGTTTTATCAGACTTCTGATTTTTGGGTTTTATTAACCTTCTGTAGTCTATTTCTTTCATTGATCTTGATATATCTGTCTATGTCTATTAAATCAAGCAACTCTTCTCTTAACTCATTTTCTTCCAAACTGAGGACACACCCCTTGTTTTCCATTACCTGCAGGCATTCTATAGAAGGTTCTATAGCATCTTCCTGTGGCACATTCTCTTCAATTTCATCCCATGCCATCTGTTGCTCTGTCGTAAGGGAACTCACAGGCCTATCACTCCTTAACATTGACTGCATCAGAGTTTCCACAGTTTCCTGTTCCTTCCTTTGCTGTCTAGCTTCAAGTGAACATTTATACTGGTTTCCTGTGGAAGGCTCCAAATTATCTTCATATGGTGCCTGACCAATCACTTCCTATTCCACTGGTTTGCCTTTAATTTGGATATCCATTGCTCTGTCCTGTTGTGGTGCTTTCTGAATTCGATTTTCTACACTGAATCCTTCAGTTTGCAGGTACTCCATAACCTCAATTTTTGTTTCTTTAACTTCTCCATTACTAATCTCCTTTTCTACTTTTTCTCTTCGCCTTCTTATTTTTTTATTGTAAAGTTTCCTGTGTCCGGATTCCTTTGCCTGTATTTCTCTTCAAATATGTTTGGTGCTGCTCTTTTTATATCGGTTAGTTTTTCTTTCTCATTTGCATAAATATTGCACCATATTAAGTCTCTTTTTCTTTCCCATGTCCATATTTCTTCTTCAGATGTTTCCTGGTCTTCCTGCTTCTGCTTACTTTGGGGACTCACCCCATCATGTTGTGTTGTAATCTGTGTTAGACCTTCTACTCCAAATCCTTCACTTCGCAGGCACTCCATAACTTCAACCTCTATCTTTTTTTACTTCTACTTTACTAATCTTATTTTCTGCATTCCATCTTTGTGACATTATTTTTTATTGTGAAATTTTCCATATTCCGATGCCTTTGCTTGTATTTCTTTTCAAATATCTTTGCGGCTGCCTTCTTTATAATGATTATTTTTTCTTTCTCCTTTGCATAAATATTGGACCCTATCAAATATCTCTTTCTTTCCCATGTTCATATTTCTTTTTTATTCTTTTCAAATACCTCTTGGTTTTGTTATTTATATTTTCACACTTTCTCAGATGCTTCTTTTTCCAAACAGGTCAAGGTTTCTTGATCTATACACTGTTTTTCACAAATCTGTTGTATCAACGAACACAATTTTTCAGTTGAAGGTTCTGACAGTTTTTCTTGCGGAAGTATTTTTCTTTCATCTAATTTCTGTCTTAATCATTTTGTATATCTTGTGTCTGGAAATTCTGGGCTTCTTGCATAATAGTACAATACATAATTTCTTTCTTATCCTCAATAGTCCACTCTATCTTCTTTATGGCTCATCTTTGACCTATCAGTTTTTGTGATTTTTTTGTGGGCTGCTACTTCCTTCTACAACATGGGGCTCATCCTCCCCCTGGGTCTGGCCCCATTGTAGGAATGTTTCCATATTTTGATGATTCTACACTGTCATTTTTTTCCAGTCCTGGCACCGGTGCACCTACCAAGACTGGGCTCTTTTTTATCCTGGGTCTTGTTCACCCAGCTATCTTTTTAAATTTGTGACCTACTTCTGTCCATGATGTATGCTATATAAATACAGTCTATATAGTAGTGTCACCTTGGTGAGATTTTCTAGAAAACAGGGTCCACCTCGTGAAGGTATTCACCAAGATTTATGGATGCATTCAATTTCAGCACTTCTACTCTCCTTTGCTTGCTTACTTTTCATCTCTCCATTCAGACCCTGAATGTTTCCGTATAGGTGGCTCCATGTACAATGAGCTCTGCACACAATTGTGTATTGCCTTTGAGGTTGCAGACATAGCTAAAGAATGCCTTGTGGCTGTCCTTGGCTTTGGAGGCCAAATTTACCTAAAATTTGGCATTGGTAGACTTTATTTGTCCTCTGAGATGCTTATTTAGTTTGAGGAGAGTGTTTTTATCCTGCTGGGTGCTGCATGTCCTAATTTTTGCCATGATTTTCTTCCTTCGGTTATACAGCCTATCAATGTTGTGATTCCACCAGGGTGGCTTGTTTTTTGAGTTAGTTTTGTACTTCTTCCTGGTGGGTACAGATGCCTCTGTGCAACTATTAACATGCTTGTATAGGGTTTTTGTGAACAGGTCTGCATAGGCAGCAGTGTTGTTAGGGTTTATGGGAGCTTGATATTTTGCCAGGTTATCACTTAATAGCAGGAAGTTACCTTGGAGTAGTTCTCGAATATTCCAGGGTTAGCTGGGAGTCCAAGTTTTATTTTTTCTTCAAAGGAGGCTATTTTGTCATCTGACCTTACCAGGGAAGACATTACACTAGGAAGTGTGCAGCACTCTCCCATAGTAGTGAGGACCAGATCCAGTATGGTTGCACCCCACAATGGTGTATTGATAGTCTGGTCCAGGGACACCAGGCTGAAAAAGTCAACTGGAATTTATTAATACAAAGTTACAAAGTAAGCGCTTTCATTCTCAATATAGACTTTTTCAGATATTTAAAAATATAAAATATCATGTGATATTTTTAAATGTCTGAAGAAGTCTATATTGAGGATGAAAGCGCTTACTTTGTGACTTTGTATTTATAAATTCTGGTTGATTTTTTCTGCCTGGTGGCCATGGTTTTGTTTTGGTTTAGTTGGTTTAGTTTTTTAGAGTCTGGTCCAGGGAGTTTGTGTTTACAAAATCCAGGAATCTCTGTCCCTGTATGTTTGGTGTCATATAGAGTTCCCAGTTAATAGTGGGATAATTAAAGTCACCCATGAATATGTTTGGATGGTGAGTGTTTCCAATAAGTTTAAATACATGGTGCAGGTTTCATGCATCATAGAGGCTGACCTACAGCTTGCAAGGAAGTGGTATTGGATTTTGCCTATGATGATTGGAACATGGAGTAGCCCAAGTGCATTGTCCTGTTTGACCAGCCTGGAGGTATATTTATTTTTTATGTAAATCAAGACATCTCCACCTTTAGTCCTTGTCTGTGTAGTTGCTGGTCTAAATGTGCGGAATGCATTATAACCTTAGACTGTTGGTGTGCTGTCTGTGGTTTAAACCATGTCTCAGTGAACGCACATTTGTCAGTATTCTCAAGGGTGAGGAGTGCTTCTATGGAGTGGATTTCTTTTTTTTGTTTAGAGTGCTAGCATTGAGCAGTAACACCTTTAGATTTTCTTCGTTTTGATTTGCTATGTCAGAAGTACTTTCAGTATGGCATTACCTAAAAAAGCCACTATGGGGGGAAGACAAATTTTTAGCTAATATCTGAAAGCCTAGAGAGGAGAGGTGTAGACCATCTCTGTCAAAGCAGCATGGTCTATTGACCATCTCCTTCCATGATGACATATATTGCACCCCCTTAGAATGACATCAGAAACTAAGACAATTATTAAAGTCATTCTTGTTTTGTTTGTATTGTGGCATCATCCTTGGAAAATGCTGCTCAGTGCTAGGCTCATACCAGCCTGGGGCACACATTTCAAAAGCTCCATGATGTCTGTCTTCATATAGTCTACGGAGGTACATCTCAGGTCATTTACACCTAGATGGACTATGACTGAGTCATACTGGTACTTATGGTCCAGTGACTAGAGTGCATGCGTAATGTGTCAGATCCTAGCCCCTGATAAGCAACTGACCGTGACTTTCTCCTTACTCAGCCTGGTGACAGGGATGGTGTGTCTCCTGATGGAGTCTCCAATGACCAGAATTTTGGATTGTGTGGTGGCTTAGAAGTAGAGGCTCCATGAGATGTGAATGTATGTGTTGGTGTTGGTTCTGTTTTGAAGAGTGCATTCAAGGCTGCTGATGGTATTTGTTATATGTACTTTGTCTAGGAGGGCTTTGTGGTTTACGAAGGTTACATTTAAGTTCTTCAGCATATGTGGGTCTATATGCCTGCTTTGAATTGTGTGTGATGGGTGCAGTGTGTGTACTACTGACAACTTTATTGACATTAGGAGTACTTTTGTGTGAGAGCTTTGACTTCAGTGACATTGTGTAACTAAATCTCTCACATTCCATATCAGTTTGTTTGAGAATTAACTGGTTGTCAGTAAACATGACACAATTTCTCCATTGCCTCATAATGCCCATATCCACCAAGATGGTAACAGAGATAGTGGGAAAGTTCATATCCATGGCAACAGACCCTTTTTATTGATTAGACATCTGGAGTGAGAATATAAAGCAGTGTCAGGAGTATCCAGATTGCAACTCTGGGTACAGTGCTTGTCACTGCAAAATAGTTGCCCTGTGTGCCACTAGGTATTGGTGAAATTTCAGTTGTGCTTTTACAGGAAAATGTCACTCAAGGTGTCTGTGTCTATTCAGGGCACTGCTAAACATTTGAACTAATAAGTAGACCATGAATATTTAGGATGAAGTATTTAGACAGACATTCTGAAGTTAGACACAAATCAAGCAGTACTTAATGAAAATAAATAATTAGTTTTTCAAGAATGATGAAAGGAGAGGAGTTGTGTGAATGGGTACTGCTTGGCTACCGGTAGTGCTGGTCTCACCACTGCTTCATTCTGCTGAGAAACAATGCTCCTTTGCTTCTTCTTTCACCAGAAGTAAAACATTAGCACCAATACCAAGAAGAGAAGCAGGCCACAACCTGTTTGCTGATCCACAGTTTTGTCCCAGATGATGCAAGTGTCTGTATGGTTGTTGTAGTCTTTTCCTATATGATTAATTGAATAGTAACCAGACCAAATGGGAATGTCAAGCACAGACACTCACTGCCCAACCAGAAGCCATCAGGAATCAATGCACTCTGCTCCTTCTCTCACCAGGAGCAGAATATAAGCAGAAGTTCCAAGCTGTCACCTATGGAGCAGTCATTAGGTGTCCTGGTGATCAGCAGTCTCCAAGAAATAATGTCCCTGTATTCGTTCTCTCACCAAGAGAAAACAGAAGCACTATTCCCAAAATGACTACTGAGAGGCAGAATGTGGGCTCTCCAATAATTGGTGGTCTTACAATAGATCTAGCTAGCTAACCACCTATCTCCTGATACTTCTCAACTGCTCTTAAATAGCTTCACTGACTCTCTTCCTCTCCTTCAACTACAACCTATACCCACCTCTTATATACAATCTCTATTACACAAACTCAAACCCACTACCCCCTCAGCAGACAAGCTTCCTGCTGAATTCCTGCAAGTAGCAGCTAAAGCTATTGCCTATCCTGTCTCTATTCTAATAAACAGATCCATAAAAGAAAGTACTTTCCCAGCAATTTGGAAAATATCATACATCATACCCTTACACAAAGGAGGTAAATCTACTGACCTTTCTAACTTTCGCCCTATCGCACTATTATCTCCTCTGGCAAAAATTATGGAAAAATGTATACATAAACAACTACTTAACCATCTCCTCCTTAACGACCTACTAGCTGACACTCAACATGGATTTAGGCCTTCACATAGTACTACCACTGCACTACTCTCTTTCACCAACACTATCAACTGTAACCGTAATAACAACAAACTAACCTCTTCTCTTTTCCTAGACCTGTCAAAAGCCTTCGATATGGTAAACCATACACTTCTTCTCCACATACTGAAATCCCTTGCCTTGGATGACTCTTCTTTAACGTGGCTTTCATCATATCTAGAAGATCGACATCAAGCAGTACTCTGGAAAAATTCTCTATCTACTCTACTACCTATCTCTTTAGGAGTACCACAGGGATCTATACTAGGCCCACTTTTATTCTCCATCTTTATTAATGATCTCCAATCATCTATCCAAAACACTACCTGCATACAATATGCAGATGATTCCACTATAATTTGTACAGCCTCCTCTCAAGCAGAACTACAATCCCTTACACAAGCAACCTTTTCAACCGTTGAACAATGGTTCTCAAAAAGATGTCTTCTCCTTAACCCCAAGAAAACAAAACTATTACTTTTTTCACCTACACTCAAATCTACCCAACTAAATTTTACTATCACTGCAAGTGATAACTCTCACATTTCCCCCGACTTCACTACAAAACTGCTTGGTGTTACTATTGATAATAATCTTAGCTTTGACCACCACATTAATAACACAATAAAAGCAGTTAATAAAAAGATTGGTTCACTATACAGAATCAAACCCTTCCTTACACCCGAGGCACGGACTACCTTAGCACAATCACATCTTATCTCTACCCTTCTGTATGCGTCCTCTATCTACACTAATCTATCTAAAGGTAACCTTAGGAAACTGTCTACATCTTACCACAACATAGCTCGATTTGCCACTGCATCTCAATATAGAACTCACCACTGCATAAACTTAAAACTACTACACTGGCTGGAACTTCCTAACAAGATTATCTATCAACAACTCTTAATAGCACATAAAATTTTATATCAACCCTCAAAAACACCTGCTCTTAGCAACCTCTTGACTCCTATAATAATTTAAAACAACTACGCTCCTCCCAAAAGCTACAAGTTAACATTACCAGAATTTCAAACTCTGCAGGGAACTGCCTTTTCTCCAACTCAGTTGGCAAAATATGGAATAACCTTCCCTTGCATATCTCCTCTTTAGCCACTTTTCCTTTCTTTAAGAAGCAACTTCTTTCACATCTGAACAATTTCTGGCTCTGCTCTTGTACCAATCCAGACTAACCTACTTTCATCTTTCAACTATATTTGTATTTTATTTAACACTCCAATCTTTCTCTCTAATCATAATTAACATTATGATTCTATTGTTACTACTGTTGTAAAAAAAAAAAAAAAAAAAAATTTATTTTCTTGTTTTAATTACATAATTTGTATTACATAGTTAGTATTATTTGTTTGTTGTTAGAATTGCATCACCTGACCTGAACTAATATCCTTGTATCATTGCTCTTTGCCTATATCATAAGTGTTTATTTTACATGTATTTCTATAAACATGCTTTAATCTGTGGAGCTTTTCTCCCCGGGCCTCCACTGAAAATGGACAACGATCCAGTTGGACTAGCCCAGTCAACAAATGTAAAATAAATAAATAAATAAAATAGATGTTGCAGATTTTAAAGATAAGATGGAAAAAGATGTACTAATATCCTAAGCAGTGTAATGTGCACTAAGCAGTTAGATATGAAAGAGGGATAACTTAAATTTTAGCTGTCATAGTGGAGAGCCACTAATTTCAAAAGAGAAAGATAGATTGAAAGTGGGTGGGCACTTTGTATTCTGGTTGCATGGAGTACAGTGGGAAGGCCAATAAATTTAAATAATTGAAGGGAAGTGAATTCACAAAATTATAATTATGTGCTTACTCACAATAGCCAATGAAAGGGGAGAGGGAAGGAGATATGTAGATGCTGACCTTCATAATGATTCAATATGTATAATGTCTAACCTTGTCCTGTGGTTCTCCATATCCGACTCAGTAACACCCCATTTTGATAAACACCATGCTTTTGTTTTCAAAATTGTTTCCTGTATACTTTGACTGTAATTCTTTTAGTTATGTATCCAATCATGTAAATATTTTATTTTTGCAATTCAATTCATGCTGTTTTTGCTTTCATATTTTCCATTATTGTAAGTTATAAATTCATTGTTTCAACTGAGTTTTTTTGTAATTTAACTCATTCTTATTTTGTTTGCATAAATATTTCCATTGTTTTTAGTTATGTATCACTGTTTTTAAATTTCTAAATGTCTTATTGTTTAGACTATCAACTGAAAATACTTTTTTTCAGGCTAGCCATGCATTACACTAAAATTTGATAGGTTTTGGTTCATAAGGGTTTTATTGGGTATATATATATATATATATATATATATATATATATATATATATATATATATATATATACATATACATATATATATATATATATATATATATATATATATATATATATATATATACACAAACACACACATATATATGTGTGTATATATATATATATATATATATATATATATATATATATATATATATATAGATAGATATATAGATATATGGCTACTATTAAAATTTTGAGATTGAGATTTCTTCAGATGAAAAATTTGAAACACAGATGTTAGAATTTTCATCTGGTTGAACATCTCAATGTTCGAAATTTATATTAGCGAATGCACTGTGCATTCGCTAATATAAATTCGAAGAACTGCACAGAGATCACGGTAGAGTGTGGTTTGGGAAAATTACTCCCGTTCCGCACTGTAATGAGATCTCGGAGTTGGAATATATAGTTAGCAGGGGGTGTGGGGGTGCAGGAGGAATAGCCCCCTGCAAAACTGTGATGTTAGGTATAGGAGTTTACTTTACGTGAGCTCCTATACGGACATCAAGTGATGTGTTCAGAAATAATGTCGAATCTGCTGAATTCAATCAGCAGATTCGATATTGTGAATTCTTTTTTTTCATTTTCGATGTTTAGTTTCGATATGTCGTGCTTAAATTATTTTGATGTTTGACATATTGATAGTAAACCTGTATCTATATATATATATATATATATATATATATATATATATATATATATATATATATATCTGTATCTATATTTGCATATCTATATATATCTCTATTTACATACCTGTGTGTGTGTGTATATACATATATATATATATATATATATATATATATGGGTCACCTTCAGATGCCCGAAATCGCATTTCACCGACACGGAATCCGACGGGTCGAAAACACCGACAACGCAGATGACCGACAAGGTGAGAACCCGATGGACTCGGTAAGTGTGCGATAGAGTGAGGGATTTAGTGTTAGGGAGCGGACAGGTAAATGTGCGATAGTGAGGGACTGTGGGTTTAGGGGTGGGTTAAGTGAGTTAGGGTTAGGGTGCAGGTAGGGTGTGTGTGCGACAGTGAGGGACTGTGGGTTTAGGGGTGGGTTTAGTGAGTTAGGGTTAGGGTGCAGGTAGGGTGAGTGTGCGGTAGTGTCGGATCTTGGGGTTAGGGGTGGGTAAGTGAGTTAGGGTTAGGGTGCAGGTAGGGTAAGTGCGTAGTGTCGGACCTTAGGGTTAGGGTTTGGGTTAGGGATAGTGGATATGTTATGTAGTGTACTGTGTTGTTTACGTGTAGTGTGTTGGTGTAATGGTATTCGGTGTTTTGCGTTGTCGGTATTTTTTGTTGTCGGTCTTTTGGTGTCGGTGATTTGTGTGTCGGTTTGGTGTTCGGGCATCTGAAGGTGATCCATATATATATATATATATATATATATATATATATATATATATATATATATATATATATATATGTACACACATAAAGAGAGAGACATATATGCTTAGGCGTAATATTTATTTATTTTATTTATTTATTTTTATTTTATTTTACATTTGTTTACCGGGTTAGTCCATCTGAGCTAAAATAGTCCCTTTTCAGTGGAGACTAGGGAAGAAAAGCTCCACAGTGCAATCCGATTTTTGTACAGTAGAAATAAGATAATTAAAAAGAAAAAAACATTATTATTCAAATACAAGCATACAAGGTAAATATAGCATTACAGTAGCAGTAGAAGAAAAAGGCTGTAGCCTGAGTAAGCAGAATATCAATGGAAGTGAAATACATAATTGATGAAACAACAGTGTTACAAAACAATTTTTTGACAATTTGGCATGAAAAGGTTTAGTGGCAGAGAAGGTGGGAGGAGAGTTTGTTGGAAGAGTGATGCCAGAAAAGGTTGAAAGTCTAAGATAAGTTTGATGGTTTAGAATAAGATGCTCAAAGGAGAGGGGAAACTAGTGAGATTAGGCCAGAAGAGAGTGGGTAAGAGAGGGGAGGCAGTGATGGGAGTTTTTGAAGCATGGAAAGGTAGTTTAAGGAGGATGAGTGCAGTGGCAAGACCAGAGAGTTTTTAGGTATTCTCTGGTAGCTGTTTTGAATTGTTTAGGGTCTTTAAGGGATCTAATTTCAAAGGGAAGTTTGTTCCAAGACATGGCTGGGTTATAGCTGTAGAGGTTGCAACCAGTTTTGGTTGTTGGTTTATATATTTGTAGCAGGTCTGGTCAGAGCTGCATGGAGACCTAGTTGGGGAATATTTGGAAATAATAGGATTGAGGCTAGGATAGAAAGAGTACTGGTATATAATTGAGTGAATTATCTGTAGTTGAGATAAGAGGAGCAGGTGGGGTAATTCTAGCCAGTTTAATTTTCTTAGGGAATGACAGTGGTGAGACTTATATGTCTGATGTGCAGCGAATCTAGCCACCTTGTTATAGGTTGCTTCGAGTTTAGCTAGGAGTGAGGAGTTCAGATTAGTAAGAATGTGACAGCTATACAGTAGGCTAGGAATAAGGTATGCATGTGAAAGAGTTATTTTTGCATTGGAAGTTAGGAACTTTTTGTTTTGATAGAGGAGTCCAAGCGTTTGGTGTGTCTTTTTAATACAGTTAAACAGATGTAAATCAAACTTAAGTTGGTCATCAATTGTAACTCCTATGAGTTTAGTGCTGGATTCAACTGTAATGGATGTGTTATTAACAGAGTATAGTAAAGGTAGTTTTGAGATTGGTCAGGTTTTTGGAGAGCAAGAGTATGAGTTTAGTTTTCTTAGGGTTAAAAATTAGTTTATTGTCAAAGAACCAGGATTCTACAGAGTTAAAGGATGCTTGGGTGGCTAAGTTGAGATCAGAGGGAGTGTCAGAGATGGTGATGACTGTTGAGTCATATGCATATTGTATAAGGGATGACTGGGGACAAGAGGTAAATAATAAATTAGTGAAAATGTTAAAGAGTAGTGAGCCAAGGATAGATCCTTAGGGGACTCCCATTTTTACAGGGAGGGGAGGGGATAGTGCAGGGAGCCATTTGACAGATTGCTGATGATCAGAGAGGTAGCTTGAAAACCAGGTGACAGCAGAAGAACAGAAATTAAAGTTTGATAGTTTGGCCAAAAGAAGAGGATGGGAGACCATATCAAAGGCCTTAGAGAGGTCCAGGAAGAGGCAGGCGACCAGTTTATTGTTATCACGAGTAAGAGAGATGGTATTTATGAAAGATATTAGTACAGTTCAGATACTATGTTTAGGGTGAAAGCCATGTTGGGTAGGTGTGGGTAGGTTATCCTGAAGTAGGTATTCCATAACTTGTTGGTGGATAAATTTTTCCAAAACGTTTGAGAGAGGAGACAAGATTGTGATTGGTCTGAAATTTGTGATGTTGGAGAAGTTAACTCCTTTATGTATAGGTAAGGTGTAGAATTTTTTCCATAAAGAGGGGACATAAGATTCTGAGATGGAGCAATTTATTAAGATAGATACAGGGGATGCAAGGGGTTCTGCTGCAATCTGCAGGAAATAGGGGGGTAGGTTGTCAGCAGAAGGAGAGCAGGGTTTAAGTTTTGAGAGTAAAGATCTAATATAGTTCATAGGTGCTGTTTTAAGGGTGAGGACTTAGAGGGATTTGGAGGAGAGGTAGAATTGGAGAAGCTGTTAGCACTGTTTGTAGAGGGGAAGGAGTTTAACATCTTAGATATAGATTCAATAAAGTGGGTGTTGAATAGGTCGGCTGTTTCTTCGGGTTTGTTGTTAGGGCAGGGGTTTGGGGAGGAAGGGTTTCCTGGATGCAGAATGTGATTTACGAAGTTCCAGAATTTTGGAGGGGTCTGAGTTTTGGGCAGAGGGGAGGTTGGTATAGAAATCCTTTTTGTCTTTAAAGATAAGTTTTTTGACCTGGTTTCTGAGTTCTTTATAGTTTTGTAGATGAATGGGGAGCTTGTTTTTTATCCACAGTTTCCACATCCTAGCTCTGTTTTTCAGTAGGGTGCGGGTAGGATTAGTTAGCCAAGGAGATATATTGGATTTGATCCTAACTGTGTGCAGAGGCGCAAGAGAATTTAGGATATTTAGGAAGGTAGAGTTAAATGAATGTACAGCTTCATCGAGAGGGAGAGATGTTAGATGTGATGAGTTTATTCTAGAGAGATGTTCTTTGAAGGTCTCAGGGCAGAAGGTGGAAAGATTGTGGGAAGTTATGTATCTGTGGGGCCTAGTATAGTGTGGAGTAAATCTGATGACTCTTACAGGGGAGTGATCAATAAGGGAATTGGGAAGGGTCTCAGGTTCATGGTATTTGTGGGGGTGGGAGACTAAGATCCAACCTAGGAGAGAGCTTGGGAAATGAGATTTATTGATGTGAGTGGGTGTAGAATTTAGTTGCACAAAGCCATGCAAGATGATTGTTGGATGACTGAAGAGAAAGCCAGTTAATGTTAACATCACCAAGAAGGATGGTTTCATTATGAATGTTTTGAGAGAGATGGGATAGAATATTTTCCAGGATGGTAATGTCACCAGGGGCAATATAGATAGCTACAATGGTAATAGTGGTGTAACTGTTTAATTTGAAGTTAGCCATCAGGAGTTCTGTGGGTGCAAAGGAGGGAGTTGTTTTATTTGGGCTAGAGGGAGTAAGATGTTCAGAACAGATAATAGAGACCTATGTGCCAGACCAGGGTTATATTTACTGTTTCTCATCCACTGATCCAAGTTTTTCTTGAATAGGTGCAGAGATGAAATCTGCATCACATGGATGAGAAGCCTGTTCCAGGAGAGGGGGAGACCCAGAGCCACATACTTATCTCCAGCAAATCTTACTTATGTTACAGGCAAGGCTTTCATCCCTGGATCTGGTACTCCTGATGTTATTTGTTTTATGTATGTGTGACATGTCCATAAGAGCTGGATCAGAGGATGCTTTGTAGGCCAGGCATAGATTGCCTTTCAGCAGCTTGTAGAAGACCAAGTATAAGGACAAGGCTTTGAAGAAGTCTAAAAAGGATTTGTTATCCACAGCATGCATTCATTTTGTGAGGAATTTCTGAGAATGTTCTAGTCGTCGCATTTGCCTGGCGAGGTACATACCGAAGGAGGCATTGTACTCAATAATAGGTGTTATGAGAGCAGAATATAATGGAACAATGACATGTTTGGCTCTAGATACCACACCCCTGCTTATAAGTTATGTAACATAGAATAATTTCCTCAGTACAGCAGATACATGATAGTTAAATGCCAAATCACTATTTACATGTGTTCACAAATCGCTGACTACATAGTCTACTCTTAGGGTTGTATTGTCAACATAGTGGTTTGTTGGGATGGCCATCTTTTCAAAATATACTGTGATTCACTTTTTGGTATTGGGTTTTAGTCCATGACTCTGTCACCAGTTATTAGGATGTGTCATGCCTTCTTGGAGTATATTTGTGTCTTGAGGGATACAATGACTGTGCCCAGTTTGCTATCATCTGCAAACTTGGTCAGCCAGCTGTCCTTGACATTAACTCTGACCTCAGAAAAGTGCATATCAAACAGGAATGGCTCCAGCATTGAGCCCTGGAATGTAACCAGCCTTTTGTGGAGGAAGATTCACCTATTCTAACTTTTTGTGTCCTATCTGTAAGCCAACTGACTATCCATTTGGTGATGTAAGGGGTTATACCTAGCTTTGTGAACTTTTCTATGATACCTGAGTGGAGTATTGTGTCAAATACCTTGGCCAGGTTGAGGTTGCAGCATACACCATTTTGCCCTTTTCTATTGCTTGGGTGACCTTATCAAAGAAGTCCACTTGGATGAGTAGGCAAGACCTGCCCTTGACAAACACAAACTGATTTTGTTCCAGTGTTTGTAGGTTACCTGTGTTGTCATTTAAGATATCCATGATTATTTTCTCCATAGTTTTTCATATCAGGCCAATCGGGATTAAGGGTCCATAATTCCCTGAGTCTGTGGATGGCCCACCCTTGTGCAGTGGACTATCCTTTGCAGTCCACCATTCATTTGGCATGAAGCATGCTTGGAGGCTGTGATTAAGTAGTGTTTCTACTCGTGACAATTTTTTATGTTTCTTGCTATTAAGGAGGCATCCTGTAATATTAACAGGACCCATCAATGCAGCAATCTTGGAGAGCACCTTGAGCACATATTCTATAGTAATGATTGGGGGAGTTATGCATGTGGGTATTTCCTGAGGGGCATCTAGTGGGGAGAGAAAGAGTAGAACTGGAACTAAATTTGTCAGTCAGGAGGATTGCTATATCTTCTGGCTGTGTATAGGCGCCACCATTTAGAGTTAATTTAGTACATTGCTGTGTATTGTCTTTGAGGTTACTACATCATTGCTGATGCTTTTATCTTGGAGTTCACTCCAGTACGTCACAGAAAATAAAACGTACTAGTTGGATATTCCTGGTTTTGTTGAAAGGTAACTACATAAGGGAGTAAATAAGTAAGCAAATAAATAATTAAAAACATTAAATGAATGTATCAAAGAAATATAATTTCAAAGCACAACTAAGGATATTGAAACATGGAATTCTGGAATTCTTTTGAGGAAAACTATGCTAACATCTCCAATGCATTTCTAGTTCAACATACTGCTGTTGTGAAATAATAGTCAGAAGCAATAGATTGAATATGTCATTATAAAGTCATATTCCTAGCTTAGTAAATGTGTAGTGTTGCCATTAATTATTTACATGAACTAAGTACTTGATTTAACAATTCATAGATAAAAATCTTTTTAGCTCGTCAGTGGTTTTGTAGCTGTTCCCTTTTGGTAAGCGTTGTGTAACAGCAAGTTATTGAACCTGTGGAGAGTGGGCATTTCTGCAATGTCTTGTGATACATTTGTGTCCACTGAAGTACTATCCATAGTAGCTAATTCTGGAACTGAGTAATGTTTTTTTGGAGTTGGGTGTCAAGTAGTACAAGTAATTTCATAATTCTTATTATCAGACCAAATGGCTTGCAACCAACAAGGCACATGTGCCCAATACATTTATTTGTGGATAATCATATAGGATAAGTTCTCAGATGAATCGACATGGTCTTACTATCTCCATTAATTAGTTGATGTCACAGCTTACTTACTGTTGAGCTTCTCATGTGCCAAAAGTTCTTATGCAAAGTCTTCCTGGCAAACTTTCTCAGTTTAATTTCTCCAAGTCTTTTGGGTTTCCCAACGAGAATTACCAGTGTTCAATGATTGGTTAATAGTGAATTTTGAATTTAATATAGAGGCTACCCTGTTAATTAGTGCTAATATCAATGATAAAATGAGTGAAACTGGATTTTAAATTATTGAAATACAAGACATTACAATTGGGAAATGACTATTTTAGAGAATGTATTAAGAATAAATTGATTCCCAACAGTCTCAGATTGTGGCATATCCAATGGGGTTAGTGGAGAATTCACCATTACATCGGGACCTCATTAGCCTCTTTAATAGACATGGTATAGAATATCTTGAATTTCTAATAAGGCATACTACAAAGGTTATAGAGAATTGGGGGAACAAATTGATTAATTTAGAGAATAACAGGAAAGCAGATGCTCAATATGAACAATTTAAATTTGAACATTTGCGTGTTTATAATAGCACTGAACAGCATACGAGTCATTGCATGTTTATAATAGCACTGAACAGCATACGAGTCACTTAAAGAATGTTTAAGATAAAGAACTTAAAGAGGGATATTACTGATTATGCTAATTGGAGAGCATATCCAAAAACCCCACCATCACAAGTTCGAAGTACTGTTCATACAAAGGGAGTCAATTCTATTACAGAAAATATTAACAACATAGGTGTAATGAACAATAGTGGTTCTGATCAGAACCAAATGTCAACAATACTAATGTTTTTTTAGCACGTATGGGTGTAGATGAATGCTCACCTTTAAGGAGATCAGAAAAACTTAGGGAAGAAATAGTCAGGTTTCCAGACAGTATCAACCAATGGGGCAGGATTTTTACACACCAGCCTCCAGGAAGCAGAGACAAATGTGACGGGGGAGGAGGGGCCCCCTTATCCGAACCTGCCACAGAGAGAAAGACAGAATCAGAGATACTGTGTCCACCAACTGAACAGCCTTTGGGGGAAGTAGATAGAACTTCCCATAACTGTAATTTTTTTTTTTTAACAAGGAAGGTGATTTTAAAGTTTATAATTATTCCAATACCGAGACTAATTCATCTGTTGCAGACATTTTATTGAAGGGAATGATTTTGTGCCTTATTTTAAAATGGATTATGTACAGATAATTGTGGACTTTAAGCTATATTTGAGAAAATTAAATTTTAAATTAATATTTGGTGAAAAGTGTATATTATGCACACAAGAGAATGAGTGTAAGATTATGTGTACTTACAACCCACCCCTGCATCTGGTTCTCCAGATCTTTTAAAAGGTATGTGAATTAGATTTAAAAATGATTTAGAAAATAGGCCTAACAAGTTTTATGGTTTTAATCTTAGTTTGGATGAAAAGAATATGTTGGAATTTATTAAAAGGCAAAAAATACAGTTTATGAAGCCAGATAAAGGGAGAGGGATGGTAATGATGGATATTTTTGATTATAATAATAGCATGTAAAAACTACTGGATACAGTAGTTTATGAACAAGTATCTATTAATGAAGTTTATGGGGTGCATTGTAAAATTCAGGAACAAATTAATGATTTATTTATTGATAAATGTATTGACCTTGACATATATAATTTTTGAATATGACAGCACCAGTTGCACCGGTCATGTCTGGTGTACCTAAATTGCACAAGATTATAGGGGATCCACCCATGTATGGTATGGTGGATGGGTGATTTTCTATTACTTTGGCTAGTGCAAAATATTTAGACAATAAACTGAAACTGTATCTGAAAGTTGAAATACAAATAGTTAAAGATTTGTTGAATTTTTTAAAACTGATTAATGGGTTGACTTATTAATAACTATAGATGTCAAGGACCTTTATATGGTCATTGTCCAAGATTTAGGGATTGAATGGGCTGTTGATTTTTTGATTCTAACTAGAGTCCCACAAGTTTGAGTGAATTTATAAGAGGAGTTGTTAGACTTAGTACTGAGTAATAATTATATTTTGTTTAATGGGAAGTATTATCTGCTGAACAGTGGAGTGGAGATGGGGTCCCCATGTAGAACTGTGTTTGCAAACGTGGTAATGGCAGCCTGAGAACATAAGTTCTTATTTAATAGTCAATTTAAGGATAATTTTAGATTATATGTCTGTTATTTGGGTGATATTTGCATCATCCAGAAAGCAAATAGTGACAAGATTTCAGAATTTATTACATATATAGGAAATTCAACTATTTTTTTTTATATTTCACATTTGAAATGGATGTGGAGAAAATATCCTAGATGGATATTTTATTAATTAAGGATAGGTTAAACAATATTTATATTTCTAAAATATATAGAAAAAATACCTATTCTAATAGTGTTTTGCAGTTCAGTTGTATGCATCCAGTGCATCGAAATGCTCTGTTGTCAAAGGGCAACTAGTGAGAGCAACCCGGATAATTACAATAGAGCAAGTTTTTTTTTTTTTTTTGAAGAATGTTCCCATTTAAAGGACATGTTTATGAAAAGGGGATACCCAAATGATTTATTGGATGAATTGGTACAAGAGGATGTTAATAAACAACAGAGGGAATTTTACAAACCTATTTTAAATAAGGAGTGTTTGTTGAGGGAGTGACATTACACAAACAATTGATTTACAGATGAGTGTAAGTGAAAATATAAATCTGGTAACATATATGAGTTTACAGACAACTTTCATCACTACTTACCATAATGATCAAGTTATGATAAAAAGGATTTTATGTAAGAACTAGCTAATGATTAGTGAAGATGGGCTACTCAGAAGTAAGGTAGGTGAGAAACCTGTGATGGTATATCATAGGGGCCCTAAGTTCAAAGAAATTTTAAATAGGCAACGTAATAAAAAAAAGGGACAGGGTAGAATAAAGAAATGCAGGTTTTGCCATCATTGTAGGTTTATGAAAGTGGCTAAAACCGTTTGCATAAAAGGAATGAAAAACTGGATTAAGGGTAAATATAATTGTAAATAGAAAGGGGTCATATATGTGGCTATGTGAAATAACTGAAGTCTTTATGTCGGAAAGACCAACCGCAAAGTAAAAGAGAGAGTGTATGAACATGAATATAATAAAAGAAGGAAAAACTTGAATAATGCATTGGCCAAGCATATAAGTGAATTTCCTGAACATACATTTGGATATATGGTTATAGATCAGGTGATCACAAATGATAGGGGTGGACCTTTAACTCTCCAGTTAAAGAAAAAAAAAACAATTAATCTGGCAGATCCATCTTGGTGTGAATCAATGCTCTGGTTTAAATGAAAAAAGTTCTATGACATGTATTTTAAAATTAAAAGCATTACAAAGGTAGAAAATAAATGATTTTTTAAGAATTTTTTTTACTTATTGAATTGAATGGTATGTTGTTTAATAGTGGGATTGTATTAATGTGGGTATTTGCTCTTTGTGAATGGATCTATGATGAAACTGGGGGTGAGTCTGCATTGACCAAAAGGAAGGCCCTGCAAGGGTATTTAAATGTTATGTGTATGATAAAAGTGAAATCTGATAAAGTTCATATTATTGGACCAATGCACGTTTGTGGTTTCTCTGTTTTTACAAAAACATTTTTATGTTTTAATGTTTTTTCATTCGTATTAAAAGTGATGATTTTAATTATTTCAGCACAGTTTCTTCCTTGGATGTGCTTTTTGTCTAATTTTTATAAGTCTTTTGGGTTTCTAAAACCATGATGGCATTGGACCCCAGTTCCTCTGATATAGTGATGAAGAATGTAAAACAAGGCACTTTAAGCAATTGTACCATATAGTTCTGAAGCTCAGTTGGAAAACCATGCTGTTGGAGTGTTAAAATTACTTGCTGGAGCAGCAGCAACACTTTTCTCTTGCTTTTTGAGCAAAGAGATAACCATCATGTATTTTCACAAATGAACTCATATATTATGGGTTTTGACTTTTGTGACCTGAAAGTCACTGCAGCTTAGTGAAGCCATGATGCTGAAGTTGATAAACATAAAGTAATATGCTACAATATATATTTAGATATTAAATTACCTGTATATCTATAATATAAAAGAAGATCTCTAATCCTTTTGAAATAATACAGGTTCATTAGCTTCAAAAAAAGATCCCTGGAGATGCTTATAAGTGAAACATTTAAAAAGCCAATATTTGAGCAATGAAATGGCATTAATTATCCTTCAGAAATATCTTACTACATTTCCACATAGGGGTATGCTGCATGATTGAATGAGACTGTGAGGACAATAACATCTGGCAAATGCAAACTATAATCAGAAGCTCTATTCCTTTTTACCACACACGGATGTTTAAGGCCTATAGATAATTCAGATGCAGAGCTAGAGAGATGTTAATCAACTGATGCTTATTTACAAGTAAATAAACCTCACCCTGTAGCATCACTTGTATCCTTATATTAATTATTTACTTCTTCAAGGTATACTACAAGACTAAATGATTATCTACACATTATGATGGTGTATGGTGCCTAGGGAATACTAGAAATTTATATGCTCTAATGTTGACTAGCATTCTTTCTATTTATTCCAGTACATAGCAACACAGCGTCTGTTGGCAGTAGGACCCCCCACCTTAATGTATATGCTCTAATGTTGACTAGCATTCTTTCTATTTATTCCAGTACATAGCAACACAGCGTCTGTTGGCAGTAGGACCCCCCCCCACCTTAATGTATATGCGCTAATGTTGACTAGCATTCGTTCTATTTATTCCAGTACATAGCAACACAGCGTCTGTTGGCAGTAGGACCCCCCACCTTAATGTATATGCTCTAATGTTGACTAGCATTCTTTCTATTTATTCCAGTACATAGCAACACAGTGTCTGTTGGCAGTAGGACCCCCCACCTTAATGTATATGCTCTAATGTTGACTAGCATTCTTTCTATTTATTCCAGTACATAGCAACACAGTGTCTGTTGGCAGTAGGACCCCCCACCTTAAGTTTTGATGTAAAGCTGGTAGGATATCAATTATTTCAAATACAAACTCAGTGAGCTGGGCATGGTGACACATCCAAAACTTTAGCAGCCAGCCTCAGAAACACATATATTTAAACCCACTTTTCACTTTATTCTTGTTTAGGACTATAAGCTGGTGCAGTCTTTTTCCAGATAAATATGAGAAGCATTTCTGTTTTGCTACTAAAGCTTATCTATCTTTGAGTGTCAACTCCACATTCACTAGTAGGTTTATTAGTTGTATCTGTCTTACTGTATAAGCAGACAGAGATGTAGAAACATTTCACTGAGTTCAAATTTCACATTTCAAATCTCTCAAGATACTAAAATATCAGACTCATCAAAAAGCCTAAGTCTGAAGAGACTGCCAGGAGGACTTTGTATGTCATTTCTCTGTATGAATAATTCACAGAGTGTTAGCAGATGAATCTTCCCACTCTTCCTGCAGGTACACTTTATCATCACTAATTACTTGACTTAATTAGTACCTTACAAATGCCTGTCCTGCCACTAAGCTTCTGCACCAAATATAACATATCATTTAATATAATATAACACAACATAACATCATACATCACAACAAATAAATACGCTGTACAACTGTCTGCTTACAACCGCTCTAGTATACCCACCCTCTTACAACACATACACATAGTAGTGTGCAAACCAGTTATACAAACTGAAGATGCTTGAAGGAAATTCAATACCTTATCCATCTGTCTCATGCAAATTCCACATATTTAATGGCCTTGTGAATGTTGGCAAGGTTTTCCAAATGCTGCCTATGAGAGAGTTATTTTTATGTGCTCATTGCAATAGATTTGTCCATATTCTTTTTCCTCTGCTGGCAGATCTGCACTCAAGGGGCTGAATGGAAGTACTGGACAAGAATGACATATAAAATGCATTTTGGTATGAATGCATGACATAGAAATTGATGCACCTGGAGAATGACATCCAGTTTGGGGCAGGTTGTACTCACTCATTTTAGAAGGTGACTAAAGAAACATACCTCTACTGCAAAAATGTCGCAATAGTTATAGATATCAATTATGAGCTGTTTTAATGTGAAGAAAATGTAGGCAAAATAATGTTTTCATGGCATGCATTTTCCAGCTTTTATGTAAGAACATGGTGCCAAATCACATGTCTCAGAAGTCCTAACTGTACAGAAAAAGTTCTGCATACTGCATTTTGCCTTACGACTTTCTGCTTAAATTCATGGCAGTGATCGCTGCAAGAAGGGTAGAGCAGTTATGCAGTGTTTCAGAAGTATTATAAACTAACATTGAGACTAAATCCTGACAGTTTTGCTAATGTTTAAACAACCTCAAGAGTATTACACAGCTGTCATATACTCCCATACCTACTCCCAGCAAAAAATAAACCACAAATTAACAACTAAAACTATACTTTGGAGGATGTGTTTATCTTTGTAGACATACTGATACCACATGTACTGCAGTGAGCCTGTATACAGCATACCTATGGTGCTGTTGCAGTATTTATTTTCAGCAGATACAAGTGCAGTATGAATACAACTAGATTTTCTATTTGCCAGCATCATATGACATGGAAGTTTCATGTACATAATCTCCTACACAATTACACTGAAGCACGTATTACATTTGTTTTGCCTTAGCTAGAAGACTAAAGTAAATGATCAATTTTGCGGGCACAGACATAGGGTATTTCTCCTAGAATGTTAACTAGCAGATGCAAAGGCCATCATGAAAATACAAGGCCTACAGTAAGTGCAAGTCTAGCTGTCCGACAGGTGTTTTATGATCGGAAAATTTTACATAATTTCAGTTATGATATTCCTTTATTCAGCATGTCTTAAAACCATGTCTGTGGAATTGAAAGTGTAAGGACAAATTATACAAACTTTTCCTTAATACTAGAGGAACAAACCAGTGACTGCTCTCTCCCCACTCTTATTTGCACTGGACTTAGAACCAGATAGCCAGTTAGGAAAAACTTCCTATCTGGGGAATACAGGATAGGAATAAGATAAATACTAGCAGTTTGGGAATAAGAGAGAGAAAAGAAACATCTTGGACACCTACAGCTTTCTATTTGAATTTCTTGTTTATGTTTGGATTATGTAGAACAGACTGTACATCATACAAAGATGGAAACATTTTGTCTTTAATATTAATCATTATAAAGATTCCACTTGAGAACAATATTCCAATGAAGAATTTCAGACCTGAGATGTGTTAGTAATTAAGTCCCCTTCAGACAAAGTAGCCTTTGACATGTACTGGAAATAGAAAAGCTCAGCATCTCCTGGAGGACTTTCCAAAAGCTGAGACTGAATTTCTGCTGACACTTTGAAAAAGACCAAAACTAATAAAGTAGTGGCTTTTGCCCTCCTGACTACAGTGCTTGTAAGCTGCAAGTTATGAAACTTGGAAGAACTGCTAACTTACCTAGAACAATAATACTTGATACAGTTGTAGAAAAGCACTGCTCTTCCAACCATTCCAAGATTTGCTAGTCCCATCTTAACTTGTCCCATTGGTGAGAAAGAGCTCAACAAATCATACTATTGTTATCTGTTTGCTCAAACTAAAAAAAGATATATATATTGTTTGGAACAAAGAGACTGTAGTTGAAAGATTGCCTTTGTGTGTGCAAACCCACTAAACCCATACATGAACTCCACTTGAGCTCGTATAAATGGTACCTGCAGTGCAGTTACAATATTTGTTTGTAGCAGCTGCAAGTATATACAACCAGACTTTCTTTGCAACAGATTTCAGACAAACCCCAGAAGTATTTCCAAGAGAAAACCACATTAAAGGTTATATTTTCAAAGGGTACTTTGAGTTGACATATACTAGATAATTTATATTTAAAAGAAAGTTTCAAATGTTGCACAGTCTCAATCCCATTTCTAAGAAATATTAGCAGAAGGTTTAAAATCTTTCATGTATTGTTATGAACAGTAGTATTTCCAATGCCAAGTTTCTTAACATTTACCTCCATTTCATGCACTAATATAGAGGCTCTGTATAAAGACCTAACAGCCAGAACTTTGATAAGCCTCACCAGTTAGTATTGCCAGCTGTCACACCAAGTTTTAACTAGCAAAATATTTAGAAATGGGGTTCAAAGAAAAAAGGTGGCAAAGTTTTCTTTGAAAAAGCTTCCACTTTGAAAATGATTGCTGTCCCGGTCCCCTTCAATAAATGTATCACACCAAATGACATTTGACAATTATTAAAATTTCCATAACATAGCTTTGATCACTAAAATGTATTAATTACAACTGAACATAGTATAGTTGATTCTAAACACAGCATAAACATCCTTGTAATGTTAATCAGGATAGTGTACTTACTCATCCTGCCCCAGTAAGCAGTGTCCATACCTTTACTTGCTTATCTTACTTATGAAGCAGCGTCCCAGCTCACTTCATACACCATTCATTGAATTACCTTCCAATGAAATAAGCAGTGTCCTTACCTCCACTTGCTTATCTAGTCAGCAAACTTCCTCCAGCTGCTCATTTTCCTTTCCCTAAATCCTTGAAATGAACATCCAGGACACCAGAGGGGGAACGGAAGAGGGCAAGCCTGTTCCTCTTCTCCGCCAACCAGCCTGACCAGGCTGTTCCCCCTCCCTTCTACCCAAAATTGTTCAACTAACTACCTCCCATAAAGGGAAGGGTTAAGCCAAACATCATTTCGTGTACCCATCATCTGTAAAGTACATTAGAACCCCGTCATCAACCCCACGCCTTGACATACCATCACTGAAACACACCTTAATGAAACTAAATAAAGTAGTATTACCTGTGACCCCACAGTACCACACCGGAACATCCACTCCAAGAGAATACATTACTTTTAGTCCACTTCCTTCAAGCCACTAACCATGGCTCAGCCTTTCCAGAATGACAACCTATAGTCATAACAAATGCCACATAAACTATAACCCCTTGAACTTAAATCTGTACCCAGTCAAAGAAAACCCATCTTACAGTATTCAACATCTGTCCCTCTACCCACTCAACCCAAGCCGACCCATCAAACCACTGAAAACCCACCAAAGTCGCAATAGCACAATACTATGCTCATGATTAAGGTGCTGATTGCTATAAACAGCTAACATCTGCATAACCTTAAACACCCTCCAAATCAGTACCTGCTAAAGCCCCTTCTAGCTAAACCATAGTCACAACTAAAAGAAATAGGACCTGGCCGACTTCTGCACAGTTCCAAAACATGCCTTGCTTATACCCTCTATCACCAATGTAACAAAGCACCCTGCTCCCACAATATACCCAAAGCACCCTCATACCTGCAATGGTTACAGCAATCCTACCTATCAAATACACTCACGCATAAAGAAATGGTTCTTGTGGTACTTCTTCTAAACCCTAACCTAGTATGTAACATCACCAATAGCTACCATTCCCATGTAAAAAAGCATCCTGCTCCCACAATATACCCAAAGCACCCTCATACCTGCAATGCTTACAGCAACCCTACCTATCAAATACCCTCACACATAAATAAATAGTTCTTGTGGTACTCCTTCTAAACCCTAACCTAGTATGTAACATCACCAATAGCTACCATTCCCATGTAAAAAAGCACCTTGCTCCCACAATATACCCAAAGCACCCCTCATACCTGCAATGCTTACAGCAACCCTACCTATCAAATACCCTCACCCATAAAGAAATGGTTCTTGTGGTACTCCTTCTAAACCCTAACCTAGTATGTAACATCACCAATAGCTACCACTCCGTATGAACCATAAGAACTTTCCATCACCAGATCAGAGCACGAGCCCTCTACCAACCCACTAACCTGCATAGCTAATTGTAAATGGACCCCAAAACTCCACCCAAATCTGACATGCCTAACTGCATACTTACCATGTTAAAATTACCGGAAACCTCATTGCATGACAATCCCAAAACCAACCCAACCTCAGCTGTTAAATCTATCCCACCTAGGTTCTAGCCCAAATTCCCTTTACTGCTAACTAAACACCTGCTGTACCATGCCCCTAAATTGCCTCAAACATCCTTGAAGCCACAGTAATCTTAAACCATACAAACTTACTCACCTGAATGAGCACCTGGAATCATGTTATTACCTGCAACCTCAATGCTTTCCAAGCTAAAGTCCAGAACCTTTAACAGCAGCATCCTGTGTCCCATCCACTTCCTGTGGCCCACCAGCTGATACAAACTGTGTCCTTTGCCATCTTTACCAGAAATTCTGTATCGCCATCTGCAAAAGAAAACAAATTAAGCACCTTGCTGTTATGAAAATTGCAAAATGTCTAGATATCACTTACTCTTAGCTTTCTTATTTATACAAAGTAACCCCGTTATAAATAATATGTCTTAATGTTACAGTAGCCTACAATGATGAGCCAGTCAAGCTTACCAAAGATCTCATATCCAATCACATCCTGACCGTCTGTGGTAAATAAAGCAACTTGGCTATAATAAGGCTCTCAAAAGGGTCTCTGCAGTGGATATGCTCAAATCACTATCACTCTACTCAGTATCATATAGATTATTCAGAGGTGATCTGTGACATGTCTACAAAGCAATCTCAGACCCTGTTCTAATAGTAACGCTCCCTATCCATAAGTCTAACTCCTCTCATAGTACCAGAAGGCTTAAATCTCATATATGACATTAACACCAACTGCTAAGGAGACATGTTTATCTCCCAGAGATTGCCCTATCTTTGAAATAGACTCCCCATACACATCAAACCTAGTATATTGTTTCCCACTTCAAATGCAACCTTGATGAGTGGATGGTAAACACAAATTAGTCCCAGGCATCTTAACTTAATTGTGACAAACCCCTGTGGGGATATCTAATTTTGACCAACCACACACCTTCTCCAAACCCTATGGGTAACATCTCCCTCCCCTGGATCACCCTGCAATAGAAGATCAAACAATAAATTAGGGTAAAAGTGCCGGGGCTGCCTTCAGCTCCCCCATAACCCTGCAATCACTTACAAGAGTAATCCGAGACCGAGTAAAAGAATGACTCCTTAAAAACCTTGTATATTGACAGACTAAAACTAAAAGCAAGGTCAAGGCCCACTATAAAACACATCACACCTGGCACAAATTACCTATGCACTGTCCCTCCAAATTAAATGTTACCTTCTATATGTGCACCAAGGAGATGATGTCACAAACCATTTCCAGTATAATAAACGTGGCCACTGAACCTTAATGAATGAGCACTCTTGTTACCATTTCCCCTCTAGATACCAGCAACTACAGCCACTCTCCACAAACTCTTGTTACCATTTCCCCTCTAGATATCAGCAACTACAGCCACTCTCCACAAACTTTTGTTACCATTTCCCCTCTAGATACCAGCAACTACAGCCACTCTCCACAAACTCTTGTTACCATTTCCCCTCTAGATATCAGCAACTACAGCCACTCTCCACAAACTCTTGTTACCATTTCCCCTCTAGATATCAGCAACTACAGCCACTCTCCACAAACTCTTGTTACCATTTCCCCTCTAGATACCAACAACTACAGCCACTCTCCACAAACTCTTGTTACCATTTCCCCTCTAGATACCAGCAACTACAGCCACTCTCCACATTTAAAATGCCAACAGCAAAGGTTCTGCATCAGCATGTATACACCAAATGCAAGAAGTCTGAACTCAAACATCCAAATTTGTTTATCCCTCAACAATCCAACCAGAAACATGAGGCACAACAGCACAGCAACATACAGCTAACACACTGCAATTCCTATTTATTATATTGCATAATGCTTTACCAGAAATCCTCTCACCTCAGCAACCCCTACTGTGACAGAGCAGTGGACCCTTGGAACCATGACAGAAACAAACCACAATCCTCCACACAAGGAATCAAGTGCCCCACCCCTTAATCACCAACAATTTCCAGAAACTGCACTTTAACAAGGACCAGACAACCTCTCAACCAGTCAGTCCCAAAATCCAATAAACCCTAAACCCAGAAAACAAAATCCAAGCCAGTGACATTACTCAAACCTTTCTCCACCTACCCTGAAAGTCAGCGGAACTCACAAAAAACTCATGGCTGACAAAATAACCATTCTTGCCTTAGTATGAAATTGTGGAAGGGTAGGACATTCAAAACTCAAATGTCTGTCCTCCTTGACAACTACTGTGAGTTTCCAATCTGTCAATATTTCTGACTTTCGTCCTCAAGAGCTGTGACTAATCAGTCAGAAAACCCCAAATAACAAAGGGACAAAATATGATGCAAACACTCAGATATGCCATGAAAATGTAAATGACTTTTTTATGTAGTAATACTTTATTAACCTATGAATCTTTCCTACTAACATAATCTGGAGGGAGAACTCATCTCTGTTAACACTGTAACAAGTGACAGGCACACCATGCGCATGTGCCTCCTTGGGCCATCACTCGTATGCAACCAAAGCCCGCGAAAAAACTTTGAATGGCAGAAACAACCCACAACCCTAATCTTGCATGCAGTACTACTGAAAGCAAAACCTCCCTATCCCTCCTAGTCAAGGGAAGCACATCCAGCAGGACTCTAACCATGAATGTAACGAACACTATCCTTCACCCAGCGAGACCCCCGACACGCTAAATTCCAAGTACATCCATCCATGCACCCCACCCCTGAAGTACTGTACTTATTGTGACTTGCAGAACAGCAAACTGTATTTGACTGGAAAATACACAGGACTGCACTCACAAAGGGCATTAATACCACCCACTGCAACTACCTCACTGCAATTATCATTAATATGGCAAGCTGCCATAAACCATCCTAAGGGACCATGACAACTAAGCCAAGGCAACAGCTCACAAAAAAAAAAAAAAACAATGGAAAACAAACTGGCAACCATAGCGCTTGACCTCTTGGCCCAAATTCTGGACATCATCATCCCCTATTCCTCAAATAAGGGTGGAGATTGACAAAATCTCACCTTAGGGACAAATTCAAAACTGTCTGACACCCAAAAATAAAAGGAAAGATTTTGCCACCATGCATACCCTGATCCTCCCTGACTTGCCACAGAATCCAACAACCACACAGTCTCAAGTAACAGGCAGTAAAAGAGATTAAAAAAAACATTTACATCTCCTATACAGGCTACCTGTATCCTACAATCAAAGCCCACCAGTAACCCTAGGCCTACCTGTTCCACAGGAATACCTACAAGTTGTCTCGGACATAAACTTGTCTTAGCAAGTTTACGCCAAAATGTGATGACTTACCCAGCTACACTTGTCTAAATACCCTAAGCCCCTCCCCACCATTACCTCATTTCCTCCCAATCATCCCTCCCTCCATTTAACCCCAACCCACTTAACTCCCACTAATATATCAATCTAACCCCAGTTGAAGATGTCCTGGGACAACTTGGTTTGTTGCCAAACCTCATTTATGGAAGACCAGGTCCACACTGTTTTATGGCTGTCATCATAATACAGTGATGAAGCAAAGAATACTGCCAGAATTTCACTATGAATGAATGATCTCCTACCTTCAAACTCACATCTTAAGGCCCATTTAAAAATTAACATGTTCTGATGGAGTCCTTGAAGACATGACCGCTTGTTCACAACTGCAAATATTACTACCTTTTTAATGTGAAGAATTTAGAAACACAGATCAGTCTATTCTTATGCTATGCCTCACTGTAGTCCACTAAGCAGCTGTCACATACCAGCATATACTTAAATCAACTCTGAAAGAAAATACCTTTACAAATTGTCTGAACTGAGACCTAGGATTACAACATGTCATGTTTTTTTTTGCATGGCAGAGCTGCTGAACTTTCTGATGTTTCTGGGGAAAGAGACAGGACAGAAAAGAAAAATGGTAACGTTGATAATTCACTAGTAAAAAATATTTGCCAACCTTTCTCCATCTGTTGTTTAAAGCAGTAATACTATAACTGAACAATTTAATGTGATAATGAAAAAATAAAAAATAACATTCTAAAACACTGAATTGCAAGGGTAATAATAAATGTCCATTGTATGTGTTACTATCCTAGATGGTTCCAGTACTTCTCATGTATCAATAAGAAACATTCCACTATGAGCTTATGAATGGATTGGAATGCTACAGAGACCTTGCTTCCTGAGAAATGATGCCTCATTTCACAGCTTTACTGGAAAGGCTCACCCAGACTGTGGTACAGTTTGCTGTGAGGGAAGGTTAGTTTGCTTTTTATTTATTGTATTTTGTATTACTTTACTGCCTTTTTCTATTTTGTATACTGTGATTTGTTTTCTTTACATTGTGTTTTACTTGTATTCTGCTTTAGACTGCATATTAAAACTTGAAAAGTGACCAGAGCTCTGTCTCTTGTAAGACAGACAGAAATTTTTCCCACCCTCATACCCAGTTACTGTTGTGTACTTAAACACCACTGTCTTTCTAGTTACCTGCCCCTTATGTTAATTTGACCATATATCTCATTTCCTCTCTGCTTTTAGTGGCTGGTGTGAGTAAGTATAGAGTTATCATTTTTGAAATCACTCCCCTTCAACTATTTAAATTTATTGGCCATCCTACTGTATTCCATAGAACCAGAATTCAAAAGTGACCACCTCCTTTCAATCTATCTTGCTGTTTTAAAAATAGTGACTCTCCACTAAAATGTAACTTTTTAGACAGGTAAAACTTAAGTTGCCTGCTTTCACATCTAACTCCTCTAGTGCACACTGCAGTTTAGGATAAACATTTTTTTTATCTTACCTTTAAGCATCTCGTGCAAGACCACCCATTAGTGGAGAGCCCACATTCTGCCTCTCAGTAGTCATCTTGGATTAGTGCTTCTGTTTTCTCCTGGTGAGAGAAGGAGTGCAGTTACATTATTTCCTGGAGACTGCTGATCACCAGAAAGCTTAATAACTGCTTTATAGGAGACAGCTTGGAATTTGTGCTTATATTCTGATCCTGGTGAGAGTAGGAGCAGAGTGCATTGATTCCTGACTCTTCTGGTTGGAGAGTGAGTGTCTGTGCTTAACGTACCTGATTGGTCTATTTGCTATTTGAGGAGTCAACCAGAAAATGTCCACAAACCTGCAGACCCTTGCATCATCTGGGACAAGACTGTGGATCACCAAACAGGCCATGGCCTGCTTCTCTTCTTGGAATTGGTGCTAACATTTTGCTTCTGGTGAGAGAAGAAGCAAAAACGTATTGTATCCCAACAGAGTGAGGCTGTGCTGAGACCCAAATTAGTAGTAGCCAGGTAGTAGCCATTCATGCGACTTCCCTCTTTTCATCATTCTTGACAAGCTAATTCTTTATTTTTCACTAAGTACTGCTTGATTTCTTTCTAATTTCAGAATATCTGCCTAAGTACTTCATCCTTAAATTTTCAGGGTCTGTGTATTAGATACTGCTCAAATGTTTGGCAGTGCTCTGTACAGACTCAGACACCATGAGTGACATGTTTCCTGGAAAAGGAATATTTAAGGAAACAGCTGCAGTACTTAGCAATAATGACCATCCCTCCTGGGATGTCTAAAAGTCAGTTCCCTGTGCTTTCTCCTATTAACTTGGTGAATGTGGGCATTCTGAGGCAGTGTAGCAATGGCCTCACGTACACAGAAAAACCACTCCTCTTACCTCCCAGCACTTAGACTTGTGAGGGATGCACTTATATATCCAAATTGGAAGCCATGCACTCTCAAGCCAAGACCAGAATAGCTGGTCAAGAGGAGAAGGTCAACACCTGCACCACACCACATGTAACACATAGCTCTCCAGAACACCCACCATCACAGCTCTCACATAAAAACATAAACCACACACCCACCTTCGTGGAGGCTATCAATAGAAATCTACCTAAACAGCAGAGACCTCCAAGGCAGAAATGCACTCGACCACCACAACACAGCACAAACCACAAGACACATAGCTCACCTACACAGTGTGCCCCTCAACCTAAGCCACTAAGGCAAAACAGCTTGCCCAACACACTAATCATAGGTGACTCAATAGTGAGGCACACTGATGTCTGACTCACTAGGGTGAATAAGGAGAAGGTAACAGTCAGCTGTCTATCAGGTGCCAGAATCTGACACATTATCACACGCATTCAGGTCACTACACAACAAGTACAAGTATGACTCTGTCATTGTCCATGTGGGTGTGAATGACCAGAGACACACCTCCCTGAACTATATGAAAAGAGACATGGAGGAGCTCTTGGATTATGTGGCCCAGGCAGGTATTACCCTAGACTTGAACAGCATCCTACCATCTCCCAGAATTATACCGCAGTACAAGCAGAAAATGATTGAATTCAACAATTGGCTACATTTCTGGTGTCATTATAAGGGGATCCAGTATCTGTCTGCTTGGGATGATATGATTGTTAGACCTCAATGGTTTGCTAGAGATGGCCTGCATCTGTCACCCCTGGGTTTTAGGATACTGGCTAAAGCTCTTGCCACCCCTATAGTGCCTTTTTTGGGCAAAGTTCAAAAGACCAAATTACCACCATAACAGCTATAAATAAATGCAATCTGAGGGTCATGTTGCTCAATGCTAGAAGTCTAAATCTCAGGATGCACTTGCTCGAAGCACTCTTCAAAATAGAGAACTTCGGCATTTGTGCTGTAATGGAGACCTGGTTTAAAGCAGCAGAAAGCACCCCTGCACTACCAGGCTATAACTCATTCCACACCTTTCCGCCCCAGAACATGGACTGAAGCATCAACGGCGGTGGTGTTTCCATATTCATAAAGGATATGCACACCTCCAGACTAGTAGCCCAGCATAACACATCTGAGATACTTCAGGTACAACTAACTAACATTGGGTAAGACAGCGATTCAGGTTGTAGCCTGCTATAGGTCCTAAACATTGTCCCAAGACTCTCACTCCACATTCTTAAGCACCCTGGAAGCTATTAGGGTCCACCCCAACACTCTCACTGACTTCAACTACACCTCCATCAACTGGGAAAACTACTCATGCACCATTACACTGGCCCAACGCTTCCCGTAATTCATCAATTCCAATGCCCTGGACCAGCTCATTCTTAACTCCACTGGAGGAAGCAACATCCTTGACCTGGTAATTACAAACATGGGCAACTGTTGCTCTACACCAATAGTTAATTCCTCCCTGATTAGATCCGACCACAAACTAATCACCATGGAAATCCACATCTCACCCCCCCTCCTGCAAAAGTAACCACCATGAAAAACTTATCCAAAGATTACTTTAGGCTCCTAAAAACAGAGGTGGCTAACTTCACGGCACCCATGTCAATGGAAGAAAGATACATGACTGGCAAATCATGCACAGATGCACTATACAAACATGTACATAAATGCATGGAACTAGCCATACCCAACAGAACCAAGATGCTCTCCTTCAAAAAAAGGAAGCCAATCTGGTGGTCCACTGTCATTAATAAACTCTACAACAGAAGGAAAAAGCTGTTGCAGAAAAAGGTGAAGTCACAAGTCTGGAAAAACTCCCTTATTTGTCTCAACAAAAAGTTGAGATCCCTCATCAAACCTCTAAAGCCAACTATGAAGGCAGAATTGTGGCAGACACTAAAAACAACCAGAATGCCTTCTATAGTTATATCAATAATCTCCATGGCAATACCCAGGTTCGCTCTGAGTTACTGCACAATACTACCTTCGATACTGAGCCAACAGATATTGCCAACACACTGGCCAGCAGATTCAGTGCCATCTTTACCCCCCCCCAAAGGACCAATCACAATACTGGAGAAATGCCAGGCACCCGGCATTACTGTAGCACAGGTTAAAGCTGCATTGTCCAAGGTCAAGAATACAGCTTCTATGGGACCTGAAAATATCCCTGGATGTGTTCTACCTGTGCTACAAAGTGAACTGGTACCACATCTCTGTGCCCTGTTCAATCACAGCCTCACCTCAGGCTTTGTCCCAACTGAATGGTGCACTGCTAAAGTCATCCCTCTCCATAAAGGGGGAGTAACTACAGACCCTGGGAATTATTGCCCCATTAGCCTGACGAGTCTGATATGTAAGGCTATGGAGCTCATGATCATGGACCTAATTAACAAGGATATAGGGAATCTCCAAACTTAGATCCCACGCAATTTGGTTTTGTGAAAGGTGGATCATGCCTGCTCAACCTGGTTGACTTCTTTGATTCAGTCATCAGAGCTGCGGATGAGGGCAAGGAAGTTCATACAGCCTACCTCAATCTGGCCAAGCCCTTTGATACCATTCCCCACTCAAGAATTATTGATAAACTCACCAAACTAGGCATCAACCCCTATATCACTAGGTGGGTTGCAATTTGGCTCACAGATGGTTTAAAAGACAACATCTGCACTTGTTTCCCATCTTTCCTGTAACTAACATATTGGGTAGCACTAGAAAGCCTTAAACTGATACAAGCCTTCTAGCTTAGAAGAGAGACTTTGGAGTGATTAAGTATCAGTTATCTGTACTTACCTGTTTTCCACCTAAACGCAGATTGTCCAGCATTTATTGTGATTTAAAAGCTTGTTTTTTCACATATTGTACTTATTTGACTGCCTGCACTTTTAAAAAGTTGTTTTTTGTTTAAATAATTTGTTTAACTGTTGTAGGCTGCACACTAAAGTGCGGTAGCCTTTTCTGATCGTTTGTAGTCGTTTAAAGCTGTTTTAAGTGTATTTTTTACTGTTTTTGCCTTATCTTTACAAAAACCAAAACAAAAAAATAAAAACATTCCTTGTTTCTCACCTTTCTATGCCAGTATAGTCCAGTTTTCAGGCTAGTGCTGAATTCTTGGCTGTGAAACTAGTTTCTGAGTTGCCCATATCTTACTTGGATAGAAGGAAGTTTCTCTGTTCACCTGTGAGAGAGGAGAGCTTTGAGCAACCTATCTGTCCCTGGAGGAGTGGTTCCAGCCCAGAAGTTAGTAGTTTATTGGTCATTTTGGGCTAATTTCTATCTCTTTCATTCCCCTACTATAAAAACTGCATTTGCACGGTTTTGTGCACTGGGCAGTGCCGGTTAGCTACAGTTAAATTATTCCCGTCTCCACTAAATCTCCTATTCGTTTTTTTCCCTTGAAACTAGTCTAACTCTCAACCTAAGCACTCAAAAAGCATCTTACAGCCCAGCACTTGCTCAGTCCTAATAGCAAGCACTAAAATACCCTGACACTGATTGCCCAGCAGGGCAAGGCTCTTTATTCACCCCTCACCAACCAAGCAACTAAGCAGCTCACCCTACTATTCAGGCATGACCAAAGGGCAACTTCAGGTGCACTCTCCAGTCCAGCTGGTGAATCTGGGTATCCTGAGCCAATGTTACAACTGCCTCATGTACACAGGCAACCCTCTCCTCCAACCACAAAACATTAACATATGCGAGAGATTCAATTATACAGCCAAACTGGAAGCTAAGCTGTCTCCACCCAAGACTGGAACACAGTCAAGAGGAGAAGGCTAACACTTGCACCACAAATCCAGCCGCACACAGACCTACTAAAACAGCACTGGCAGAAAATACACATAAATACACAGAGTCATACTCGGTGGCTCTAAATAAAAATGTGCAAAAGCATCACAGACATCCAAAGCAGACACCCAAACAACTTGCACTTCCCGTCACAAACCAGACAACACATAAAACACAAAATCAGTGTGCCACACAATCACAGCCCTTAAGGCAAAATAACATACCTAACACACTAACAGGTGACTCTATAGTCAGGCACACTGACGTCCCACTGACTAGGCTGGACGAGCAGAAGGTTACTGTTAGCTGCCTGTCGGGAGCCAGAATCCGCCACATAACACAAGCACTCAGGTCACTCCAGAACAAGTACAAATATGACTCTGTCATTGTTCATATTGGTGTGAATGACCAGAGATGTACCTCCCTGGTCTACATGAAAAGAGACATGGAAGAGCTCTCTGATCATGCAGCCCAGGCTAGTATGCAGCCCAGGCTAGTATGCCCCTGACCCTGAGTTGCACCCTGCCCTCTCCAAGAATGATACCTCATATAAAGAAAAAATGATCAATTTCAACAATTGGCTAAGCTTCTGGTGTCATTCAAAGGGGATACAGTGTCTGTCAGCCTCAGACAACATGCTTGACAAGCCATGTTGCTTCACAAGAGACGGCTTGCACCTGACACCCCTAGGCTTTTGAATACTGGCCAAGGCTCTTGCTGCCCCCATGGTGCCTTTTTTAGGCAAGGCTCAAAAGTCAAACCCACCTCTGTAAACAGCACAATTAACAAAAAACTGCGGGTTATGCTACTCAATGCCAGGAGTTTAAATCTCAAAATGCACGCGCTCGAAGCACACCTCAGTATGGAGAATGTCGACATCTGTGCAGTAACTGAAACCTGTTTCAAGGCTCCATAGAGCACCCCAACACTACTGGGCTACAACTCATACCACACGTTTCGGCCACAGAACATGGACTGTAACACAAAAGGAGGGAGTGTATCCATATTCATCAAGGATACTTACACCTCCAGGTTAGTGACACAGCATGATACCGATCATCAGTGTGCAACTAACATCGAGCAGATCTGCAATGCAAATTGTGGCCTGCTACAGATCACCCTCCATGACCCAGGACCACCACTTCACCTTTCTGGAGACACTGGAAAACATGAAGGTCCTACCGAACACCCTGATATTGGGCGATTTCAATTACCCTACCATTCACTGGGAAAACTACTCGAGTACAAATTCCCAGGCCCAGCGCTTCCTGGAATTCATCAGCTCAAATGCCCTGAATCAGCTGATAAACTCCCCTACCAGAGGTGAAAACATATTGGACCTGGTCATCGCCAACATGGGCGACAGGTGTTCTACACTGGAGGTCAACCCGTCAATGGTTAGATCAGACCATAAACTAATCATTCGGGATGTCCACACCCCACCACCAGCCCCAACTAAGGAAACCACAGTAAAAAACTTTTCTAAAGTAAACTTCACCTTACTTAAGACAGAGGTGGTAAGTTTCACAGCCCCCGCGCTAAAGGATAATGCTGCCCAAGATGCAGAAACCTTTACAAATGCACTCTATGAGCACCTATAAGGATGCCTGGATCATGCCATCACTAGCAAAACCAAGACTCACTCCTCTAAGAGAAGGAAACCAGTTTGGTGGACCCCTGCAATAAACAGGCTATACAATAGAAGGAGGAAACTAGTTCAGAAAAAAAGGAAATCCCAAGAAAGAAAGACATCCCTGATCAGTATCAGTAAGAAACTAAGGTCCCTCATGAAATCATCCAAGGTAACTTTGAAGGAAAAATAGCCAAGGATTCAAAAGATAACCACAAAGCCTTCTTTGGCTATATTAAGAATCTAAGTGGCAACTCGCAGATATGCACTGAACTCGTGCAAAATAGCACAAAATATGCTGAACCTACTGATATTGCCAAAATCCTGGCAGATAGATTCAGTGCAAACTTCACCCCCTCTCACCTCCAAAAGGGCCCACAACAATACCGGAAAAGTGTAGTGTCCCAAAAATCATAGATGCACAGGTGAAAACAGCCCTTTCAAAAGCCAAAAACACAGTGTCAGTGGGGCCAGATGGTGTCCCAGGCTGCGTCTTGCAAGAAGTACAGAACTAACTAACCCCCCAACAAAACATGCTGTTCAACCTCAGCCTCTCCACAGGCTACATGCCCATAGAATTGTGCATGGCAATGGTTATTCCTCTCCACAAAGGAGGGGCCACAACTGACCCTGGTAACTATCACCCCATAAGCCTGACTAGCTTGGTTTGCAAGGCTATGGAGCGCATCATCATGGATCTCATTAACAAAGACATTGGGAACCTCCAAATGCTTGATCCGACCCAGTTCAGATTTTTTAAGGGCAAATCCTGCCTACTAAACCTGGTTGACTTCTTCGAGACAGTCACCAAGGCCATAGATAAGGGAAAGGTGGTTCACACAGCTACCTTGATCTCGCCAAGGCTTTCGACACCATTCCCCACTCAGGTATTACAGAAAAACTCACCAGCCTGAACATAAACCCCTATGTCACGAGATGGGTTGCCAACTCGCTTACAGACAGAACTCACACGGTAAGAATAGCAGGCTTCAGGTCCGACTCTAAACCATTCACAAGTGGTGTCTCGCAAGGCTCTGTCCTGGCACCCCTACTGTTCGGCATATACTTCTTAGAAGTACAGGCAAACTCAGGAGGACTATGGCTAACCAAGTTCGCTGATGACTGCAAATTGGGAGCCATAATTGACTCTCCGGCTGACACAGACATCCTCCAAAAGGGCCTTACTCAGACAGACACCTGGTGTCAAAGTCATGGCCTCAAGATAAATGCCAAAAAATGCATAGTCATCCCATTTGGGAAAAACAAAACACCCACGAATTACCACATAGGTGACAGCCCCCTTAATACAGAAGAGGTAATAAGAGATCTGGGGACCCAGGTAGATAGTAATCTCTCCTTTGACAATCATATTGCCAAAGTAGTTAGGAAATCCTTCTATGTCACCCATCTAATTACTAAAGGGTTTGCATCTAGAAATAAAGAGGTTATAGTGCCCCTCTATTCATCACTCATTAGACCCATCATGGAGTACAATGCCCCATTTGGGATGTACCTCACAAGACACTTCCAACAGCTGGAAAGGCCACAAAAGTACCTCACAAAGAGGATTACTGGCCTCAAATATATGTCCTATGCAGCCCGACTGAAAAAACTCCGGCTGTACTCAGTGGCATATCGTTTACTCAGAGGTGATCTCTGCCTGACTTACAAAGCCATGTCCAACTCAGGATTGATGGACATGCACCACCTAAACAAATACAAGTCACTGCAAGCCATGCAGTCTAGTGAGCTAAAACTTGCCACAACAATAAATAGAACATGCTGGAGGGATAGATTCCTGTCACAGAGACCCCCCCCCCCATGCTTTGAAACCAAATTCCAAATTACATCAGGCAGAGCCCCTCACTAACACTTTTCAAGAGAAACCTTGATGAGTGGATGGGTAACAGAAAATACACCCCTGGGATCACTTCATTGGCTCTGCTTGAGAGAGGATCAGTTAATTAATCAATGGGGCAGTGAACGCCGACACACTCTGGTTCGGCTTATAAATGCCCTCGGGCAGATAGCCTATTTCCTACCTATGAACCTATGATAGAACCAACAGTGTGAAAGTAATGGACTCCAAGTCAACCAGTCATGAGTAGAGTCCCACAGGGATTGGTCCTGGGTCCTCTCCTGTTTGACATCTATTTCTCAGAAGTCCAGGCCAACACGGAGGGACTCTGGCTGATCAAGTGCGCAGACAACTGCAAGCTGGAGCCATTATTAACTCCCCAAGTGATGTAGATATTCTACAGAAAGGCCTCACTGAGACCAATGACTGGTGTTGAAACCACGGCCTTAAGATTAATGCCAAAAAATGCGTCGTCATCCCTTTTGGGAAAACTCAGTTCCCATTAATTACCACATTGATGGGAGCCCACTGAACACTGAAAGCATTATAAGAGATCTGGGGACACAGGTTGAAAGCAACCTCTCCTTCGACCACCACATTTTCACTGTGGTCAGAAAGTCCTTCTATGTGGCACATCTCATTACCAAGGTTTTGCATCCAGGAAGAAAGAGGTCATCATCTCGCTCTACTCTTCTCTCATTAGGCCAGTCATCGAGTATAATGTCCCATTTGGCATGTACCTCACTAGACACATGCAACAGCTAGAAAGGCCACAAGAGTACCTCACAAAGAGGATCCTAGGCCTTAAACATATGTCCTACATGGACAGATTCAAAAGAACTCCAGCTATTCTCTGTCTCATATCATCTACTAAGATGCAATCTCTGTTTGACTTACAAAGCCATGTCTGACCCAGATCTGTTAGAAATGGTACATCTAAAGAAATCCCAATCCCTCCACACCACACACTCCAGAGACCTCAACCTCATTACCACAATCAACAGAACATTTTGGAGGGACTACCCATGCTCTGGAATAGACTTCCCATACATGTCAAGCAGAGCACCTCACTGGCCATCTTCAAGAGAAATCTTGATGTGTGGATGGGAAATAGAAAGTTCACCCCGGGGATCACTCCAGTGCTCTACTTGATAGAGGCACTGGGAAGTATCGTCAGGCAGCATGATGCCATGTAACTTCTATGAGCTAGGCTTGTAAAGGCTCCAGGGCCATTAGCCTAGTATACACCTATGAACCTATGAATAAAATTAATAAAGCTAAAAAAAAATGAGACCCAGTCATTAATAAAGCACCTTTACTACCCCCAGGGGGATGTATTAATTATCTTCAAGTCTTATCTTCTACTGTGGGCACCTCTAACTGCAGCCAGTTAGCCCATGCATTCTGTGGCGTGGCAGTGGGGCATCCCCATGCTAGGTAAGCGTCCTACAACTCATGCATTCCTGCTACTTAGGGTGTCTCTCCAAGTTCCTCAATGACTGCCTGCTACAAGGAGAACATCTCTGTGTGCTCCCTTGACTACACTGGTAGAACCTGACAGGCTCAAACCCATGGGTACAACACAGTGATTCCACTAAGTCTCACTGAAGTGGCGAGCAAGAGCCCCTCTCCTCCGTGCAGAAATTTTGAACCAGCAATGGCTGCTGCTCCCCTACCAGCTCTGTCTGGCAATCAAGTGATAAACTGGACATGTGTTTACCTGGGTCTTATTCAGGGCTTTATCCTTTTATACATTGGATGGGTGTATATTATATAATCAAAAAGGCAGTTCAGCAAACGGCACTTACATCGAAAATGCCGTTCATTCAACTGTTCATAATCAGATCACGGTACAGTGACGATTGGAAAATTTGCCCTCTCCTTACTGTAGTGCGATCTCAGAGTTGGTATATATAATTAGCAGGGGGTGTGGGGGGGTGCAGCCCCCCAAAAGAGCGAATTCGATGAACGGCATTTTCGATGTATGTGCCATTCACTGAATTGAATTTTCGATTATATAATATACATCTCCATTGGACCTGTGTGTGTGTGTGAATGTGTGTGGGGGGGGGGGTCTATATTATAACATTGAAGTTCAAAAACTTTTAATGTTATAATATTGAACCCTTTAGAGCCAAAGCTGACAATAGCGAAGCCTCGGAACATCGAAATTTTACCTAGGGTAAGATTCCGGTGGTCCGTGGCTTCACTATTTACAGCAGTGTGGTGCGATGGTTATGGACCGGGTTTAGGGAAGTGAGTGAACGGAGGTTACGGATTGGGTTCAGGTAAGTGTGGTGGAATGGTTACGGTCTGGGTTACAGTAAGTGAGCGAACGGACTGGGGTAAGGTGAGTGTGCGGTAGTTAGGGACTTTAGGGTTAGGGCGAGGGTGAGGTGAGTGTGCGGTAGTTAGGGACCTTAGGGTTAGGGTTGGGTTAAGGTAAGTGGGTAGCTAGTGGTGTATGTCTGGTTTAGTGTAGGGTTTTGTGAAGTGTATGTGTGTGGATTATTTATTTTGGTGTGCTTGAGTTGTGTGTATGTTTGTCGGAACAGCAAATTTTTTCCCTGGGAAAAAAATTTGCTATTCTGACTATTCGGTTTTCTGGTGTTTCAATTGAATGGAGTCGATATTATAACAATCGATGCTTTTAGACTTCAATGTTTTAATATAGACCCGTGTGTGTGTGTGTGTGTGTGTGTGTGTGTGTGTGTGTGTGTGTGTGTGTGTGTGTGTGTGTGTGTGTGCATGTGCGTTTGTGTATGTGTGTCTGGATTCACATGAGGGTGTGTGTGTGAATGCACATGTATGTTTGCGTGTCTGCGTGTGTGTGTGTGTGTGTGTGTGTGTGTGTGTGTGTGTGTGTGTGTGTGTGTGTGCGCATATGTGCATATGTGTGACTATCTGTGCCTCTTACTTTGTGTATATATTGGGGGTTGTTACAAATCAGTAATTAATTGTCAGGACTCCATGACTGCCAAAACTGTGAAAATAATTTTTGATATGTAATAAGAAATATTTACCAGTACCTATTTTATGACTTTTTGTCTCAACTCTAAATGATAAGAATTTTATTAAAAGTTTTTTTCATGAAGAGTAGCAGTCAAGCTTCTACCATTTATGATTATAATAAAAAGGAATGCTTCTGACTCATTTTCTCTTTTGTCCTTCTGCAAATATTTCTTTTTTCTTCAGACAGAAAATATAAAAGCAAGCAATTCCCTCTGAAATCTTGAATGCCTAACAAGTAACTCCCTAGGTAAGCTATTAAAATGATTATCTGACTTTGATTTAGTGTGCAAATATAACAATCTTTCTAATACATATGAAACAGCTATGTCAGTACAACAAATATATTCATTGTGCAAGGGAAATGTATTTTAAAGCAAACAAATCAAATGCACAAATATGTTTTCATCACTACATAAATATTGAGACAATATGAAGAAGGGAGAAAATGACTTGAATTTATTTGTGCGTTTATTTATTTATGAGGCAGACCATTTCAAAGGTGAGCAAATAACACATAGTATTAGAGCTAGGAGAAATGAAAAAGAGTTAAAGGAATGTTTGATTCTACTGTGTATTCTTATGCTATCCCAGTCTGTTGAAATGTGTCACAACCATTGTCGTCCCCATCACTACTGCCACCATTATTTCCCCACCAGGTACACCTGGAAGTCCCAGGTTTTCTGCCACTACTTAACTATTTTTACATACTGTAAGCTCCTGCTAGACTACTGTTATGCCTAAAGGGACATTAGTTTCTTGCATGCTACACTGGTATTGCAGAGCATAACTGCCACAAGTGATAGCGTCACCACCATATAGATAAAATGCAGGCCTAAACTCTACACACTTCTGCATTTGAATCCTTTCCATTTCTGCCATTTCTTGATGGAATACTGAATGCAATGAATGGCATGATAGATTTCATTGCACCTCACTATTTTCAACAGAGTGTGACTCCAGTCAACTCCAATGGAATTCTGCTGGTAAATGGAGTTATCCTGAAGTATGGTGATAAAGCATATGGCTCTTTTTATCACCAGTGCATAATTATCACATTATGTCAGCTGCTACACCTTCTTGTAACACTTTGTGTAGTGAACTAATTAATATGAATAGGGACTCTTTACATTTAAGTAAGCATGTGCTGTCTAAAAAGTACAACTTTCTGAATATGGGTCTAGTATTTTGAATGTCACTGAAGTAAGCTCTTCACATCTGTTCCAATTTGGCCTCTTTCTCTTATCTTCATAGCTTAAAAAAAATTTAAAGTTAACTGGTACTTCATACCACTGTGTTGTTGTATCTCGGGTATTCTTAAAACGTGCAAGAATGGCTGAATCCTTTACTGTTTCCTAATGAAGACAGAAGTTAAAAGGCAAGATGCCACTCATTTCATGTGAATTTCTTCAGTGGCCAGAAGGCTCCAGGGCATTTGGTTGTTTATCAAACTTGAGAGGTTGTATTGTATTCCTACTGTTTGTCAGAGCCGCAGATTTTGAATACAGTTTCTACAACTTTTCAAGGATAAGAACTAGGGTCACATTGTTATTTCATGTGTCATTCTATCATTATTTACTGCCAGAAAAGGCCTGATAAAGTGTCTAGTCACAGATGAGTACATATCCTCCACTCACCCCTTTTATAACTTATGAAGAGTAAGGAAACAAATACATAAGATATGAGGATAAAGAAAAATTAAATGTTTCACACACATGCACACACACACATACAGATATGCCCTCATGCACACATCGACACAGACCCACACACAAATACAGACACAAGTGCACATGCACACACAACATACACAGACTACAGAAGTGAGCAGAATCTTGACAGAAATGACAGTATAAAATACTTACAGACATGAGGATGAGAATAATACTTTCTTGTAACTGACTCCACTGATTTCAAACAGCCATTCCCTTATTCAGTCATATCTTAAGATATCTTGAAATTCCTAAAATGTCTTGAGCAGGACCATTTTCTACCATACACAATACATGCAGCTAGGTGACCAGATTCATAATTCTTAGCTCAGCTCCTGAGCAAAAACTGCAACTGGCATGAATATTAGGCAGTTCAACTGTCAGGAGAAATGTTTGATTTTGTTTTACTTTTCAGTAACAAAATCATTTCATATAAACCAGAAAATATTTATATATAAACAAGTGACAAAATAATAACAATGGAACAAATTCTGCATTGCTTGAGGATATGAAATACAAAGCATACAAGCAATACTTGTCAGTTCCAACTTGTCTATGTCAGATATGCACATTTGTACAGGAAAAAATGAAGAAAAAGCACCAACATTGTGTTTTTATTAATGTATCTGTTCAAAGAGTAAACATTTAGGCAAAAATGATGTATAAGTGATATTCTCAGTCACTCTGTAAATGGAGACCAAGGGAATTAAATCTAGGACTACAAGACAAACTTTAGCAGTTCATTTGATCCACTACAATAAATTGACATAGACCATAGAACTCACTACAAAGAATAAAATAAAATAAAAACTGAGATGATTTTAAATTATGATAAATAAAAATATGGAAAAAGAAAATGTACTCAACAGAACTTGATATCCTGTATATTAAAACTATAATTAGAATTCTAACACTTCATTTAAAACATTTCTCATTGCTTGATTAGATCACGTGAAAAAAATGTAAGTTAAGCCCAAATCTTTTGACACATAATATTCTCTCTTGGCAGAGAAAATTACATTTGCCACCACACTGAACTTATTCTAGAATTAAGAGCAAATATGTCTTTGCAGGACATAGTTGATAATATAGAGCAAAATAATTTGGGTCTATATTATAACATAGAATTTTATAAAGTTTGAATGTTATAATATCGAACCAGTAATGTCAAACACTGAAAACAGCGAATGTGCAGGACACCAAATTTTTTCCCAGGAAAGAATTTGGTGAGCCGTTGCTGTGGCTTTGCTGTTTTCAGCGTTCGATATGTTGGAACATTACGGGTCAGGTTCAGGTAAGTGTGTGATTGTGTGTAGGTTAGGGTTAGGGGGTGGGTTAGGTGAGTTAGGGTTAAGGAGCGGGTCAGGTAAGTGTGCGGTTGTGTGGATGTTAGAGTTAGGGCGCGGGTCAGGTAAGTGTGCGATTGTGTTTAGGTTAGGGTTAGGGGACGGGTTAGGTGAGTTAGGGTTAGGACACGGGTCAGGTAAGTGTGTGGTTGTGTGTAGGTTAGGGTTGGGGGGGTAGGTGAGTTAGGGTTAGAGCGTGGATGAGGTGAGTGTGCGATAGTGACGAACCTTAGGGTTAGGGTTGGGTTAAGGTAAGTGGAAAGCTAGTAGTGTATGTAAAGTTTAGTTTAGGTTTAGGTGTAGGATTTTAAGTGTATGTGTGTGTGGATTGCTATTTTTTGTGTGTGTTTGTGTTGTGTGTATGTTTCTTGAATAGCAAATTTTTTCCCTGGGAAAAAAAATTTGCTATTCTGACTGTTCGATGTTTTCAGATTTCGGTGTTTAGGGTTCGATATTATAACATTCGATGTTTACGAACTTCGATGTTATAATATAGACCCAAATAATTTTACCTTTTTAACATGAAATGTTTGCAATATAGGGAACAAATATAGATAAAGCAAGACTACTCATCTGCATAGTTCTCATGGCTTCACTGCAAGAGCAAGGGATTATTTCCTTTCATCCACTGATAAGCTGACTCAGAAAACAGTTGTATGGTTGTTATTGCATGTAAAAATCTTTTAAACCATTTGAATAAATATGCATATTCAACATTGTTCTTCCTATATACACAAAACTTGTAAGTATAATTATTTTCCTTTTCCTGCATTGCCAGCAAAAGTTGTCTTTAAGCGAGATAAAGCTGACCCGATATATATTCCACTTGAGATCATTTAAAGGAAGCACATCTTAAACAGATAATAATTTATATTTACCTTAATTTGCATATCTGACATGAAGTCCACACCTTTAGCAAGTCTCATATTTTACTTATTGTTTCATCTGTATGGTGGCATGCCTTCCTGATATGTTGCGAAGACATTACTTATATCATTGCCTCGTTAGTACATGCCCTGAAATCCTCAGTATTGAATAAAAAGAACAGCTTAATCATATAAAATAACGTATTACTTAGCCTAATGCATTTAAATTTGCTTTCTCAAAACCACAATTTATCAAGCTAAAATTCACATTATTTTCTTGGAATCAGCATCATTAAACCACAGGTATCATCCTACTTAAGTATTTCTATGCTTTTTTACACTGAGAATTGTGATGTGCATAACAGGTGAAATTATCTAATTAACAGCAGCTATAATTTAATGAAAATCAGTGTTACTGCCCAACACCTGACATACCACCAGTAGAGTGACCACAGATTGTAGACCATTTCTTTGTGGAAAGGGTGACTGCAAGGGACCTTGCTTGCCTGTGCCACCCACAAACAGAATCAAAAATTATGTCTACGAAGCCTGTTTTTGTGAATTTAACCATCATATTTACAAGTACCTGTTTTTACTGTGAACACATTTTAAAACGCACTGGCTCCTGACCCAGTCCCATGACAGTATGCAGCATGTGGAGCAGCATATCTGATTCCCCAGGACTTCAGAGGAAGAAAACTGACACTGTGTTGGCATTATTACAACATTTTTCACTTTCACGTGCTCCTGGAAGCCATAGATTATACAGGCCTAAGTGACTGTAATAAATCAATAAGAAGGGCTTTCACTTCCATAATCACCAGTGGTTTGTAATAGCAAGTGAATCATTTTTAATGAATCCATGTGCAACCTAGACAGTTTCCATAATTCTCATTTCTGGCATAAAACCATCCTATGCCAAAGGTTCCTGCAAATGGATATTTTCCACAGGATTATCTAAAAGCTGCTTGAATACACTGGCTATGTAGACAGGCATATACACAGTAGTGCCATGCAAACAGGGAGCAGGCCATATAACATGCTTATGTTTGTTGTATGTTACAGGTCATGCCAGATAAACCCTAGAGCCACATGTAATATGCTTATGCTTGTTGTATGCTACAGGTCATGCCAGATAAACCCTACAGCCACATATAATATGCTTATGTTTGTTGTATGTTACAGGTCATGCCAGATAAACCCTAGAACCACATGTAATATGCGTATGTTTGTTGTATGTTACAGGTCATGCCAGATAAGCCCTAGAGCCCTGGTATATGACCTCCATCCACAGCTCTTGACCATTCAGCAAATGGGCTATAATGTAACAGATGATGAAACACATAATGTAGTGGAGCAGGTGTTTGGCTACACAAAGGATGCTTCCATTGTCAAGATACATCAGAAAGGGCACTGCAGTATATATTCCAGAAATCTACACGACTTTCCTAGTGTATGCAGTGCTGGACAACATGGCATTGCACAGACAAATTGAGCAGCACACTGTTGCAGGATCTTACATACAAATAGTACTAGTAGAAGAAAGGCATGGTGGAGAGTCAGCTGAAAAAAATACTGCCCCAGTATCGCAGCCAAAACAGATGTAGGTGTAGGACATTGCAGCACTGGCAAAGAGGCAGCATCTGCTCCACAATGATGGGTTATGACAAAGATGACTAAGAGTAAAATGATATGCTATCATACTGATTCTATGAAAGGAAGTGTAGGGATTGATCATACCATGCTTCAAAAATCACCATACTCAGACGCTTAGGGGGTAGGAAGGGCATAGTCACCAGCATTTGACAAGTGACTGCTACACTATGAGATGAAGTAAGAACAAGGAAGGTGAACACATTAGCCATGTACTATGGTAGTTTATGGGAATTCAGGGGTCTCAACATTCAATGATGTTGTTAAGCTGTCACAATGTGACCATCAGCATTGTCCACTGTGTTGGCTTGTGGTATCAGTGCTTCATGTGCCTGTAGCAGGTAAGGGATATAATTACAGGATAGTGAGAGTTCACATTGACAGAATGTACTTACTGTGCCCTTATTCTTGTGAACGTTTTTGCCCATGAATGACTGGTGATGTAGGCCATGTGCCCATAGATAAAAGACAAGAGATTGAAATGCAGGCCTATAGGCTTGCTGATGTGGTTCCCAAGTGCAGAGCCAGAGGAGTATTGTC
>NC_056745.1:1320121843-1320336843 GCF_019279795.1 Protopterus annectens | reverse complement strand
TAACAACTTAAAATGGAATTTTTAATTGTTTTTGTTTGTGTGTATGAAAAACGTTTTACTATTATATTTTAGTCTTATGTATTTATGTTTACAAAATTGTGGTTTTAAAATGCCATCCGTTAAAGGACCTATTTCTTTAAGGGATGTTGATATACTCAATTTTGTTGGAATATATCATGGGATGTAAGAGTATTTAAACAATAGTTTACATAAGGAAGATTAATCTGATGAAGTTTTGTAAAGACAAGATGAAAGCGCTTATTTTAACTTGCTTTGTTTAATAAAATTCTTCAGAACAGTTTTCATCCTGTGATTATCTGACTTCTTGTCTGGAGCAGTGACTGCCTTTGTGATTCTGTGTTATCCCATTCTTTTTGGATAATTACACAAATATTTCAAATACAAGATCAAAAATACTTATTTTGCTGTTGAAAGTCTGTTTAGGCCTAAACTGAAAATTGTTAACATTTTCTACACCTGACTAAAAATTGTTAATGGAAATGATAGAGCAGATTTAATAAACCTCTACTGTCACTGAACTCTTATTCAACAATTCCCTTTCTGAATATTGCATCAATGTAAATATGTAATTCTTTTCAAACAATACAAGATAAATGAAGGCTGTTTAATTAATGTAAATAATATAATGTAACTGTAATTGTTAAGCTGCACAAGGAGACAGTAACGTTTTTTGCAACAGTATGTGGTACTCTGTGTAGTCTTGCATGCTTCACTGTAATTTCCAGTGACATTAGTATTGTGCTTATGTACTCTTACATGTTACATTGTACTTTTCACTGTGACTTTGTCATTATGTACTCTTACATGTTACATTGTACTTTTCACTGTGACTTTGTCATTATGTACTCTTACATGTTACATTGTACTTTTCACTGTTACTTTGTCATTATGTACTCTTACATGTTACATTGTACTTTTCACTGTGACTTTGTCATTATGTACTCTTACATGTTACATTGTACTTTTCACTGTGACTTTGTCATTATGTACTCTTACATGTTACATTGTACTTTTCACTGTGACTTTGTCATTATGTACTCTTACATGTTACATTGTACTTTTCACTGTGACTTTGTCATTATGTACTCTTACATGTTACATTGTACTTTTCACTGTTACTTTGTCATTATGTACTCTTACATGCTACATTGTACTTTTCACTGTGACTTTGTCATTATGTACTCTTACATGTTACATTGTACTTTTCACTGTGACTTTGTCATTATGTACTCTTACATGTTAGTTACATTGTACTTTTCACTGTGACTTTGTCATTATGTACTCTTACATGTTACATTGTACTTTTCACTGTGACTTTGTCATTATGTACTCTTACATGTTACATTGTACTTTTCACTGTTACTTTGTCATTATGTACTCTTACATGTTAGTTACATTGTACTTTTCACTGTGACTTTGTCATTATGTACTCTTACATGTTACATTGTACTTTTCACTGTGACTTTGTCATTATGTACTCTTACATGTTACATTGTACTTTTCACTGTGACTTTGTCAATATGCACTCTTGCATGTTACATTGTACTTTTTACTGTGACTTTGTTAGTATGTACTCTTACATGTTACATTGTACTTTTTACTGTGATTTTGTCAATATGCATTCTTAGGTGTTACATTGTACTTTTCACTGTGACTTTGTCATTATGTACTCTTACATGCTACAATGTAAATTCTATTTTAACTTTTTGATTTGCATCAGGGTCATCACTGAAAAAGGTGCAGATACTAGTCCACCTAGTCAGTCAACAAATATACATGCATATATAAATAAATAACTAATAAGGTGAAGAATGTTCTGCATTCAATATATGCCCTATGGATTTCCAGAGTGTACAAGTACATTGAGGTTTATATGTAATAAGTTATCTTTTCAGAAACCGTTAACTTGAAGTAAAGTTGATTTAGGCCAGTAAATATATAGCTTAAAAAATGAAGGATTTAAAATAAAACCAGATAAATATATTAGGTGCAATTATAAATGAATGCACATGAGCTTTGGGTCTTGGTGTGGACTCTGTTTTTGTATGGTTTGGTATGGTGCGGTATGATAGGATATAGCATTGGATGAAATGTTTATTTGCAGACTTTGTTTCAGTCTGGTATGGTATGACACGGTATAATATATAATATTGAAAGAGTATGTAATGGTATGGGATACTATGTTATAGGATGGTATGACATGGTTTAGTATGGTATATGATATTGAAAGAGGATGTTATGGTATGGCATACTATGTTATAGGATGGTATGAGATAGTATGCTATGCTGCATTATGGTTTATTAAGGATATCTTGAAATATAAAACACCTTATGAGACTTAAAGATAGAGCTTGGAATATGTGGCTTTCTAATAAAACACTAACATCTCCAAAAATTCAGACAAATCAAAAAAAAAAAAAATCAAATTAAGTTAGATAAAACACCATACAATACTGACTTCTAACATAAAACTGCAAAAATCCCAAACCATTGTGGTTCTCTATAAACCCATTGCTCAATCCCAGCTGTAACATCCAACTGCCTGCCACACTTAACACAGACAATAACCCTTCCAGCTTTGCCGATGCCGATACTTTCAGCTCCCAGTTTATTCAATCAGCCTCATCACTACTCTAAAATGTATGTAATATCAGCAACCAGACAACAGCACCACCTACAATCCCTCTTTAACCCTCTCATTCCAACCAGTCCCCAATACCTACTTAAAACAAGCTATTACTTAAACTGAAACTCAACAACCTACCTGATGAAGAAGCCTTAAGCTTAAGATGGCTGTAGAAGCAAAAATCTACCCTATCTCAATACTAATAAATCACTCCATCAGTGAAGCATATGTCCCTACTCTCTGGAAAAAAAAGCTACATTCTTCCCCTCCACAAAGGAGAGCATTCAACTGAACTCTCAAGCTACAGGTCTATTACCATCCCCTCGCCTTATCAAAAATACTCGAGAAATGTTTCCAGTCCCAACACTTACATTGCCTCACACAAAATAACTTCCTCTCTTCAACTTAGCATGGCTTCTACCCTACAGTACCACTACCACTTTACTTAGTTGCACCAATACAGTAAATGCAAATAGGTGTGATAGAAATCTACTGTCTGCCCTCTTCCTTAACTTATCCAATACCATGTCATGTTGTCTATCACTCTATTTTCTTACACAAACTCTATAACCTTGGACTCAACACCTCTGCTATATCACTGTTGTGTGCAAAACAGAGCTCAAGAAGCCATGTGGCAAAATAATATTTCATCCTTCCTCCTCTTCCTAGTTGGTGTACAACAAGGGTCATTCTAGGGACCCATTCGCTTTAACATCTTCAAAAATGATCTACATAAAGCCTGTAAAACTGCATCCCTAGTACACTATGTAGATGACTTCACCATTACTTGTATTGAAAACCATCAACAGACTACAACAATTTACCCAGCAGTCCTTCTTTTCAATAGAAACCTGGCTGACATATGTCCAGCTATTCCTAACAACAAATAAATCAAGACTAATCCTACTGACTTCCAAGCAGTTTACAGTCAATGGAACTTCTTTCTTAGTTACCTCATCCAATAAAACTAAAGTTGAATTTATCACACGTAATAGATTATTAGGCATCTTTTTAGATCAGAACGTAAACTTTGATACACACAAATGCACACACACACACACACACACACACACACACACACACACACACACACACACACACACACACACACACACACACACACACACACACACACACACACACACACACACACACACACACACACACACACACACATCCAAAATATTGTGAAAATGGTACACCAAAGACTACATTCTCTCTATAGAGCCAACCTTCCTAAGACACTATAAGAAACACATTATCTTGTCTCTCCTCTTGCCTACATTAATGCATTCTGTACCCAAGTTTAACAATATCCAAGTGACCTTCCTAAACAAACTTGAGCAATACTTCTATAAAATAGTACACTTTTCTATCAATCTTCCAAACAGAACCCACCACTATACCACCATATGGGAATTGCAGTGGCTAGAATTCCCACATTATCTAACCTAATCGCAGCTTCCTCAAATCCATAACATCATGTATAAACCTAACAACTGTCCATCCACCTCCACCTTTATGCAAATATATAACTTCTCCATGCCACTATATCCATCAAACAAATGCCTGCTACTTGTACCAAACCCAATAATTCTGCTGGCAAATCATGACTTCCCATCAAATTCAAGAATTCCATCCCACTAGCAATACAACAATTAAACTCCTTAAAATAACTTAAATATCAACTAAAGTCCTACCTACTTAGCTACCTGCTCGGTACAGGTGATGTTCCTGGATAATCTTCACCTCCCCAACCCCAAACCCTTACTAACTCTCACCACTGTTTTATCTAACTGGCCAAAATACAACTACTTCTTCACCATCTCTATCTATCTTCTACCCTCTCTACTGCTATCTCTATCTCCTACAGACACTTCTGTTACCTGGACCTTCGCAATACTCCTTAATAATGTTTCATAATGTGTAACCATCTTCATACTATAATCCCTTCATTGTCTCCTACGTAATATCTAATTATAGCTGATTCCTTTTGAAATTAGCTAGACTCATATATGTTTGCTATTAACTAATATTTTACTGCATTCTTGTTTTGATTAACTGTCATATCATTACCTTCTTATTACAGTTAATTCCTTTTGAAAAACAATTAGACTCCTAAAGTTTGATATTAACTAACAGTTTACTGTATTCTTCTTTTGATTGACTTTCGTGTTTTAGTTAACTGTCATATCATTACTAGTCTATGTATGTATGTATTTACATTTATTATATACATTTGTTATGCCTCCTTCTACTTATTCTGTAAAATGATGGATTTCTGCTGAGGCCTCTACTGAACATGGGAGTGCGGACCCGTGCCCGCTCAGATTCTCCTGGTTAAAAAAAAAAAAAACAATAAATAATACATAAAAAAAAAAAAAACTCCCATGAGGTGATGTGCAGTAGTATGCCAGGTAGGGTAAGAAATATCAATTGATCCTAAGACATCAGGAGTGGCTAGATGCTCAATGTATATTAACTGATCCTAAGACATAAGCAGTAGATACGTGGTCACGGTAGCGAGGCCAAAAAGGAGGAAAGCGTGATCCTTAAAAGTTTTATTTATTTATTTATTCATTTATTTACTGACATTTGATTACCAGGAAAGTCCGATTGGGTAGCAGCCAAATTTCAGTGGAGGTTCGGGGATAAAAGCTCCAAAGTATTAAAAAAAAAATTTAAGAACACTAATTTTACAGTCTTTAAAAATAATACAAACAACACAGTTTAAATAATCATACAAATTAGACCTGATATAAAAATGGTTTACCATCAAAATGTCTCATGTCAGTTATGTGATCTGGAAAGGCGAAAGGCAATATACGAGTTGTCATAATACTGATTTTCAAAATGACGAATCCACAAGAGTGAATGCTAGTGTGCATTCACTCTTATGGATTTGTTATTTTGAACGGAGATTACACAATAGTGAGACTCGGGATATTTACCCTTTCCTTCACTGTACTGTGATCTTGGAGTTTGTATATATATAAATAGCAGGGGGTGTGGGGGTGCAGGGGGGCTTGCCTCCCTGCAAAACATTTGTAACACATAACCGGAAGTGTTGGTATTTTTGGTAAAGTAGACATTCCTGAGTTGTCGACTTTCCTTAATTCCTACTTTTGGTTATGTGAACAATCGGTAATGTGTTTTATGACATTTTGGGTCCCATACATGTATACTTGCAGGTGTCAGTTGCAAGATTTTGATAGTCAACCTATGAAAACATTGGCTAAGAATAGATACAAGTGATGTGACAATGATTTAATAGTTAGAGAAATTTTAACCAGCTTGTAGAGAAACTAAATGTAAGTTAGTATAATACAAACAGGAATTGCCATACAAAGTGAGAGAAAAGCAGGGTTATGGTATATTTATAGAGAAAGCCAGGGAGAGAAACTGATAGAAGTTAGGAAGTGTGTGAAGAAGGGAGAGTAAGGGGAATGTAAGGTATGAATAGGTATTTTTCCCCATCTATGAATATAGTTTATCCTGGTGTTGGACAATAACAGAGCCAGCTTCTGACTAGAAGGTCTTTCAGAATGGTTTTGAAGGATGGGAGAGGAGGGGGGAGGATATTGACCTGAATGATAGAAATAAGGAGTACCAGGCCTTAGCAACATGGCAAAAGTACAGACAATGCCCAGCAGATTTGATAGGTTTGTTGACAGACAGGAGATTTTGGTCATTACATCATAATAGTCAACTGGGAACATAGTTCTGTAGAATGTTATTTAGTGCTGGATAAACAGAATGATTCTGGTGTGTGTGTGTGTGTGTGTGTGAAATGCCCCAGTTGCTATATGGTGGTGGGTAGAGCATCATACTTGAACCCTGTACTTTGGGACCAGGTGGCAACAGCCTCAGTTCCCTACCCACCACCATTTGTAAAAAAAAATTGCAGATTTTTGCCTCATATTTGTTCTGTTCTGTTCCTCATAAAATCTGTGGTTTCTGACTATTTTTGTCTTTACGCAGTCAGTAGTGAAGTGGTGCAGTGGTAGCATTGTTGCCTAACAACTACAGGCTCTCTGGTTTGATTCTTGGCTGGGGGTGCCTTCTGTGTGGAGTTTGCATGCCCTCCCTGTGTTTGTGTGGGTTTGCTCTGGTGTCCTCCCATCTTACAAAGACATGTGTCTGAAGTGTTTCTCCTGGTGCCTCTGCTGAAAATTGGCTTTTATTCCAAGTCAGACTTTCCTGGTTAACAAATGTGAAATAAATAAAAATGATGAGCATTTGAATTTCAGACTTCATATTCTTAAGAAAGTACATGATAACACAAAACCTTTTAATCTAGCTATTTTCTACATTTATAAGAGGGATATTTGAAATTTATCCCTAGTTTTGGGACTGTATTTCCCCATTATTAGCTTCATCCAGATTTTTTGTGCTAAGGTTGAGAGCTATGGTGAGAACTGAATTCACTGAATATGTTTGAGGAATGTATTCCCCCATTACTGGCTTTGTCCAGGTGTTTTATGCTAAGAGGTTGACAGCTATGGTGAGGACTGAATTCACTAAATGGTAGCCATTTAGGAGCTGGGATCTGCAGGGGAAGAGAAGTTTAGTGCTGCTTATGCTAATCCTGCTTGCATTGTTAATACCACAACAGGTAGTATACTTGCTTTTGATGCAGAAGGCTGTGGGTTCTACTCCCTGACAAAGTGGATACTGCCATACTAAGAATGTCCTCTTTGGCAAAGATACAGACACTTTATTTATTTGTAGATGAAACAATGAAATATAAAGTTGTTTGCTAGCGGCAACCTCTTCATTAGTTACGGATCTCTTTAATGTGGAATTTCGTAGATGACTTTTACTTCTGCAGAGATTCTGCATATTTACTTATACTGGTGGATTGTAGAAGTTTGAGTAGACTTTTATGATGGAAATGTTTTCAATTGGGCAGTTTTGTCATTATTGGTGCATGCATTTTGTTTCATTGTTTATTGGAAAAATGTTCAAAACAATAAATTTAAAACACCCTCTAACAACTGTACTGTATTATACAAGGGATATAATTGAATGCAATCAGGAAGGTGTATCACACAACACGTGTATGTCTTGTGTGCAAGGGGCCTATAATTTGAAAACAGACCAAAGTTAATCTTTATACTAGCCAAATGTATTTTCTTTGAATGTGGATTTCAATGCTGTTTCAATGAATGTGAGTTTCAAGGGCAGAGAAGTTTTAATGCTAAGTATATTTTCATTGTGAGACAGCATTGCATTGTTTAGCCTATGTCTTAGTGTTTGTGATGTAAAATGCACAATAAAACTTTCAAATGAAATCCAAATCATCGTAGAAGTAAAGCAGTATGCACATTACAGTGTTTATGGTAAATGTGGTGAAATAGCCAAGTAATGGGACAATGGAATGGCTGCAGGGGGAGGCTTAATTCGACCATAATTTTGTGAGGGGGAAGGGCGGCAAACTCAAAGACAGCCCTGGCTGAAGTATACCTCTCAACTCTCCTGATTTTCACAGAATGAATAGATTTTTGCTTCTTATTTTTGGTTTGTTCCTCATAAAATATGTGGTTTTCTGGCAAATCATTTAGGAATTAAGTCACTAAACAATGACAGAGATTGAGTTTCAGACTTCATAACCTTCAGAAAAATGCATGTTAAAGCAAAACCTGTTATTCTATCAACTAAGTTTATACGAGAGCACTATTTAATATATTTGGCCTCGTCCAGATTTCCTGCGTTAACAGGTTGAGAGGTACGTGCAAATAAATTGCTTTATAGAATTAGGCATATCCAAACCTCTTAACTTTCCCTGATTTTGGCTCAAAATGTTGTTCTCCCTCTAATAATCCCTCCACAAAATGGCAATTCTGGAAGAAAATGTGGAGGGTTTGCATTTAACAAATAACTATAATAATCAGAGTTATAGATTACTTTTATTTCAGAAATGCATGTAGATTTGTTTATTTTGTCTGCTGCTCAAGTTAACAGTACTAATATTAAAAAAGTGTCCTTTCTTTGACAGGTTCCCAGCCGTATTGTGTTGATACTTTATATTTTTGCATCACATTTTTGGTCCATTTGTCATAAAATTGCGGTTTTCTGGCAAATTAGAGGCAAGTCATTAAAGACTGAAGTTAGAAAATAATGAGACATTTGAGTTTCAGATTTCATAGCCTTCAGAAAATTCATACTAATGCAAGACCTACTATTCTATTAGACATTTTATAAGAGCAATATTTAAATATTGTCCTTATTTTTGGGCCTTTGTCCCATTTCTATGTATGGCTTTGTCCAGATTTCTTGCTCTGAGGTTGAGAGGTATGACAAATGTGTCAGGGCCATCACAGTCAGCCAGAGACATTAAAAATTGTGACATACTTGTTGCACCCGACTCCCCCCATGTAGTGACTCTGGATGTGTCCAAGCAAGGCAAGGAGCAGTTATGCAGTGTAAGTGTGCAGAGTATTCTGCCATCCAAGGCAGACAAGTACTACAGTGGCTTTTCATCAGTCATTGCTTGATTTTGCAGAATGTTCTGGTTTTCTGTTACATTTTTATACTGTTTATTTATGCTTATTATTCAGAAAGTGCCCGTTGCTCTGTGTTTAAGTAGCAATGCTTTCATGACCATCAGGTAAGCTTGTCTGAGATTGTAAGATGCAAGTAAGCTTTAATAAGCATACTGTTAAAGAATCACCACCATTGAAAGTCTTTTTATTGCTGCCATGCAGAGAATACTTACATAACTAGATAACGTATAAGCCTTGGGTATTGAAATGCATATGACAGTATTTGTAATAAAGGACAGGATTATAGTATTTTAAGAAGCTCATTACGTTTGTTGGAGACTTGCAGTCATCTTTGCAGGCTTTACCCATAAACTAAACAGAATGCCAATCTGTCATGTGTGGTCCATAACTTGTGCAATAATCATTTAAGCAATTTATATTGAGCTTGTTTTTTGTTTGCTTTTCATTCTTTACTTTGATCATATTTTCCCCATGAAACAAATAGATAGTTGTTGTCAGGCAGCAGGTCTTTTTTGGATAAGAAGCATTTTTACAAGTTGGGGTATCACAGAGATTGCTACTTTCAGTATGTTACTTGGTACTTTTATAAAGCTGAATATAAATTATAATTAGAACTGCAGTGCAAGGAGAAGTGGTTTGAGTTGGGTGCTGCTTGTTTTTTCTTATACTTGACTTTGACTGGTAATTTATTTTTTTATGCCTTGCAACCTTTTTTGTTTTCAACTAGATATTAAGTAAGCTTTCATGCAGCCAATGCATTGAAATATTTTTTTTCTTTTACACTTCATTTTGTCTTGATTGGTCTCTGATAATGATGGTTTGGCACCCAGGGCAGAGTATTTAATTGAAGTTCCAATTTTGTGGTTATGAGCATAGCTCCTCCCCTTTATAGTTGGCTGCACCACTTCCCATTGGCCCCACCCATTCAGCTGTCTCCTGCAGCCCACCTTTGATTTGAAGTCACCAGCCACCACTGTTGGGTTCTTAAATGTATTGGCTGTAAATTTAGCAACTTTGTTACAGCATTGTTCAAGTTTTGATTTTTGTGATGCCTGAAGGTTAGTAAGGACGGGAGTGCCATAAAGAAGTGTGTTGATGAGATAAGTAGTAGTAAGTGTAGCTTTAGTAGCACTGGTGAGAAAGTATTTCACTGTATAAAGCATCCCTAGTTTTTGATGAGTTTTTCCTATACAATTTAGTATTTGCAGGTTGAATATAAGATTATCATCCACTATCATCCCTAATAATTTGTTATGAGAAATGGCTTCAATAGTTGTATTTTTATGAGAGAGGACTTTAAATTTTGTTTTTAATGAGAAATGTATTTGTGGAAAAAAAGTAGTAGTTTGTTTTTCTAGGGTTGAGCATGAGCTATGAGTTACAAAGCTATGTTTCATTTGCTGTTAAAGCTTCCTGAGTAATGTTTTGGAAATGTGCCATATAGCCAGATGTGCAAATGAGTGCGGAGTTATCTGTGTGCTGTATTAGGGAAGCCTGTTGTGTGGGTGTGTGGTATTGGTGATAATGTTAAAGAGGAGGGGACCAAGGATAGAGCAATGTGGTACACTGGTGGTGACTGGGAGGTATGGATAAAGGGTGGGGTGCCATTTGACTAACTAATACCTATTGGACAGGTAACATTTGATCCATAAAAATGTGAGCTTAGAGAGACTTAATGAGGACATCTGAAGTAGAAGTTTGCTGTGACAAACTGGTCAAAGGCTCTAGAAAAGTCTAGAAATAAGGAAGAGAGTAGTTTGCCATTATCTCTAGCTTTACTGACAGTATCTATATAGGTTAGAAGTGCAGTGTTAGTACTATGAAAAAGACTGAGGCCATGTTGTGTGGGGGATAGGTGATCTTTCTGCAAGAGATATTTTAACAATTGTTTTTGAATACATTTTTCAAATATTTTGGAGATGGGGATAAAATTGTTATATGTCTAAAGTTAGTAATGTCAATTGAAATTCTTCCTTTGTGCAGAGCAAAAATGCATGACTTTATCCAGGGAAAGAGGGAACATGGGATTCCTGGACTGACCTATTTATAAGGATTGAGGTAGGGTAGGCAATGCTGTGGGCTACTATTTTTAAATATTTACTTGGAAGATCATCAGCTGAAGTACAGCACGGTTTGAGTTTGTTTAAGAGTTGTTTTATATAGGATGTCAACGTCAAAGTAAACATTATTGTCATTCAGAAATCACACAAGTGCAAAAACTGTACAAAATTTCATGTCTCCAGACTCAAAATGCAGACAACACAGAGACAACTTTCACAGACATTTACACATATGAGACCTAGCTATTACATCATGGACATGCAGATAGACAGACTAATACTGCACATAATTAGAAACACATTTTAACACTTTTCAAAGTGACCAATTACTTGCATGAGACTTTAGTATTGCACAGGTACTTGGTTAAGACATTGCATTGATCCTTGCACAGAAAGAGACATTTTAGTATTGCACTGTGAATTTTAGAGTATTGCAATATGGACCTTAGAGTATTGCACTGTGGTTAATTTATGAATTTGTTACATGTATTGCACTGAAAGAGGAGATATTTTACTGCATTGCTACTCCTCTATATGGCCTATAAGTTAACAGTCATGGTGAATATTGCACTAAGTATTAGATGAGACTGGTAACCAGGTTAATGCACAATTTGAGACAAGCTACTACAGTTTTTACTGACCCAAGTGGCCATCATGGAAAGTAGTTATTACTAGAGTTCAGCAGCCTGATGACATTAGGGAAGAAGCTATTCCTGAATCTTGTAGTTCTGCAATGTAATGCTTTGGAACCACTTTCCGGATGATAGATGCAGGCTGTAATCAGGATGAGTGCAGTCTTTAATTATTCCTCTGGCCCTCCTAAGACATCTCGATAAGCACAGTTATGGATAGGTAGTAAGGTGGTCTTGGTGATCCTATAGGCTGTCTTCACCACTCTCTGGAGGGATTTGCGCTTAGAGGTAGAGCAGCTTCCATACCATACTACGAAGTTGTTCTTCAGGATGCTTTCTATAGTAGCACTGTAGAAGATAGTGAGAACTGTCGATAGGAAATTCACTCTTCTCCACCTTGTCAAAAATGCAATCTCTGGTGTGCTTTCTTGACTATGACATTTGTATTGGTATTCCCAGACAAGTCCTCATCAATGTGCACTTCCAGAAACTTTGCGCCTCTCACTATTTCCACTGTTTCCCCATTGATGGTAATGGGAGAATGCTCCTTGTGATTTTTCCTGTAGTCCACAGTTATCTCTTTTGTCTTGTTTATGTTTAGTACTAAGTTGTTAATTCCACACCAGATAATCAGTTGTTCCACCTCATCTCTATATGCCGTTTCATGATCTTTACTAATGAGGCCCACCACTGTTGTGTCATCAGAAAACTTGATGATGTGGCCTGTATTGTTCCTAGTTGTGCAATCATGTGTTAACAGGGTGAACAGCAAAGGACTTGGTGCACATCCTTGTGGGACTCCAATGTTAAGAGTGATGCTATTCGAAAATTATTTCCTTCACACACTTTCTGAGGTCTGTCTGTGAGAAAGTTAAGAATCCAGTTACAAAATGGAGTGCTGACACCTAGTCAGAGTAGCTTCATTAAGAGATGAAGAGGGATGACTGTGTTAAAAGCATAGCTGAAGTTGATGAATAGTACCCTTGTGTAGGTGATATTATTCTCAAGGTGTTCCAGTGATAGATGGAGTACTAGAGAGATGGCATTTGCCATAGAGTAGTTTGCTCAGTAAGCAAACTGCAAAAGGTCAGGATCAGCAGGCAGCCCAGATGTTATGGCATCCTTGACCTGCCTTTCACAGCACTTAATCATTGTGGATGTGAGGGCTACAGGGCATTAGTCATTTAGTCAAGATGGTGGAGACTTTTTTGGTAATGGAGTGATTGTCATGTCCTTGAAGCATTTTGGAACAATTTGCTGACTCAGAGAGTTACTGAAGATATTCGTAAGGACATTTGTTAGATGGACTGTGTAGTCCCTGAGCACTCGCCTTAGGATGTTGTCAGGCCCAGCCGCTTTTCTCAAATTAACTCTCTGCAGTATCCTGTGGACATCAGGTGGGTTGAGGGTGAGCATCTTCTCTTTATGGCTGATGGGCATTGTCTTCACTGTTGTTCTATTCCTTTCCTTGAATCTGCTGAAGTAGACATTCAGCTTATTTAGGAATTCCTTGTCCTCACATGGTGAAGATAGGGGTCTGTAGTCAGTTATGGACTGGATACCCTGCCATAGGTGCCTGAGGTCTTTTTGGTCATAGAAGTAGCTCTGGATCTTTCTGCCATAGGCCCAGGCCTAGGATGTGGGCCTAGGTTTGAAGGTAAAAGTAGATGTGGTGATATGTGGCTGCTGGTTAGGGATATGATTAGATATAGAGGAATCCTTGGTTAGAGATCCTATACTATCTATGAAATAAGAGTTGAATTTTATTGCATTTTTGAGTGATGAGTTACTGGGAGAAAGGTTATTGTTGAAATTATGGCCAGGATGTAAGATTTTTTTAATGGTTGTCCAGAATATTTTAAGGTTCTGTTTACTATTATTCTGAAAGTTATTATAGTATAATGTTTGTCTTCTTTAGTTTGCTTTAAAGCATGATTGTGAACTGTAGTTTAACAGCTACAGTTAATTCAAGGTACTTTAAAATCACTGAAAACCTAAGTAGTTTTCTTTTTTTTCCTGAAGTTTGTTAATAGTAAACATGACTAATTGTTATTCTAAGTCTTTTGGTTAAAGCACTTGGGTTCAGACCAGTTGTTTTACATTAAGAAGGTTTGTGGTCTGCACTGTTGTGGCAGGACAGGTAGCTTACATCCTTCTAAGTTGGGAATTGCTAATTGAAGGCTCAGTGTCTGTTATTCTAAAAGTGTATTAGTTCTGGTTTAAGCACTTGGGCTCCAGGCCAGTTATTTTACATTAAGAAGGTTTGTGGTCTGCACTCTTGTGGGAGGAGAGGCTAGAATCTGCCCTTCTGAGCTGGGAATTTTTGGTTAAAGGTTTACTATGCCTGCTTATTTGAACTGTTTTTCTGATATTAGGTGTGCCTTGTCTGCTGTAGCATAGACTATATTCAGGCCTGCTGAATCTAGCTTTGTTTGTATAACTTGAGCACTAATCCAGGCCATCTTTTTTGGAGAAGGTTCTCCTGCACCCTAGTAGCAGGAGTGTGTGGTTAGAACTTGTCAGATTGAAGACTGCTGGAACAGGGCTCAATTTTGAGTTTTTTTACTGGTTAATTGGGTAATTTGTTTAAATCAGTTTGCTCACTTTCTATTGTTATTAAAAAAAAATTGCACTTCATTCATCTGCTTTTACTGTAATTGTGTTTCTTCCCACTTTATTACCTTATTTTGCTTGTGCTTCTTCTTAAAAGTACACTTAAAGTGTATTATTCTGCTCCAGTTATTACTGCTTGGTAGTAGCCTGATTGCATTGTAACTTATTTTAAGCCTTTTGATTTAAGCACTTGAGCTTCAGACCAGTTGTTTTACATTAAGAAGGTTTGTGGACTGCATTGTTGTTGCAGGACAGGTAGCTTACATCCTTCTAAGTTGGGAATTGCTGATTGAAGGCTCAGTGTTTGTTATTCTAAAAGCGCATTAGTTCTGGTTTAAGCACTTGGGCATCAGGCCAGTTATTTTACATTAAGAAGGCTTGTGGTCTGCACTTTTGTGGGAGGAGAAGCTAGATTCTGCCCTTCTGAGCTGGGAATTTCTGGTTAAAGGCTTATTGTTCCTTCTTATTTGATATATTTCTTTATGAAATGTGTGTGCCTTGTTTGCTGTAGCCCAGAAGTTAGTAGTTTATTGGCCATTTTGGGCTAATTTCTATCTCTTTCATTTCCCTGCTATAAAAAAACGCATTTGCGTGGTGTTGCGAGCTGGGCAGCACTGGTTAGCTAGGGTTAAACTATTCCCGGCTCCACAAAGTCTACTATTCAAATTTTCCCTTGGAACTAGACAGACATTCAACTTAAGCACTCAAACCATTCATTTCACAGCCCAGCACTTGCTCAAAACTCATAGCAAGCACTAATCAAACCTAGCACTAAACCCCCTGTACTGTCCAGAAGGACAAGGCTCTCTAGTCATCCCTACCAGCCAGTCAGTAAAACAGCTCACTTTACCTATTCAGGCATGTCCAAAGGGCAGTTTCAGGTGTACTATCCAGTCCAACTGGTGAATTTGGGCATTTTGAGGCAATGTTACAACTGCCTCATGTACACAAACAACACTCTCCTCCTACCACCAAACACTAATATATGCAAGAGATGCAATTATACAGCCAAACTGGAGGCAAAGCTCTCCCAACAAAAGACTGGAACTGACAGTCAAGAGGAAAAGGAAAATATTTTCAACACACCACCAGTCTCACATAGACCTACTAAACCAACACCAGCAAATAACACACATAAATACATGAAAACATACTCGGAGGCTCTAAATAAAAATCTGCAAAAGCAACAGAGACCTTCAAAGCAGACAACCAAGCAAACTCCCACACCCCATTATAAACCATGAAACACATACTTTACATAATCAGTGTGCCTCACAATCACAGCCTTTAAGGTAAAATAACATACCCAGCACACTAGTAATAGGCTACTCTATAGTCAGGCACACTGATGTCTCACTAAAAAGGCTGGACAAGGAGAAGGTTACAGTTAGCTGCCTGTCGGGCGCCAGGATCCACCACATAACACAAGCACCCAGGTCGCTCCAGAACAAGTAGAAATACAACTCTGTCATTGTCCATGTTGGTGTGAATGACCTGAGAGGTACCTCCCTGGACTGCATGAAAAGAGACATGGAAGAGCTCTCTGATCACATAGCCCAGGCCAGTATGACCCTGACCCTGAGTAGCATCCTGCCCTCTCCAAGAATGATGCCACAGTATAAAGAAAAAAATGATCAATTTCAACAATTGGCTAAGTTTCTGGTGTCATTCAAAGGGGATCCAGTATCTGTCCACCTGGGATGACATGCTCGACAAGCCACATCGCTTCGCAAGAGATGGCTTGCACCTCTCACCCTTAGGCTTTCGAATACTGTTCAAAGCTTTTGCCACCTCCATAGTGCCTATTTTAGGCAAGGCTCAAAAGACAAACCCACCACCGTAAATAGCACAAGTAACCAAAAACTGAGGGTAATGCTACTCAATCCCAAAGTCTAAACCTCAAAATGCATGCACTTAGGGCACTCCTCATTATGGAGAACATTGATACCTGTGCAGTAACAGAAACCTGGTTTAAGGCTCCAAAGACCACATCAGCACTACCAGGCTATAACTCATACCATACTTTTCAGCCACAGAACCCGGACCGAAACACAAAAGGCGGGGGTGTATCCATATTCATCAAGGATACCCACACCTCCAGGTTAGTGGCACAGCACAATGCCTCAGAGATCATCCATGTGCAAATGGAAATGGCAAAACTGCAATTCAAATTGTAGCTTGCTACAGATCACCCACCATGACCCAGGACTCTTATTCTGCATTTCTATAGACACTGGAAAATATGAAGGTCCTACCAAACACCCTAATATTGGGTGATTTCAATTACCCAAACATTAACTGGGAGAACTACTCAAGTACTAACTCCCTTCCCCAATGCTTCGTAGAATTTATAAACTCGAATGCCCTGGATCAACTGATCAACACACACACCAGAGGTGACAACATATTGGACCTGGTCATCGCCAGTATGGGTGACCGGTGTTCTACACCGGAGGTGAACCCCTCACTGGTTAGATCAGACCATAGTCTAATCACTCTGGATATCCACATTCTGCCCCCACCCCAAATCAAGGAAACCACTGTGAAAAACTTTTCAAAAGCATACTTCACGTTACTTAAGACCAAGGTGGAAAGGTTCACAGCCTCCATGCTAAAGGACAACGCTGTCCAAGCTGCTGAATCCCTTACAAAGGCACTCTATGAGCACCTGCAAGAATGCATGGATCATGCTATCCCAAGCAAAACCAAGACTCATTCCTCCAAGAAAAGGAAACCAGTCTGGTGGACCCCTGCCATAAATAAGCTATAGAATAGAAGGAGAAAACTAGTACAGAAAAGAGTAAAATCCCAAGAAGGAAACAGAAAAGAGTAAAATCCCAAGAAGAAAAGACATCCCTGATCAGTATCAGCAAGAAACTATGATCCCTCATAAAATCATCCAAGGCTAGCTTCGAAAGAAAAATTGCCAAAGATAACCACAAAGCGTTTTTTAGCTATGTCAAGAACCTAAGTGGAAACTCACAGATCTGCTCTGAGTTAGTGCAGAATGGCACAAAATACACTGAAATGACTGATATTGCCAACATTCTGGCAAACAGGTTTAGTGCAAATTTCACCCCTCTCTCACCCCCTAAAGGGCCAATAACCATACAAGAAGAATGTAGAGCCCTGGCAATCACTGACACACAGGTTAAAACAGCCCTATCCAAAGCCAAAAACACAGCTTCAATGGGATCGGACGGTGTCCCAGGCTGTGTCTTACACGACCTCCAAAATGAACTAACTCCTCACCTAAACACACTGTTCAAACTCAGCCTCTGTACAGGCTATGTACCCATAGAGAGGAGCACAGCAACAGTTATCGTGCTCCACAAAGGTGGAGCCACAACAGACCCCAGGAACCATCGCCTATAAGCCTGACTAGCCTGGTCTGCAAGGCTATGGAGTGCAGCCTTATGGAACTTATTAACAGAGACACTGGGAACCTCCAAACATTGGACCCTATCCAGTTTGGCTTTGTTAAGGGCAGATCATGCCTCTTAAACCTGGTGGACTTCTTTGAGACAGTTACCAAGGCTTTAGATGAGGGAAAGGAGGGCCACACAGCCTACCTAGACCTCGCAAAGGCTTTCAACACCATTCCCCATTATGGTATTATAGACAAGCTCACCAGCCTGAACATAAACCCCTATGTCACAAGACGGGTTGCCAATTGGCTCATGGATAGAACCCGCACGGTGAGAGTTGCAGGCTCTAGGTCCGACTCTAAACCGGTTACAAGTGGTGTCTCCCAGGGCTCAGTCCTGGGACCCCTCCTGTTTGGTATATACTTTGCAGAGGTACAGGCAAGCACAGGAGGACTATGGCTGACCAGGTTCACAGACGACTGCAAACTGGGGGCCATAATTGACTCTCTGGCTGATACAGACATCCTCCAGAAGGGTCTCACTGAGACGGATGTCTGGTGTCAAAATCATGTCCTCAAGCTAAATGCCAAAAAGTGCATAGTCATCCACTTTGGAAAAAACAAAGTACCTGTGAACTACTACATACATGGTAGTCCCCTAAGTACAGAAAATGTAATAAGGGATCTGGGGACCCAAGTAGATACTAATCTCTGTTTTGATAATCATATTGCCAAGATGGTTAGAAAATCCTTCTATGTGGCCCACCTAATCACAAAAGGGTTTGCATCTGGAACAAAAGAGGTTATTGTGCCCCTCTACTCATTACTCATCAGACCTATCATAGAGTACAACGCCCCATTTAGGATGTACCTTACAAGACACCTGCAACAGCTGCAAAGACCACAGAAGTACCTCAACAAGAGGATTACTGGCCTCAAACAGATGCCCTATGCAGCCCGATTGAAGAAACTCCAACTGTACTCGGTTGCATACTGCTTACTCAGAGGTGATCTCTAACTAACATACAAGGCCATGTCCAACCCAGAATTGATGGACATGCTCCACCTAAAAAAAAAAAAACAAATCCCCAAGAGTCACACGCTCTAGGGATCTAAACCTCACCACAATGATAAATAGGACGTGCTGGAGGGATATATTCCTGTCCCAGAGACTCCCCATGCTTTGGAACAGGATTTCAATCTACATTAGGCAGAGCCCCTCACTAACACTCTTCAAGAGAAACCTTGACGAGTGGATGGGAAACAGAAAATTTACCCCAGGGATCACTTCAGTGGCTCTGCTGGACAGAGAACTAATGGCTGTGCTGGACAGAGGCACAGGGAACTAATATAAAGGGGTGGCAAAAGCCAACACATTCTGGCTAGGCTTATAGATGCCCTCGGGCAGATAGCCTAGTACTTACCTATGAACCTAAATAGTGGAGCTTAAGAGATATATCATTCACAATGGAGTCAGGGTATTTGTCCAAAATTAAGTGAATTACATTTTGATTCTCCTTGTCCATTAGGGTACATATAGTTCTTCCTGTAATAGTTAATTTCATGCAGCTTAGGCATTGTCACAAAATACATTTAAAAATCTCAGTCAAATAGACTGAATATCATTGTGTAATTCATCACCATGGAAGTATTACTGCTTATGCTACTAATGTCTTAGTTTCAGGCATGAACATGACTGTTATCTGGTTACCAAAGGGGGTGAAGATTTGCCTTGATTGGAATCCTTTTCTAGAATACAGAATCTGCTGTCTGATATACACTCCATCCTGGAAGGGAAAGGTAACCTATATTAAGAATATCAGAAGATTTAACAAATGCCAGTGCAAGATTTTTGTATTGTTCTGTCATTATAAATCACATTATAAATTGAAACATATTACTTCAGAAATGCTAAAGGAACTAATTCAAGAATGTGATTATGGGTGGTGTAAATGCATAAATGTTTGTGTTATTTTGTGTTAAGGTTTTCTGCTGTGAATGCTGTATTAAATGATGTGCATAATGAGACTTTCAGAGTTAATGCATAGTATGTATGTATGTTACACATGACAGCTGCTACTGCTATGCTATTATATGGACAGCATATGTAAGTACATGCACTGCAAATGCAAAGGGAGTGCTGCTACTGATACAATGTTACAGAGGTACATGTGTAAGTATAGTGTTGTGAATGTGGAGTAAGAGAGTGAGTACTGCCACTGTTGTGATATTACAAGCGTGCATATGTGAGTGGACTAAGTAGTATTTCTGACTCTTGGTTATTGAGGTGTATCTGTAAGTGCATGTGCTATCAATGTGGAGTGACAGGTGTATATGTATTTGTTTGTGCTGAGAATGTTGAGTGAATGCTGTTACTGGCACTTTGTTAGAAAGGTGCATATACAAGACCATATGCAGTGAATGTGGACTGAATGATGTTTCTGACTCAGTGTTTCAGAGCTGTATCCATACCTGCTTTTGCTGTGAATGCAGACCAAGTGCTATTTCCGATTCAGTGTTGCAGAGATGCATATGTAAGTAGAGCTTTTGTGAATGCAACCTCAGTGCTGTGGTTGATGTTATTTCATAGAGGAGTGTATGTATGAAGATATGCTATGAATGTGCAGTGAGTGGCATTTCTGACACAGTGTTACAGGGATGCATATGTATATGCTTGTGTTGTGAATGTGAAGTGAGTGGTGTTGATACAAAGTCACACAGGTGCATATGTGCATAGGAGAAATGTGAATATGGGGTTGCTGACATGATGCCACAATGGTACATATATGAGTGGATGTGTTCTGATCATTAAGCTGTGAGTTTGCTGATACAATTGCGTGTATAAGTAGAATTATAAGCGTGGAGTGAGCGATGTTACTGATACAATGGCATGGAAGTGTACAAGTAACTGGATGTGTTGTGATTGTGGACTGTGTAGCATTTCTGGGGCAAAAATCACAGAGGTACATGTGTATGTGGCTTTGTTGTGAATGTGCCCTGAATAGTGTTACTGACATACAGAATTGTACATGTAACCATATGTGCTGTGAGTATGGACTGAGTAGCAATACTGATATGATGTCACAGAGGTACATATGTTTGTGTATGTGCTGTAATAGTGGACTGAGTAACATTACTGAAATGATGTCACAGAGTACACATGTAAGTGGATATGACCATGTGCCCTCAATGCTATCATTAATCAGAGTAGTAGCACAGTTTTAGACTCAGTACAAACACTACAAACTGCTATCAAAAAATCCCAAGATACACAACATCTGAGTAATATAAGCAGGACATCACCAGCATCAAGACGTCTGCACATTTTGTATTTGTGCATGCATGTGCGTATGTCTGTGTCTGTATATGTGTGTGTGTGTGTGTGTGTGTGTGTGTGTGTGTGTGTGTGTGTGTGTGTGTGTGTGTGTGTGTGCTTGGTCAACACAAAAAAGCATTGTCATCACTGCATGCTTGTTTGTCAAGGATGAGCTTAAGGACAGGCTAAATACAAAAATCCAAACGACCAAGGGATGATGACCCACCTTGGTTTGACTCTTACCTGTTGGTAATATGACCGTGGGCAGATGGAAGGGGAATAAGTCGGTCAAAGGAACAGAAAACATGGGGCTTGATAGTAAGGATGAGAAGGGTTAAACAATCAGAAATAAATAAATAAATAAAAATATGAAGATCAAGCAGGCACTGAGTCATATAGCTGGTTTAGGAAATCTATTTAGGTAAGTTCTTAGTGTGAATGTACCAAAGTATGTTCACTTTGAATTTAAAATAAAATGTCACAAATTTCCTTGTAAACTCTGTGAGTTCAATGTACATGGACTGTCAATGCACCAAATCACAGCCTATGTAAGTGAATACTATTCATACCTTGCCATAATCTTATAGTATCTACATCCATGATTCTGTGCTGAAAGAATAAATGCGGTAAGAAAGTTAAAACGTTTGTGCTATTAATATGATTCTGTGCGTATGTGTTTGTCTGGGTTTTTGTGCATCCATGCATGTATGCATGAACTGCCCATGAAAGAATCCTAAGTGCAATTAAATCCAGGAGAGTCAAGGTTAAATGCCATTCTAAAATAAGAATTGTCTAAGCTTGAAAATTATAAGTATTTTCATAAGTAATTTGCATGTCAAAAGCAGATCTAATGAACCAAAACAATATACATCCCTATTTTTAAGTAATTTTGATTTAATAATATTAGATTACTGAGTTGTGAGAATGTGTGAGGTAAGACAGCTTTTGTGTAAGTTCACCGCAATTAAATAACTACTTTTGGGAGTGTATTTAAAGAAAATAATTTGAGGATAATAAAACCAAGTGAAAAAATTGCAGAATGTAAAAAGTGTATAGAATAGCTGTATCTTCAGCTGTGACATAAAGATTAGTGATGCACTCAGTAAAAAAGTTAACTGCAAAACAAACAGCGCTATTTCAATGTAAATTCTAACTGGATATATATATATATATCTTATATGCTCATAGAAGTTTACTAGACTAACAACCACTAGGGCCCTTATTAGCCTAGCATTGCAATCCAAATGTGACCCACAGATTTGATTTATATAGATGGTGATTTACTGACTGCTTCTGTTCCTCAGAGACATAGGATCCAGACCAGGGGTGAATTTCCAGTGACCCATCTATTGGTCCATGTTCTGCTTAAAAAGAAATAGTGAGGAATTCTGCTTCACATGGATGGGGACCTGTTCAAGAAAATGGGAATTCGATGAGAAACATATCTGTTTCTCCAACATATCCTATTTATGTCACAAGCAAAGTGTAATTTAGTAGTTCTGATGCTGGTTGTTTTGTAGATGTGCAAAAGGTTCATCAGAACAGGATCCAGGGATGCCTTATTATGCCAGGGAAATATCACCTCTCAGAAGTCTGTATAATACCAGTTAAAGAGACCAGGCTTTCAGGAGATCAGTACAGGACATTCTATTTACTTCTTGTATTCATTTTGTAAGGAAACTTTGTGAATATTCCACTTGTTGCATGTGTCTAGTGAGATATATAATGAAGGGGACATTATACTCTATGATAGGTCAGATGAGGTCTAAGTACAATGGTGCGATGACCTCTCTGGACCTAGATGCCATGCTCTTACTTGTAAGCTGAGCAACACAGAAGGATTCTCTTGCTACCTTGGACACGTGTTGGTCAAAGGCTAGGTTACTATCTACATGAGTTACCAGATCCCTGACTAGTGAATCAACTTTTGTTTTATTGATTACCTAATTCCCTATGGTAGTAGACATCCTAAAAGGTACTATGATCCATTTCTTAGTATTGATTTTAAGCCATGGTTTTGGCACAAAACATTTGTCTACATTAGACCTTCCTGTAGGGAGTTCAACAGCTGCTCTCAGTTTGCAATCATCTGTGAACTTGGTTAACCAAAGGCCTTTGACATTGTTTTTGACATCTGAGAAGGAATGTTATTGGGGACCACTTAGGTTTTAGTTCTTGGCTTTAATGAGTACAGCCAGTGCATGCCCCCTAGTTATAGTTGGAGGGGATAGACTTGAGGGTATTTTTGAGGGGATGGTTTTGGGTGAGAAGGGGTAAAGTTGGAACTGAATTTGTCCATTAAATGGTTCACTATATAGCCAGGCTTGGTGAATGTGTCACCATTAACCACCAGTTCATCACATTGCTGTGTGTTGCCCCTGAGGTGTATGACATAGCTGTAGAAGGCCTTATGGTGATCTTCCATCTGGGAGGCTATCCTAACCTTAAAGTTGACTTTGCTTGTCCTAAATATCCCTCTTGCTTGTCCATTTACTTTGATGAGAGTGTTTCTATCTTTATAGGAATTACCCTTCCTAATATTTACTATTTTCTTTCTTTTGCTATATATCCTGTTTAATTTGGAATATCACCATGACATGTTGTTTCAGAGGTAGTCCTGGGCTTACTTCTAATAGGTACAGCAGCCTTTATGCAGCCATTGACATGGCTGTACAGAGTTTATGAGAGCAATTCGGCCTAGACTGCTATGTTCTCTGGGTTTGGATGGCCACTAAATTTTGACAACCCATCACTTAATAAAAGGTAATTTGCTTTGGAATCGTTCCAAACCGTTAGTGGTTTTTATGGGATTATGGAGTTTATTTTCATTTCAAAGGAGACACCTTTATGGATGGACCATACCACGGAGGATGAGACATTTGGGGAGTGGCATGGGTGCAGCATTCTCCCATATTTGTTTGCATGAGATCCAGTATATTTTCAGCAGTCAGGACTTTAGATGTTCTTCTTTAGCCATGGTGGTGTAGTATTCATTATTTTGTGCTCTTACCAGCAGGTATAATGCAATAAAAAGAGCTGTATAGCTGCTGATACATTGTGCTCATGAATGATTACATAGCTTGTTTGTTTTTTACTACCTTGCTGTGTTGTCATTGTAAGTCACGAATGTAATGATAACTTTTCAGAAGTGAATGCATTTTTTAATAAGTATCAGACTGTTGAAAAAACATAATGATTAAACTGTTAGCTTTTTTTACCATTCAGCCATTCCTTAACATTTAGCATTTCAAGTCACAGAGATCAGAGAAGAGGAACAGACAAAAGTTCATAGTTGATAGGTTCGTAGGTCCTTACTAGGCTATTGATCTATGGGGATCTTAAGAAGTCTATCCTTGGAAGGGCTTTACCTTATTGGCAATTGGCATAATGGTTAAGATGTTTTCATAGGATCATAGGAGATTACTATGCTATCGACCAGAAGTCATTTTAAGCCTAGCCATTTCATCCCAATGTAATACCATAGAAATGCTAGTCACTACCCAAGACTGCATTTAAGTGATGACTGCCCAGGTTCAGGAGGGTTGCAGGTGCTATCCTCATTAAGAATTTATGGTACCTCATCCACTCCTCCAGGTTCCTCTTGAACAGTGTCATAGAGGTGCTCTGTTTCACATGAATTGGTAGCCTGTTCCAAAAACGTAGAAGTCACTGGGAGATAAATCTGTCTCTCCATCATGTATTATTTAAGTCGCAGGCCATATTTAGGTTTAGTCAGTCTGTGTAAGGCACATGCTGGAGCCCCTTGATCTTCTTTCTTAGAAACCTCTGAGGTCTCTCCAATTGCTGCAGGTGCTTTATATAGTGCATGCCAAATAGGGCGTTATACTCAATTATGGGCTGGATAAGTGCTGAGTATAGAGGGGTTATAACATCTTTTGCTCTTTTGGTGATGCCTTTAATAATCAAGTGCATTATGTAGAAAGCCTTCCTTACTACAGTAGACACATGGTGATTGAAGTTAAAGTCGCAGTCAACATGTGATCCCAGGTCCCTTACCACTCCATAGGTACTTAGAGTGTTGTAGTTATTTGACAGTGTGAAGGGACATTGTTTGTGCTGAAGGGAATGATGATGCATTTCTTTGTATCCAATTTGAGACTATGACTAATACACCAGTTGTTGGTCTGTGTAAGACCCTCCTGGAGTATACTGACATCATTTGTGGATTCAATGATTGCACCTAATTTGCAGTCATCTGCAAACTTGGTCAGCTACAGCCCCTAAGTTTTGACCTGAATTTCTGAGAAGTATATACCAAACAATAGGGGACCCAGCACTGATCCCTGTGGTACCCTGTTGGTAACAGGTCTGCTAGTTGATGTGGAGTCACCCACTTTGATAGGGTGTGTCCACTTTGTGAGCCAGTTGGTAACCCATCTTACAACAAAGGGCTTTACATTCAGTTTGCTAATTTTGTTGGTAATGCCTAAATTTGTGATTGTGTCAAAAGCCTTTGCCAAGTCGAGGTATGCTGTGTGCACAGATTTGCCCTTGACAATGGCCCTGGTCACATTTTCAAAGAAATCCACCAGATTTAACAGGCATGATCTGCCCTTGATGAAGCAGAATTGGGTAGGATCCAGGGTTTGTATGTCACCTATGTCTTTACTTATAAGGTCCATAATGATAAATTCCATAGCGTTACAGATGAGGCTGGTCAGGCTTATGGGTCTGTAATTCCCCAGGTCTGTTGCTAGGCCACCTTTGTGGAGGGGAATAACTGATGCTGTTCTCCATTCCACAGGAACAAAGCCTATGGTTAAGTTATGATTGAAAAGGGTACTTAATGGTGATGCTAGTCCATGTTTTAGCCTGATTAGAAGACAGCCTGCAATGTTTTCTGGTCTCCTAGAAGCTCTGTTTTTTGCCTTGGACAAGGCTTTGAGGACCTGCTCTTCAGATATGTAGGGTGAGAGAGGGTTGGGGGAAGGTTTATGATAAGTTAGGAGGGGATAAGGGAGTGAAATTTTCACCAAACAAATCTGCTAACAGCTTTGCTATCTCTGTGCTGTCAGTGTGTGTGATACCATTGGTCAGTAGTTTTGCACATGCTTGGGTCCTACTATTTAGGCTACATATGTAGCTGTTAAAGGCCTTATGGTTATCCTTGGTTGTATTTGTTAAGTTTCTTTCAAAGGAGCCTTTAGAGGATTTGACTAGTTGTCTTATTTGCCTGTTAAGGCTGAGGAGGGTGCTTTTTCATTGTTGGGGTCTTACCTTTATTTTCTTGGACAGCGACTTTTTGTGTTTATTGTAATCAATTGTTTGTTGATGCTGGATGTTCACCATAGCAGCTTTTTTTTACTTGGGGCTCTGGTTTTGATTCTTTCTGCTATAGATGGATTTATACACTTATGCAAGTGATTGTACAGGGCTTTAGTGTAAGATTCAGTGTATTTACCACTTCCCATTTGCGGTGGGGATTGGAATGCATTTAAACCTGCACTTAGGATGATATAGTTTGCCTTGGTGAAGTTTTTAGTCTGATTTCACCCTTTGTGAGTTCTGATGTTATTGACAGCTCATAGGTGACTGCTTTGTGGTCAGTTTTATCTAATGAGGGCCCGACAGTTGCATCAGTGCATCTGTTTGATATGTTGATGATGACCAGATCTAGAATGTTCATCCATCTTTGGGTATGAACCATTTTTACAGGGCATTTGAATTAATAAAGTCAAGAAACTTTTGCACTAGCGAGTTAGCGAGTTAGGGCTAGTGTAGGTTTCCCAGTTGTTGGCGAGAAAATTAAAATCCCCCATAACCAGTGTGTTCAGTAAAATTTGGATTGTCTCCAGTTTGGTCAAGTATCATGGGCATTGTGACCCATGGAGGGGGATCTATAACTGCCTAGGACTTGAATGGGGGTCTTACCCACTGTAACCTGGACTTGTAGTAACTCTATGGAGTTGTCAAGTCTAACTAGACAGGAGGTGAATTTATCTATAATATAGATTGAAACGCTTCATCCTTTCGTTTTCACATATTCATTTTGCAGTCTAAAGGTGTGGGAGAAATTGTAGCCTTGCAAGGCCGGGGTACTATCTGAGGCCTTGAACCAGGTTTCTGTGACTGTACAGACATCTACATCTTCTAGTGATAAAAATACTTCCTGGGAGTGCAATTTTTGGTTTAGGCTCCTAGCATTTAGCAGCATGACCATTATTTTGTTCAGATTGGTTAATTTCACATTGCTAATGTTGTTTTTGAGAACTTGCCTAAAAAAGCACTATGGGGAGGCAATAGTCTTTGCCAGGAGCTGAAAGCCTAGAGGTGCCAGGTGCAAAGCAGTGAGGTTTGTTGACCATGGCTTCCCAGGCTGACAGGAACTGGATCCCCTTTGAATGACACCAAAAATTAAGCCAATTATTGATATCAGTTATTTTTTGTTAATATGGTGGCATCATTCTAAGTGAGGGAAGTAAGTTGCTCAAGCTAGGGGCATACCTGTCTGGAACACATACTCAGAGAGTTCAATCATGTGTTTCTTCATATAGTACAGTAAGGTCCATAGGTCCATAGATTAGAACTAGGCTAACTGCCCTTGTGAGCTATTTCAAGCCTGGCCAATTAACCCATGTGAAAATCAAACCCTGCACCTTGTGTCTATAAGGTAAACACCTTAACAGTTATGCCATCCTCTTACCCAGGTGAGGTATGTCTCAGGATGATCACACCAACATGGACTATGACAGAGTCATAATGGTACTTGTTGCTGAGAGACCTGACTGCATGCATGATCTGATGAATCCTGGCTCCGGACAGGCAGCTGACAATGATGTTCTCTTTGTGTACAAGTGATTGTTCAGGGCTTTAGTGTAAGATTCAGTGTATTTACCACTTCCCAATTGGGGTGGGGTTTGGAATGCATTTAAACCTGCACCTAGGATGATATAGTTTTCCTTGGTGAAGTTTTTAGTCTAATTTCACCCTTTGTGAGTTCTGGTGTTATTGACAGCTCATAGGTGACTGATTTGGGGTCAGTTTTATCAAATGAGGGTCTGACAGTTGCGGCAGTGCATCTGTTTGATATGTTGATGATGACCAGATCTGGAATGTTCATCCATCTTTGGGTATGAATCATTTTTACAGGGCATTTGAATTAACAAAGTCAAGAAACTTTTGCACTAGTGAGTTAGGGCTAGTGTAGGTTTCCCAGTTAATGGTGAGATAATTGAAATCCCCCATAACCAGTGTGTCCAGTAAAATTTGGATTGTCTCCAGTTTGGTTAAGTATCATGGGCATTGCGACCCATGGAGGGGGTTCTATAACTGCCTAGGATTTGAATGTGGGTCTTACCCACTGTAACCTGGACTTGGAGTAACTCTATGGAGTGGTCAAGTCTAACTAGAAAGGAGGTGAATTTATCTGTAATATAGATTGAAACGCTTCCTCCTTTGGTTTTCACATGTTCATTTTGCAGTCTAAAGGTGTGGGAGGAATTGTAGCCTTGCTAGGCCGGAGTACTATCTGAGGCCATGAACCAGGTTTCTGTGACTGTACAGACATCTACATCTTCTAGTGATAGAAATACTTCCTGGGAGTGCAATTTTTGGTTTAGGCTCCTAGCATTTAGCAGCATGACCCTTATTTTGTTCAGATTGGTTAATTTCACATTGCTAATGTTGTTTTTGAGAACTTGCCTAAAAAAGCACTATGGGGAGGCAGTAGTCTTTTCCAGGAGCTGAAAGCCTAGAGGTGCCAGGTGCAAAGCAGTGAGGTTTGTTGACCATGGCTTCCCAGGCTGACAGGAACTGGATCCTCTTTGAATGACACCAAAAATTAAGTGTAGTTTGATTCTCATCTTTGGTCAGTGCAGACTGATTCCTTTTATTTACCTGTAATGTAGAATCTACTACAAGGATGGATAGTGCACATATAAATGGAAGCAATCTTAACATTTCTATTAGCAATACCCACAAGGCAGACCAATTTGTTAACTACTTCCTTTTCCTGTAAAAAAAGTGTCAGTCATTAGTGACCTTTGTTTATTTATTTATTTCATTTTATTTTAAATTTGTCAGTTAGGTAGGTGTGCTGTCCTGGGATCCTTTTCAGGTATGACCTGGGCCATAGGGATGGCAATATACAAAGAGTAAACAGTTATAAGTGCAAATAAACAAATATGTAATTAATATTATACAAATGACTGGCCATTAATATTAAAAAATGAGCACGCTGATTGGCCAGCGCAACCAGTGTGCCTGTTGTAAATTGGAGACTATACCAACAGGAAAAGTTCCAGTCGCCCAGACTTTTTTCCATTAGTAAGTCTCATAATTTTATTACTTTTCTTTTTTTTTAACTAAAAACGAAACCGGGAGATGTAAACCAAATGAGGGAGATGGCACAGACAAAAATAAAATGATAAACAGGTAAGTTCTACAAAATTAAAGAAATGTACCTGATTATCATTTTTTTTTTGTCTGTCACGGCTCTCCCGAAATTAAACATCTTACAATTTCTTTTTTTACTTTTTTCCATTTTTAACTAAAAAAAAAAAAAAAAAGCAAAGGAGATCTTCCATTCTCCATTGCTTCCTCTACACAGCTCTGATGTATCGCATAAGCATGGGAACACAAGTTCCATACACATGCACAGTACATCAGAAAAAGCCCCAGGATAGCGGAAAACAGCAGAAGGGCACCACAGAGACATTATTTAGGAAAAGTAAGTATTTTTTTTCTTAAATAATGTCATTCTATAATAACAATAACCCACATCTGGGTGTGGGCAATGCTACATTTACTCATGGTTGTCTTTGTTTGGTCACTCAGGCTTTGCCCTCGTGACCAAACTACACCAACCGGGAGTAAATCTAGCATTACCCATACCCAGACCAGACATGGGTTATTGCTTAAGTACACAACTTTTATAGACTTCAAATCTGAAAATGCAGAGTGAACAATTAAGTAAGAAATGGTATATACAGTTAAAAATATTTTGTCCTGGGTTTGAAAAGAATAAACAGTGAAGTGAGAATAGTAAATATAATTTAGAAATTTCAAATCTAGAATATTTGCAATAACTTAGTAGATTTCATATTTTGTAATGAATTAAGGTATCCTAATAACTCCTTTTTATGTGACAGAAGGGTATGTAAATGTTTATAGTAGATTGAGTATATTAGGACTCAAATTCCCTAGTAAAGATAATGTTCACAGCTAAGGGATAATGTGTGAGAAGACGTATAAAAAGCTCTACTGGAGTAGTACAAACATAGTTTTTATAGAAATACAGTTCTATCAACTCCATTTACATTGTTAACATAGCTAGGTGATTTTGTCACTAAATTAGTTACCTTCCAAAGATGTATGAGAATAATATACATATTGTATAGGAATCATAAAGGAAGAGATGTCAATATTAGCCAGCATCTGTGAAACGTTTACTGCTGCTTTTTGTGACACTGGTACCTTTTTAGTTGTCCTTAATGTCTTGTGTTGTTGTCCTGTTTGCAGGGACCACTTTGTAGAAGAATTTTTCTCCAACAGTTGTTTTAAACTGGGGTCTAGGCAGTTTAGTGTAGTCAGCGGAGATGTCATATGTCTTGGGGGGATTTTACTTGATTTTTGTCTGAGAGAGTGGGGGGGGGCTATTTGCAATTAATCAGTTCATATGTAAAACAGGATAGTGGAATGTGGCTCTAGCAGTAACTAAGAACCCACTGGACATCTTTAAAGAACTTGAGTACTGTTTTTTGTAAATTGATGAGCTAATAAAAATAAATATTTTATTTTAGTGGTCTGTAAGATGTCTTCATGGTTTGTTGAGTTTACAGCAATCAGGAGGAGGCTGTATTCTTACCTTGGTATGAGCAACCCTTGGCTAAAGCTGACCAGGTGTCAAAGGTGAGGTAGTTAGAAACTGAGTAGTATGATTTTAGTTGCTTGAAGAATTTCTCTGCTATGTATTCCACATGCAGAGAGATGTTCAGAGATATGAATACGTTTCAACTGCAGTAAAACCTTTTGAGGTCTACTAGGCTGTAAGCCTGGTATGCTCTCACGAAATATCAAGAAGTCTTTAACTACACATTACTACCATAATTTTTAGTGCAAAAATAATGAAAGCATAAAATCACATTTGATCCCATATGATGATATAGAAAATAAAGTGCATACTAATTTTATTTATTTTACATTTGTTGACTGGGATAGTCCGACTGGATACATGTCCATTTTCAGTGGAGGCCCGGGGAGAAAAGCTCCAAGGTAAGCAGTTAAGCTTAAGATACAGTATTTACAGTGGTTAACATGCAAAACAAGCAGTTAAGTTTAAGATACAATATTTACAGTGGTTACATACCTAAGCAAGTTATAGATGTTCCAGGGTTAGAGATAATCCCGAGAGTAGGTCAGGATGAAGTAACACAGGTCAGCTAAAAAGTTGTTTTTAACTCATACAGTAAGATGGCAGATACAATATTTACAGTGGTTACATACCTAAACAGTTATACAAGTACTAAGGTTAGAGATAATCCTAAGTGCAGGTCAAGATTAAGTGACACAGGAAGGATAAATTACTGTTTTTAACTCGTTCTAGAGGAGAGTTAGTCAGGTTTGCTACATTGACATAGCCAGTTTAGTGTCAAGTGTTGTTTGAGTCTAGTCTTAAATTGACTCAGGGTGGTAAGTAATGTAATTTCAGCTGGAAGAGAATTCCAGAATCTGCCTACAGAGTTAGCGAAGAGAGAGTCACCGGCAAAGTTATTCGATATGATAGTCTGGACTAGTAGTCAATTAGAGGATCGAAGAGGTCTGGGATTGTTATAGGTGGAGATAGTATTTTTAAGCGCAGGAGTATTGTCTGGATTGTAAACAATCTTATGGGCAATAATCAGTAGGTTATACTGGATCAAGCTGGGTAATTGTAGCCACCCAAGCTGGTTTAGGTTGATACAATGATGAGTCCTATAAGGCAGGCCAGTGGCATATCTGGCAGTGTGGTTGTAGCAGATAGAGAGTTTGTTAAGGACAGACTTATTTAGATTAGAGAGTAAAGGGGATGTATACAGAAGAGTTGAAAGTAGGTGAGAGTGAGCTATGGCATATCTAGCAGGAGATTTTATGAAGGATTTTATCCTATAAAGTGACCCTAGTTTTTTATTGATGGTCTTGATGGATCGATTAACATGTTGGTCGAATTTAAGATTATTATCTATGATGACACCTAACAGTTTTGTAGAGGAGTCTGGGGAGATTATTGTGCCATTATTAGATTTTATGGTTAAAATGAATACAGTAGACCTGTGTGTTGGTGAGAAAAGCAACATTTTAGTTTTTTGGGGATTTAGGATCAGGCGACGACCAGAAATCCAGTTTTCAATTGTGTTGAAGATGGTTTGTGTAGCTGACTACAGCTCTGTTGGAGATGTGGCCGAGCATATCAGGGTGGAGTCATCAGCGTATTGGATACAGCTGACTTTAGGGATGGTAGTATAAAGGTTGTTAATGAAGATGGAGAGCAGAAGGGGCCCTAGTATAGAACCCTGGGGTACACCTAGGGTATTGGGTAGGGGTTTAGAGAGTTTGTTTTGCCAAAGGACAGCCTGCTGTCTTTCATTCAGATAAGATTGGAACCATTGAAGTGCTTTACTATCTAGGCAGAATGTTTTCAGGGTGCGGACTAGTAGGTGGTGATCGACCATATCAACTGCCTTAGAGAGATCCAAGAAGAGGGCAGAGGATATGTTATTATTGTTGCGATTAAGGTTGATGGTGTTGGAAAAGGCTAGGAGGGCTGAAGTAGTGCTGTGGTGAGGTCGGAAGCTGTGTTGGGAGTCTGCCATAAGGTTATTCTGAATTAGGTGGTGCATCAGTTGTCTATGGATACATTTTTCCATAATTTTTGCAAGTGGGGATAATATAGCTATTGGCCTATAACTGGATAACTCAGTAGAGCCACCTCCTTTGTGAAGTGGGATTACATAGGATATTTTCCAGATGGAGGGGATTTTGGTTTCAGCTATTGCTCAATTGATTAGTATCAAGATAGGGTAAGCAATGCCATCAGTTGCTTTTCTTAGATACTGGGCAGGGAGTTAATCAGCAGAGAGTGTAGCTAGTTTTAATTTTTTGATCAAGGTATGGATGAGTGAAGTGGCAGATGGTTGGAATCTAAATGTGAGTTGGTGTCTGGGGGTGGTACCTTCAGGGCCAGGGGAGCTGGGAGGTAGTTGGCTAGCTAAGGATTGAATAGTCTCAATAGAGAATTGATTAAAACTGTCAGAGACTTCCTCAGAAGGTTTATCAATGGTGGCTGCAGGGACTGGGGTGGAAGTTTGTCCAGGATGTAATAGTTTATATAAGCCTGCCCAGAACTTCTGAGGGTTATTTTGATTTATTTCCTGTAGATTATAGTATAAGTTTTTTTTGTCTTGTAAAATGGATTTCTTAGTGTCGTTCCTTGATTGCCTATATTTAATGTGATGTTGGGGGTCTTTAGTAGTACGCCATAATGCCCATGCTTTGTTTCTAAGGGTGATTTTTAGTTTGGACTCTTTGGAAAGCCATGGCGCAGTTTTTGCCTTAGTTCTTATTGAGCGAGTGGGTGCATGAGAATCAAGGATCTCAAGGAATTTGTTGTTAAAGTATGCAACTGCTTCCTCTAACGGGAGGTGTTTTAGAATTGACATGAATTTAGCTCTTGTTGGAATTTGGCAGGGTTAAAGTATTTTTTGTTTCTTGCCATTCTGAGTAAGGGTTGTTGGAGGTTGATGGCTTTGTGCTTACTTATATAGGTGAGAAGGTGATCGCTTAGGTCATCAGGGAGGGTCCCAGAGGTGTACAATTGAGGATGACTATTTATAAGTACCCAATCAAGTATGCTTTCTTTTTGGTTAGGTTTACCTATACTGGTAGGGGTTGTTATGATTTGTGAAAATGCATGCAGGTTAACATGGGTGGTTGGGGAATCTAAAGAACAGGTGTTCCAGTCTATGTTAAGGTATCCAGGTAGTAGGGTTTCTTGGGGGTAGTGACATGTTAGCCAGTGATGGGTATCTTCAAGTGTATTACTGCCAGTATACTTTTGATCTCTTCTAGGTGAAAGACAAATTTGCAGTTTTAATAATGTCATCATCAGATTGTGTACAGCATGAAAGTTTCACACTGAGACAAGGGGTGTCACATATTTATATATTGTTTTGAGATTTCTTTGACAGCGCTGCTGTACCACACAACTGTGTGAGTATACATGATCTTTGTTTCAAAATTCTATTTACATTTGGTATAATTCTTATTTGATTTTATTTTTGTACTTGCGTTTTTTTTCCTTTGAACTTTAAAAGTTTTAGCTCAGGTTAAAAAAAATAACCATCTGTTTTTTTTTTTTGTTTGTTTTTCTTTTTCTGTGATGCCTAGGAGAAGTACATTCTTCTAATATGAGGGATACGCTTTAAATAGTCTTATTTTTACTGAAGATAACAAGAAATGCTACTTCAAAGTTTTCTTGTGAGAGATACCAAACTGGATGTTGTGTTTTTATATACATTTTTCCACCTCACCCATCTTATTCCTATTGTATTCTTGAGTTCTGTTGAGCTTGAGATGTCTAGTTCTCATGCTAATTTATCTTCAGAGGAACCTCCCACTCCTATTCTAATTACTCCTACTGGAGATCCCTACAAGGTCATAATATAAACACTTCTCACTCATATCTGCGTAACCATTAGTTTTCACTTCAGTAGGCAAAGCGATGACCATTTTTTTAGTTCATAGGTTCATAGGTAGGTACTAGGCTATCGGTCCAAGCCAACAAGGCTCCCTGGCTTACGCCACCCAAGAAAGTTATTTTCCTGTGCCCTTGTTGAGCAGAGCCCCAGAAGTGATCCCCTGGGTGTATTTCCTATTTCCCATCCACTCATCAAGATTTTTCTTGAAGAGTGCTAATGAGGAACTTTGCTTGACATAGATGGGTAGCTTGTTCCAGAGTATGGGAAGTCTCCGGGACAGGAATCTATTCCTCCAGCATATCCTGTTTATTGTGATGACAAGGTTTAGGTCTCTATAGCATGTAGCTTGGAGGAATTGGGATTTCTTTAGGTGTAGCATGTCCAACAGCTCTAGGTTTGACATAGCTTTATATGTTAGGCAGAGGTCACCTCGGAGTAGGCGATATGCTATGGAGTAAAGCCGGAGTTTTTTTAGATGGTCAGTGTATGGCATCTGTTTGAGGCCAGTAATCCTCTTTGTGAGGTACTTCTGTGGCCTTTCCAGCTGCTGCAGATAACTTGTGAGGTACATTCCAAAAGGGGCATTGTACTCTATAATGGGTCTAATAAATGTCGAGTAGAGGGGAGCAATGACCTCTTTTTTCTTGGATGAAAACCTTTTTGTGATGAGGTGTGCCATGTAGAAGGATTTCCTGACTAATGTTTACTGTTTAGTTTACTGTTAATATTTCTGTTTGTACCACTACATAGCTCTGTCCACAATGTTGGCTGGTTAGTTGTATAAAGCTCAAATAGAAAAAATACAATTTGTTTACAAACAAAACTTATTTACAACACTTGCAACAAGATGACATTATAATATACTAGTCTCTATTGTCAAATCAGGTGGAGTGGAAGTAGAGAAAAATATTGCTAAGTTTGAAAATCCCCAGTGGAATGTCAGTGACTTTTTTGCTGTAGGTCTGAGAGATTTATTTTCTTACTTATGTGTTACATAGTCTTTAAAATCTGAGGTGAAAGCAAATAGATGAAAAAGCACAGCCTTTTGAAAAATGAAATTTGAGTTTTAAGTCCTGTCTGAGCTCTCCTCCCCCACCTTACCTCTCCACATTTATCATGAGGATGGTATTTCTTACCTTAAAAACCTCAGATAATTGTAAATTGCAACACACATCATTGTGTCTCATCCTATAAGCAAAACTGTTCAAGTCTTACATATATCTTCTTTTTTTCAGTATTTTCACAATCAATTAGGCAATGTGTTTATGAATTCTGTCTCTCCACAGATCAAAGTATCACTAGATAGGTGCCCAGTAAAATACTCAAATTTGAAATGTATACCTTGCCCCACACAAATATCTTTGTACAGTGCAATCATTTAGCTTCAAGTGAAAGGTCCTTTTTCAAATAACACATTATGTAACACATTTTTAGTTGCCTTTTCTTAACAGTGACTACTTATGTCAAACCCTTCTACTATCTACAACCATACTATTGCTTTATATTGGACATCTTCCCAGATGTTTAAATTATGCATTATTTTGGAAGTATACATAACATGTAGAGCTAGACAAAGGCTCAGTAGGGTTATTGCCAAGAGGAATTAATGATTGCAGACAGAAATAACTGTAAAACTGTAAACCCTTCAATCCTAAATAGTTTTATGACCTCAGGGCATGTAAATATCAGAAGATAACTGTCTGGGTGGAGCAGATAAATTGATTAAGGTGTTTACTTTACAGTTATAGGTTGCAGGGTTTGATTATTAAATGGAAAAACTGGCTAAGTTAAAATGGCCCACAAGAGCAGCTAGCCTAGTACTTATCTGTGATCCTATGAACCTAAAGATATCATAAAGTGTGCATGCGCTTTCCCTAATGAGAAACTTTCAGATGTTTAAGGCAAAATGATGTAAGAGCAATGGAGAGACATTGCCAAGGAAACTAACATGAGATTTTTCCCAGACCCAACACAGTGTGCACCAAGAAAGCTGATAAAAATAGAAGTACCACATAGGGGAAGAAACTTTTAAGCCCTGCTTTTTTATTCTTTTTTTACATTGGGTAAGGAAATGTGCTTTAGTTATAACTGTCTTTTAATTGATGGAGGTTTTGCAAGACATAGACTGAGAAGGTCATTCATTTAATCCTCCTATATTTTTTATTTTGTATTGGTAAATGATGACAAAATTTGAATGAAAAGTTATATGTTTTAATTCCCTAAAAATGCATAAGTTGAGGACCCCAGTGTTGGTACTGATGCTGTTTTAAGCAGCTATATATTATTCTGAAGAAGTATGGTCATGTCTGTCTTTTATTTTTATAAAATATAACAATTCAAAATGCAATCATTTTGGATAAAAATAAATTAAAACAACAGGTAGATAAAGGATTACAGGTCTTCAGGGTAGAAGTGATATGATTGAAGACACTAAGACATACATTAGCATATGGTTATGCACCATACAGTGTATAATAATAGTCAAGTGAGTGATAACTAAATATGAAGCCTAGCTTGTACTGCTGTTGTGATGCCTATTACACAATGCATTGTATTAAAAGGGTATATAAACAAGAACAGTTTTAGCTAAAGTCAATTTTTGTTGGTACTGAAGCTGCAAAGGCAACTCTTATAGAAATGTAAAGTTTGAAAGCATATGAATTTTTGTAAGTTTTTTTGCAGTTCTTACATTGACTGGGAGCTTATTATAATTTTTAACTATCAAAATGGTGATTAAAGAGTCTCCATGTCTATTTATTATTAATGAGATTTTGATTAGATAAAGAGTAGATATTGTCCATGCCAGAGCTTTCCAGATAATAGAAGTAGCTAATGCAGGGTAATGTAATGTACATTCATTTATCTGCCAGCCATAGATGCATGGAAGTGGATAATTTCATTCTAACCAGCCAAGACCTTGAACTGAATGGCAGTGGTAGGTGAGGCTCTTGCCATCTGCAATGAACTGTGCATTTTTTTGAAGGATTGTTCAAGTTTAGGTAGTGGGTGAGTGTAAGCTGGGCCAAAGATGAGAGGCTTACAAAAGAATTATAAGGAAGATTTTTCAGTAGCAACTCTAGTCTTATCTTAAAGGAATAATTATAATTTGCATAAAGTGATTGCTTTCTGAGTGTGAGTATTAATGTAATCAATTGTTGAGATAAAATCAAGTATTATGTTTGAGTCAACTTAATCAAAATGTGAGGAGTCATCTGAGGAGATGTTAAAAGTTTTATTGGAATTACCATTAATGGAATACCAAGAGGGGGTTAAAATAGTTACAGTGGCTCCAGACCGAGGTTTAGGAGTGAAAATTGTGACAGGAAAATGGCAATCCTGCAAAATGTGTGGATAATCACAGATTTGAACGCATGCCTGACTAAGTCAACAGTATACAGAACATTGTCTGATTCCCTCGTGCCACAGAAAACGCTTTAGTGTTTCTCTTGGGAAAGCCGAATGTCATTCAATGGCATCATCTTTATCCAGTAAAGTATTTCTGCATGAAAAGTAAGCAGAAAATGTTTTAATAAGAATCTCCAACTGTTTATGGTTTAATTTTTAGTCTTTTAAAATTTAGCATTGTAAGCATTCAGTGAATTGAGATTCAGGCAATTGAGTTTTCAGTATTTTGAAATTAGGTGATTTGGTCTCAGCGAAATGAAAGTCAGTCAAATGGGTTTTAGGTGATGTGAAGTAGACCCATAAAAATAGATACTGCTGAAGAGTTTGCCACTTACACTTATTTCATAACCCCTTCGGTTCCAAAAATATGAACCTTTGTTTGAAATGTGAGGACATAAAATGATTCAGTCAAAAGGCATAGGTTCCATCCATTGGAAATTACAGTGCAAACTTCCTGAGCTCCATTGGAGTGAATGATTTTAGTAACACTTGTGAATAATTAATGACTCAACATTTGCATCCAGACTTGAACACATGCCAGGACAGATATCATAAAGATGCATGTCATTGTAAGCATTCAGTGAAATGAGATTCAGATTTTATAGTGGTATTATTCTTGAGGTTCTAGGTCTTAAACACATTTTATGTTTCTGTAGTGAGATTTCTGATTGATAATAATGTTTACTTTGACTTTATAAGTCACAGTAAACATAGCAACTGCTATTTCTAATATTTTGCAAACAACTTACAATATCTCAGCAACCACTCAAGTTACACACATACTGTCACCAGTATTTTATTCATCTAACTGAGAGCTTTCATATGAGGCTAAGAAGTTCTTTCTGTGTTACTTGGTTGTTGAGATATTTAGAAATATGTGAAAATTTACATATACATAAATTAATATCATAAAAATAACAGTTAATATATATTTACCTGCACTAGACAGAGGTCAAATATTAATGCAGTTGAGTTTGCCATTGTGCAAGCTTTAAGATGAAATATTAAAAAAAAACTTGTACATAGCATGGTTTTGGAATTATTGATACAAATAGGAACAAGCAATATTTGACACCTAGAGGTGTCAGTAAGAGTTAACTGCAGATGCACCTGGAAGTATCACTCAGATGTAATGAGTTAATTACCAAATAAGAATGTACTGTATTGCATGTCTTATTACTAACAATTATGTATGACTGTAATTGTTTTCTTTTCACTTTACAGCTTTATAGGACATAAGGACTTAACATTTCTTACTGGATGGCATGATGTAAGATAACTATAAAGTGTGAGAGAGCATGTGTTAGAACACTTTCTTCAGTGTTTGTGTCGTTTACATGCTGTTATAACAGTGTTCACTGCAATTTCTGGTGAGCATGCCCAGTATAATCATGTAATAGATGTGCTATATTTACAAATGGAGATCTTAAACTACTGAACTGTTACCAGATCTGTATGGTCAGTTGTCACTTGTGCATTTTGATTGTAATTATATTACTGTTTAGGATGTATATAATTATGCGACACATGTTTGTCTGATGCATGTTTCAATGCCAACAAATGGTAAACCATGTCCCTTTCTGATATGAATGACACAGATGCTATAGGGTTCATTTCTTCTTGTTTATACAAGATGAAGTGGAGAATACAGCACTACTGTCAGTTATCACATACATTTCCTGTGTGTGTGTGTGTGCGTGTGTGTGTGTGTGTGTGTGTGTGTGTGTGTGTGTGTGTGTGTGTGCATTTTTATATATATATATATATATATATATATATATATATATATATATATATATATATATATAAGCACTTTGCTATCTTTTTTTCACTAAATATTTTTTTATTATTTCAAATAAGATGTCTTAAACATTACATGAAATAAAGATAAATAACATATTTACAATTCTAAAACATTACTAACTTCAAACCATTATATAACTATTTACATTGGTGTCTATGCAAATAACATTGAAATTCTATATTATATAAAGTTAGAAACATAAGATGATATATCTTCTTTGATATTTTCAAGTATTTCCAGTACTTTCATCCAAGAGTAATAGTAAGAAGTAGATCTTTTAGTTCTGTTCTTCACTGTTAATATTTCCATTTGAGCAACTGTTGTTGTTAAAGTCTCAAATTCCTTGAGCGTGGCGAAGCCTCATTTTTCCAGTGTATAGTTATGATTTTACGTGAAATTGCCAATAGTGACCATAGAATTTTAGTGTCTTTTTTTGGTACACAGTTTGGAATAGGAGAGTTGAATAAAATTAAAGACTTTGTTAATTGAAAATTATCATTATAAACAGTCTGAAAAAAATAATTAATGGATTTCCAGTACATATTGAGACATATACATTCATAAAAAACATGCTGCCAATCTGCTTTTATCTTGGTATGGCATCTCAACATTGATCTTCAATAGAATACATTTTGGCTAACCTATGTGGTGTATAGAAACTTCTATGTAGATATCTCCAAGTGAATAATTGCCAGTATTTTGATAATGTAGAAAATTTGGAAGATTTTAGAATATTACTTTTTCTTCTTCAACTGGAGGATGGTTGTTTATTAAAGTATAATAATCCCAGTATGATTTTTCATGATAGTTTTTGTTTTTAACAATTTTATAGATATTAGACAAATAACCTGTACCCTGATAAGGCTGTTTTGTGATAAGAATAAGGTATTCAATGAGTTTTGGAGCTTCATGTCTAACTGAAGGTTGCATTTGTTCTATTTTATTTATAAGAAAATGCCTTAGATTTTGTAAACACAGCCAATTGTCTTTATTTATATTATAATTATAAATTATCTGTTCCTTTGTTAGAATTTTCCCTTTCTCTATAAGTTGATGCCAAAAGAGTAATGTTTCTTCTTTAAGTATATTTATTTTAGATATTTGGAATGTATCTAGAATATTTGGTGTAAAAGCTATAGGGAAAATAAGAAAAATCCAATAATTAATATTTGGTATTTTGTTTATATATGTTCTGAACACTGAAAGTGTAGAGCTTACATAGTTTGATGGCAATTTATTAATATTATTTCTTTTCCCTAAAAAATAATCTTTTAACATCCATATAAGGGGTGATGGTATTACTGTTAAGTTGTCTTGTATGTGATTATAATTGATTTCTATGTAAATCTGCTCATGGGCTTGTTTCCATATAGGTGTGTATGAATTATTTAACCATAGTGTTATGTTTTTAATAACAGATGAGGTAATATATAAATCAATATCCGTAAATTAATTCCACCATCTTCCCAATCTGGCAAATGTTTATTTAAGGCTATACGGGGTTTATTTGGAAACCATAGAAAATTTAAAATTAGTTTATTGTATCTTTGAATAATATATTTGGGAGGTGGCAATGAAAAATTTTGTATTAAGTATAATATTTTGGGAAATATGTTTATTTTAATAAGATATAATCTGTCTGCTGTTGAAAAGATATATTTATTCCAGTAACCAATTGTTTGTTCTATTTTGTCAAGTATTTTATTATAGTTAAATATTAGAGAATCTGTTAATTCATTGAGTAGATTTATTCCCAGATATAATAATTTACTTTCTGTTACTATATATTTGGAAAATCTTTTGTTTATATTATTTTTTTTTTTTACAATTACAGGGCATAATTTTAGTTTTGTTTTCATTAAATTTTAAGCCTGAAATATTTTGAAATGTATTCATGGAGTTAAATAGAGCATTCAAAGACTCATTTGCATCTGAGAGAGTTAATAGTATGTCATCAGCAAAGAGTTGGATTTTAAGGTTTAACATTTTATTAATACAAATGCCCTTTATGTTATTGTTTGATCTGATTTGATTTGCAAAGGGTTCTATGAGTAATGCAAATAACAATGGTGATAAAGGGCAACCTTGTTTAGTTCCCTTTTTATTGTTATAGGGCCTGATCTATATGATCCCAGTTTAACATATGCAGTAGATTTTTCATATAGTATTTGGATAAGATTATTAAAATTAGAAGGAAAGTTATATTCTTTTAAAACTAGTGAAAGAAAGTTCCAGTTAACTTGAATCAAAAGCTTTATTAATATCTAATGAGATTACATTTAAATTTAGGACTTTATGTTTGCTATAATCTATTAATGTTAGTATTCTTTTAATATTATCTGAAGTATTTCTTCCTTTAATAAAACCTGTTTGATCTTTGTGAATTAAGAAAGGAAGAAAGTGTTTGATCCTATCTGCGTATATAGCCATAAGCATCTTGTAGTCTATATTGAGTAATGATATTGGCCTATATGAGGAACACTGTTTTTCATCTTTATCTGGTTTGATAATTGGGGATATCAATGAATATTTCCAAGAGGGTGGTATATTCAAATCTTTATTGGCTATATCATATACTTTTAATAATAAAGATATGGCTTGATTGGGTATTAATTTATACATTTCTGGTAGCATATTGTCTGGGCCAGGTGCTTTATTTGTCTTGAGCTTTTAATTTGTGATTTTAATTCAGTCATATTGATTGGTTTGTTTATAATGTCTATTTGTTCTTGTGTTAATTTAATATGAATATTGTTTTCTAAGTATTTTTTATATCCTTAGTAGGTGTATCTTGAGTATTTATGGAATTATCAATGTTAAATTGGAGTCTGAATGCTTCTAAAATATCATTTAGTTCCGTAACTCTTTTGTTAGTATTGGGAATAAATATTTCTTTTATTTGCTTAGATTTAATTATTTTTTGTTCTATTAGTTAAGTATCTCAGGTGTGCTGAATTAGTAGAGTATGAGTTTATTTTTATCTTTTCTAAGTTAATCATAATCTTATGGTGTAGCAATTCTGTATACTTCTTATTGATTTGTGTAAGTTCTTGAACTTGAGTAGCATTACCCTTTTGTATTTCCAGTTTCAATTTATCTGCTTTGTTTTGTAAGTCTAGCATATCTTTATTCCATAACTTCCTTTTATTTATGTACCAGGATAATATCTTCCCATATGTAACTGCTTTTAATGAATCCCAGACATATATTTCTCAAATATCTTCTGTGTAATTTATTTCTAGAAAGTTTTTGATTGTTTCTTCATAAAATTCTTTGAAATCTCTCAATTTTGTGATATAGGAAGGTATCCTAGTAATGGGATTTGAATAAAATGGTGTAAGCTCTATCTCAAAGACTATGGCATTATGATCAGATAAAGGACAATTTATGATTTTGACTTTGTCAATTTTTGTTATTAGGTCATTGGCAACATATATTCTATCAATTCTAGAGTTAGTTTTATATCTATGAGAATAAAATGTGAAGATTAGTGAGTCTGGTTCTGCAAATTCATTTATATCTTTTAAATACAATGTATCTATAAATTTTGATAGTGCTTTAGAGATGGGTTGTTTTCTTCTTTTGGATTTAGAATCTGTATCTTTTTCATTCATTATACAGTTGAAGTCTCCTGCCAATATCAGGCTACCCTTAGTTAAATGAATTATCTCTTCAAAATGCTGTTTAACTGTTTTAATCCTAGTCCTGGGATCCAATATAGATTTACTAACGTATAGATTCTCTTATTTAACTCTATTGAAACTAGACAAAACATACCTGATGTATCTTGATGAGTAGTAATTATTTTAGGTGTTATAGTTGAGTTGCAGTAGTATAGCTACTCCTCTTTTTTTGTTTTGTATTGAGAGTTTATTAGTACTGTGTAATTATTAATATTTAAGTTGTTTATATCTCTATCTAATAAGTGTGTCTCTTGTAAAAAGACTATTTGTGGTTTATGTAAGTTTATGTACTTGAATAGGCTTCTCCTTTTATTACTATTATTTAGACCATTAACATTTATGGATAAACATTTCATTTCCTAGTTTTGAGTTTGTTTTATGTGTGAGTTTATGTAAATATTGTTTATTCTTAGTTCCATCTTGGATACAGTATTCAAAAAGTTTTTCTTGTATGATTTTTGCATGTTTCTGAGTGACACCAAAGTGATAGAATAAAAAAAAAAACAAAGAACTTCCAAACTTGTAATTCTTAACCTTAAAAACCATTCCCTATTGATATGAGGTAATATACCTCTTCGTTTGGTTAGTGAATCTAACCAAACAAACTTTCTACCCTCACAAATAATATTTGGATCAGTTTCTCTTATCCTCTTAGTTTTAAATAAAGTTAATTGAATAATATATTAAGATAATCTAATCAGCTAAAATATATACATATATTCTTTACTCATCTTATTGTAATTCAATAATACTTACTTCTAAGCAGGTTTCAAAAGGTACAAATATTTAGATTAAGGTAGTATCATTTCAAAATAATTTAGGGTATTAATAAACATCATGTTAAAATCTATAACTGTATATTTCATACATCTGTTGAAAACTATTTACTGACATTACTGTATAATACAGTACCATTGTTGTGCAATTGTTTTAGACTACTCAAGTCCGAAACCAGTGTTTAAATTAATATTTGCAAAGTCATATTGGAATAAAACATGAATAGTTCTGAAACCACATCATATTTCATGTTTAACATAAACTGAAATGCGATACAATGTATAAGTATATTAATATTTCTTTAGTAGACATTAAATATGTTCCTCTGATTGCATTTTTCAGCTTTTCAATGACAATCCATGGCTGGAGACAACAAGATCACAATTTAGACAGCTCCCTTATCCAAGAGACCACTCATAATGTTGTTACCTGATTGAGTGTCTTGTTGCCAACACTTCCATCAACCCTCAGAGGGACCCTGCACAATGAAAACTGACACAGTACAGAGGTAAAACTGCAGCGCACTTGACCACACCCTCAAAGCAAACATCTATGTATATCACACATCAACTCCCACAGCTTAGACTGACACCCAACCAGTGCGTCTATCTGCTGACAACAAGTGCTGGAGATACAATCCTGACCTACTCAACACCAGTAATTCAATCCTATGACTGAACAAAAGTATACCGGAGAACACATCAAAACAATGGAAGCTGCCAAGATTCAAACCACCATGTACAAAAATATTACAGCCAAAATTCCCAACCCATTTTGCAGCAAAGAGACAAAACATATTCAAACCATGGGGTAACACCTTTACCACGTCAAAAAGGTGTCCAAGAAGCTTGTTTTTTCTCCAACATCGGAGGACAGCCACAATGATCCATGCACTGCAAGAGTACCATTTTATCCTGGCAATTGCTTCACGACTGTATATAGAAACATTTAATCCAAATCATTAACAGGCACCACAACAATATTTCTCAGAAAAGTTGTTTTACAGCCAATGACCAGACAGAACGCATCATTGAGAGGATACATTTATCAAATGTCAAGTGCCCCAGCCATAATACAAGTGTCTCCTCAAATCAATCCCCAACGAATCTACTGCCCACCAAACTTGCAGACCAATACTGGCATCCTTTCATGCAGTCACATTGAAACACAAAAATACAGGTCCGCTGATCAGGAACAACCAGGCTCTCAACTGCCAGACAACACACCCGTCTGCAGAAAGGTCCAAGAATCATAGTTGCATTGTCAAGCATCCTTGTCCACACTAACAGTAACATGATATACCCGCATACACTAGTATTGTGTCATTCTTGATAATGTAAAAGCCAGGCAATATTATAAGAAGGGTGAAGCCACAGCCAGGCAACATAACAAGAAGAGCACAGCCGCAGTCACCATTCAGATGAGCAAACGGGAACAGCATCAGCCATCTAAGGATGGATAGCCCGTTGAGTACCTGCCACAATGCATGCCCATAATGCATGGCAACCCAGTAACAAATTAGGGTGTGGGCTAAGCCTCTCCCCTTCCACTGAAATCAGATCCAACACAATATGTGTGTAGAACACAGATGCTTTGACAAAGCCCAAAGCCACATGGGATATAAACATTGTATAATTGACACACCGGGTCAAATCCACTGTTGTTATGTTACTCATTATAGTTGCCTATACAATCATTGCTTCCACTTTCTCCATCTAGTATACCATACCGCCATCTAAATGTTTGATTTGCCAAATGCACATCCAACCTTCTTGTTGCATCCCACCTGCCCACCCGAGGGCATACCTTGGCAGCAGGACATCAGTAGTATTCTGCAGGAGCACCAGCATGGGAAATGGCAACCCTCCCCAAAACAAACCTGTCAGTTGCTTGACATTTACTAGTTTCTTTATAAAATTTGTAAAACAGCAGTGATTTTATTTGATGATGATTAATTTCTGCTTTTTAAACTCTGCTGTATAAAACATAGTAAGGGATAGCTAAAATGTCTGGAAATCTAAACTGATAGAAAGACAAGCAGATATATGTCCTTATCTATCAAGGTGCTAGAAGACATCAGTAGCCATAAACTGAAAGTGCTTCAAAAATAAATATCTGTGTATATTTATATGAACCTTTTATATTATTTATGTTTCCTTAGAAGGAATTTAGGTTTCTGCATCTTTAAATGTGAACCTAGCTTATTTTCTGACTAGGCGTCAATTAGAAAGAGTCAGGGGATGGCGTACACAAGTAAATGCGACAAGCAATAAGTAACTCAAGTTTCTAGTGATGTTTGTGGCTGTTAAATTGTCTCGAGAACCAAGTGGGGAAAAGGTATGTGTTTTTCTTTTTTCTTTTCCCTCCTCTTATTTGGTGACAAACTCATGTAGTGTGCACATAAGCACTCTAGTTTACGGAGTAGTGTTCACAACTGTCAAACTTTGCATTTTAAACATGCTATGCCTTATTTCTCTACAAAGAAAAGACAACAGGATATCTAAGCTAGTCACAAGCATCTTTCAACTCCGGATGTCTGGAGCCACAACACACATGACTTATAGCCTCAAAATATCACTTAAAACATATTTTTCACTGGACTATATCAGTATGTGCATATGGGTCAAAGGCAGAACATCTTTTAAGATTATTTAAAGTAGTCTTATGATATATCCTAACTGAAATACTTCATTTCAAAAGCAACACATTTCTGCCCAGCATTAGCGTTTATCCAAACAGGGACACTTTTAACTTATAAAAAGTAATACTATCAGGGATGTAACTAATAATAAGTTATATAGCAGCCATTACTATACCTATTAAGCAATATAACCATATACTGATTAAAGTATTATAAGTTAATGAAGATTTAATAAAAGAAGAGAAAAATAAAAACAACAAAACACAAAGAGAGAAAATAAATAAATAAATAAATAAATAAACTATTTGGGAACATTATTATGCATTGATTACTCTGATTAAGAATATGAAAATAATAGATGGATAATAATGAAAAATAGAGTAATGTTTAAATTATGCTTAGTATATTGATGTGATTTGAGATAATGTATTTACATTTATGCTAATTTTGACATTTAAAATATAATTGAAAACAGTACCTGTTTTGGTGTAACTTGAAGACAGTAAGAACTTTTCTTTTGTTGTTAGTATTATTATTTAGATTTTACAGAATATAACATATGTAAGATTATTTGTCCTTTAGTTTTTTTTCTTTTGCTCAACAGTTTTCCAATTATTTACTTCAGCATTTCTCTTGATTGTACTTATTGTCCAGTCCATAGATTCTTCATGTGTTAGGATGTTGTTGTTGGTAAGGTATTTTATTGCTGAATCTACTGTTTCAAAGATTTTTATTCCATTTGGTAGAAAAACTTTCAGTCTTGCTGGAAATAAAAGATGGACTTTCAGTTGCTTTTTCTTCAAGGTTTTTATTGGTAGAAATTCTTTTGTTTTGAAACCACCTTTGTAGAATAATCATTGTCAAATCTTATTAATGAATCATTGTATTTGATGGGAGAATTTGCCCAAGCATTTCTTAATATAAGATCTTTATCTTGTGTAGAAAAAAGTCTCACAATTATAGATCTCGGCTTGTTCTTACCCGGAGAAGAAGCATTTCCAGAAGCTGCTAGTGATCTATGCGCCCGTTCTATACCATATGAAAGAGCTTCAGGTATTTTTGTTACATCTGGTATCCAGAAAGAAAGTTTATCATATTGTCCCCTTCAGATTTTTCTGGTAGACCATATATTCTAATATTATTTCTTCTTGTTCGGTTTTCCATATCATCAAGTTTTTCTAGTAAATATGTATTCTGTTGAAGTAAGAATTCAGTTTGTTGTTCTTCTACTTGAACTCTACTGTCAATGTCACTTAATGACTGTTCAATAAGTGATATCTGTCCTTTCTGCTGTGTAAACATTTCTTGAAGCTGTTCCAGTTGTTGTGAGCACTTTTCTTTAAAAGTATCTATTTTATTGTCCATCTTGTCGATTTTTATTGTAAGTTCCTGTATATTTGTAATGAGAGACTGCAGGTCTTTTTTGAGAGAAGAGTCTTGTGCTGTATTCCTTAGATGACTCATGCTGTAAAGCTGATATTGGTGCTGATTTTCCAGTAATTAATTTGACAGGAATTATTCAAGTTCTGACAATAAAATTTTTCTTATAGATGCTCAGAGTTATTAGAAATAAGTTAGTAATAAAAATTTCTTCAAATTAAATATTATTTTGTAAAATTCCTGTCAGGAATTGTATTGAGGTAAGAGAGCTGAAATGAAGTGCAGCTATCAGTTCAGCATCCTAGCCACGCCCCTCAGCACTTTGCTATCTTGAAATACTGAAATCTTGAATTTCAGTATCTCGAGACGAAAATGCCGAAAGTGTAGTTGAGCAAAACTGCACTTGATGAAATTTGAAGTGTCGAATTCACGGTTGTGGTGGCATGGTACATGGGATTTGCTGTGTTTGTAAGGTGCAGTGTGCTATGGGATATGGTTTGCCTGCTGTTGTGTGGATGTATGTGGAGATTTAGGTAAGTGCTGTTTTTTAAGGGCTTTGGTTAGGGATTTGAGTGTATGTGAGTGTGTTGGGAAGTTTTAGGCGTAGGTTAGGGTAGGTAGGTAAGAGTGTGAGTGTGTAAGTGTTGAGAGTGGTGGGGTTTGTACATGTGTAGTGTGTGTTTGTGCAAGGGGAATATAGAATATGTAATGGTGGGTTTAGTGTCTGTCTTTTTAGTGCAACCTCAGAGTTAGTATATATAAGTAGCGGAGGTCTGAGGGGTGCAGGGGTAGGGTAGGTGTGTGTGTATTTGTGTTGTGTTTGTGTGTGTTTTGTCGGTTTGTTGTAATGTGGGGAGGAAGGTGTATGTATGCTTGTGTGGTGGAGGGTATATTTAAAAGTCACGATTTAGAATTTCGTGCTTTTGGGGTTTTGATATTGTGAATATTCGGCTTTATAGTATCGAGATGCTGAAATTCAAGATTTCAGTATTTTGAGATTATAAAGTGAATATATATATATATATATATATATATATATATATATATATATATATATATATATATATATATATATATATATATATATATATATATATATATATATATATATATATGTATATGGATCTAGGACGTTTGCTCGAATGAGCAAACGACCGAAACTCAAATGGCTGGCATTTCACTGAAGAAGTACTTTTGCGTAAGTATGCCTGTTGCCGAGGCTGTACTACAGTGCGGGTAAGGGAAATTTCCCTTTTCCCCACTGTAGTGCAGTTTCGGAGGGAGAATATTAAAGTAGGGGGGTGTGGGGGGGCACAACTCCCCTGCTAAAATATAAATGCAGTCTTTTATTTTATTTTTTGTAACACGCTTTAACAAAAGCGCTTTTTTGATAAAATCGCTTTCATTAAAGTGTGTTCGGTTATTATGGATTTGGACATTTGCTCATCTGGGCAAACGTCCTAGATCCTGATATATATATATATATATATATATATATATATATATATATATATATATATATATATATATATATATAGTTCCTGAAACCGTCGATTACCACATCATCGAACCATAAAACATCGAGACCAGAACGTCGCAAACTGAGATCATCGAAAACTGACATCATCGAGGCGCATAACATCAAATATGTTTTGATACTTGGATTGTTGTATTTAGGCATGTTTGCACACTTAACATGTAGGGAAGGTGTTTTCGATGTTATGCATCTCGATGATGTCAGGTTTCGATGATCTCAGTTTGCGATGTTCTGGTCTCGATGTTTTATGGTTCGATGATGTGGTAATTCGACGGTTTCAAGTGGAACCATATATATATATATATATATATATATTTATAGTTTCACTTTATAATCTCGAAATACTAAAATATCGAATTTTACTATTTCAAGACTATAAAGTCGAAAGTGCAGTTATGTGAAACTGCATAATATCGCATTCGGAAATGTTGAATCCGCTGTTGTGTTGTCGCATTCATGACATGTGATGCGGTTTGTGGATTTAGCTGGGGATTCAGGTAAGGGGTGTTCTTGTAAGGGTATTGGATAGGGATTTTAGTGTGTATGTGAGTGTGTGTAGTGGTGAGTTTTATTCAATTGTATGTGTAGTGTAACCTTCGAGTTAGTATATATAAGTAGCGGGGGTGCAGGGTGGCTTGCCCCCTTGCTTATAGGTAGGGTAGGTATGTTTGTTTGTTATGTTGTGTTTGTGTTTGTTGTTTTTTTTGTTGTAGTGTCATTAGGTAGGTGTATGTGTGCTTGTTTGTGTGGTATGTGTATGTGAATGATCGCGATATTTAATTTCGCAGTTGTGGGTGTCAGTTTTTTGGGCTTTCGGCTGTATAGTCTCGAGATACTAAAATTCAGTATTTTAATATTTCGAGATTAAGTGAATCTATATATATATTTGCTTGCAGATTAGGGTTACTTATAGGCAATCGGTTTTGTTTCCAATGTGTGCTCATGCTTCCCTGCACCATTTTGTGGCCACTGACCCGGCTTCTGAATACAAAGCGATGCTTGTAAATTTGGAAATATGATGAGCAGCATGCATATCAATGACTACTGCTTTTCATCACACAAAGCCTAATCAATTGTTAATGAATCCCAGGAAATGTTTTGTTGTTTCTTCTTTACTACGGTCAACACATTTTCTTTCCTCCATCACCTTATATAGCATATCTTCTTTCACCACTAACTTATCTAATAAAATTCTCCATAAAAAATCCTCTGCTTCATAAACAATTTCAAATCTTTTTCATCTGTCTTCTATTGCTTTTTTCATCTTCTTTTAATTATTTCCATTGGTACACCATTATTTTCCTTTTCCTGTCAACCTCACTTTCATTTTTTGCCATATTCTTTTTCTTTCCTCCTGTCTTTTTTCATTCTATGTTCTTTTATTGCCATACATTTTAATATTTTCTATAGCATCTTACCTATCATTTGTTTTTGACTTTCTTTAACCTTTCTCAATACCCATAATAAATGCTCAGATACTAAATGTACCAGTGGATTTTTTTTAAATTAAAACCACCTTCTTCTTTTTTGTTATAAATCATCCCTCTTTTCATTGAGTTCAGCCTTGAGTTCCATATGAAGCTAAAAAATAACTCTAACCCTTGTTTCCAGTTGAGTGAAAAACCATATACCCCATATGCTAATTTCCTAATACATAAATATTCAGCATATATGTTTTTTTTTTCTGAAATAAGTAAAAACTTTTCTACCAAACATTTTCTGTTTGTTACAGTATTACTTATATATTATCCTTCCATACTCACCAAATGTCACTCTAAGAATTTTTACCTCTTTTCTTGTGAAGTATATTCCATTTATTTTATTTCACCAAATCCCTTACATGTCATGTTTTTTAACTGCAAACAGCTTTTGATCATTATTACAACTTTATGTATCAATCCCTTGTTTAGAACTAAATAATCCGCATATGTATACATATTGGCAATATAATATAGCTTTCCATTTTATATTGCCTCCCCTATTTTATACATATTTGTCTGTACTACTCCATTAATTACTAATACAAATAAGCCCATATTCATCAGGCATCTCTGTTTTACTCCTCTCTTAATAATTATTTTCCAAGTACTTCCATTTATTATAACATGTACCCATGAATTTTCATAACATTTCTTTATTACATGAATATCTTTTCCTGTGCTATATGTAGCTAAAATCTGCCACATTGCTTCACACCTCACATGCAATTAGTCTTCTTTATTTTCTTTCAATGTCAACTTTAGTATGTTTTTCATTATAATTAATTAGTATTTGTTTCACATTTCTTCATTTTATGCCATAGAAAATATTGTCCATCAAGTACTTTCTCCATAATTTTCTTTAGCATTTTCAGAAGTATTTTATAGTCAGAATTTCCTAGAGTTATGGGCTTCCAATTTTTATATTGTTTCTTTTAACCTTTTTCCATATACAGTCCACCACTCCACCACATATGTCGTCTTCCATTATAACTTCCTTTATTTATTCATTTAATATTAAAAATACTTCTGTTTTATCTTTATTTCTTCATAATACTCATAACTTATATTACATAATCTTGTTGCTGTTTCATTCTTACCACCTTTTATCACCTTCTGTATTTCTTATATCATTATATAATTTCCAAAAATAAATAAATAAATAAAATCCTCACTTTGTCAGATATTTTATTTTACTTTGCATGTCTTGCCCATCAATTTCCTCTTTTAATAATTTTCTTCACAGAATTTCCTACCACTTCCATAATACCTTCTTGTTCCCATGTTATATTCCTTTTCCATCTAAGAGAGCATTTATCTTTCTTTCATTCTCTTATTTTTATATTTTTTCCTAAGTAAGGGGAACCTCCTCTTTCTTTCTTTCTTTTTAGAAAAAAGTCTTTCCTTATGTAACATAATTTTTTTACTTTTATTCTATTATTTTCATGCATCTGTTGTTTTGTCTCATATTTTGTCACTTAATTATTATATCTCTTTCTCATAATTTCATAAACATTATTTACATTTCATTTTATTCTTTTTTATTATTTTTCACAGTTCCAAATATATTTTGTATACTTCTGCTTATACACAACCCTCCACTGTGTCTATATTTTATTATAGAGTGGTTTCATTAACATATGATCCTTCCATAATACTTTTTCTCTATTATAATTTATTTCTCCTGTTTATACTATGCAGTTAATCTCTTTATCCCTTTTCCCTCCGTTATTTTGTTGTCTTCCACTATTCTAGTTAATTCTACTCGATGATCTGAAAACTCTGTCATCTGCACTTTCCCTGTTATTTCTTTCATGTCTTTAGAGTAAACTATATAATCAATTTCAATAATAAACAATTTACCTTTATTTAATTGAAAGCCGTATGTGCAACATGCAAAATGTCGTAAGTACGGCTGCAAAAAAACACAATGCCAATTCACCATGTGTTTGGATGGCAAATAAATGAATGTTTTTTCCCATTCAAACACATGGATCAAATGTTGGAAATGGTTTTCCAGCAAACCATTTTCGACATTTGATCCTTCGATATTGTCTGTATTTTGCCATTACATTTCAAGGAAATGACCGTTCGCATATATGCAATTCACTCATTCAAAGGTAAACCTAATAAACATTCTCCTTTTACATTTCTATTCTCTACTATTTCTTCTTTTAAATCTTTACATTTTATCCATTCTCCTACCATCTTAATATCGTGTGCTGTTTTCCCTTTTCTCTCCATAGGTTTCAATTAAAATCTCCTACCATCAATATTGACATATTTGCTAACATTTTTTTTAATTTCTTCAGACAACTGTTTACTCCATAACACAATAGTAATGCAGAAGTCATGGGAGTTTGGAGGGTGGCCTAACGGTTAAGGTGTTTGCCTTGCAAACCCAAGGTGCAGGGGTTGAGTCTCACAAGGGATAACTGGCTAGTCTTAAAATGGCTCACAAGGGCAGTTAGCTTAGTACTAATCTTATATGCTTGTGTCTCATTCTCATATCACATATCACTGCCTTAACTGGCACTACTATTGCTACATCTAAAATTTAATTTCTTCATATTTTATAAGAATTCCTATTCCACAACATGTCTAATTCCCTGCTGACCAAACAAGTTGCCCTCCTGCATACACCCCCCCACACACACACACATGCACCATCTTGCCAGTATTCTTTTCTTATTCTTTTCTTTGTTACATCTGGTATCTTGCAAGTGAAAAACATCCAATTTTATTTTTGAAAACTATTCCACCACCACCATCAAACCTCATATATCATTTCTAATACTATTCACAATGAATGCTAAAATTCCTATATCATGTTTTCCTTTTTTGTAAGTATTTTACTTCCAGATCCTATTTTTCTTTTCCTTCTCCTAGGTCTCCTACCAATTGATTTTTGTCTATTTTGTTCTTGTTCTTATCCTGTCTCCATTTCTCCTTCTTCCTCTTCAGTTTCTAAAATTGTGAATCTGTTCTTTTTCTGTATATTCATAATATTGCCTTGACCTGTTATTTCTTTGCTAATTGTTTAACCTTTCTTCTTTATCCCCTTCCCCATATCACTTTCTCTTTCAGAATCTTCTGTAGTAATTTATTTTATTTATTTATTTTTATTTTATTTAACATTTGTTGACCGGGAAAGTCCGACTAGGTTCCATAGATCCTGTTTTCAGCAGAGGCCCGGGGAGAAATGCTCCAGATGCATGTCTTTAGAATTTCGGTAGTTTGAACAGATAATATTTATAATATAACAGTAATATTTTCTACTGTTTGTCTTTCTTCTTTATCTACTCTTTCCTTTTCTAATATGGAACAATCAAACCAGATGTGCCCAAAATCTTTACATTTTCTACAGAGAGGCTTACAATTTTTGCTGTATGTTTCCTGCCCTTGTGCTGGCCACACCTTTATTTGTTATAGTCTTGTATTAAATTATTTTATCCCCACATTAATAGTATGGTTCAGGTTGGCCGTGGTACTTAACAAGTCCTTTTTTACAATTCACAATTATTGCATTTGAAATATGTTAAATTTTCCCAGCCTAAATATCCATTGTTACCCACACTTCCCCACCCCAGTCCATACAATTGTTTCATCACATATATGTTTTATTTTCTTTTACTTTACTACACAGTGGAAGTAAAAGCAGATTTAACTCATGCTCATCCATATATGAAATGCTAAACTTCATATTTATTTTATTTTTTAGTTGTAGGCCTAACCTCTGAAACAAATAATCTCTCAATGATACTGCTTCATTTTGTTTTTTATTCTCAGTCATACATTTTTCTAGCAAGTCAAAGCTTTGAACCATTACTTCTCAAAGTTTTTCAGCTCCCAAATAAATTTACTCTCTTATGTCTTTAATGTTAAATCATACTGCCAAAATAATACTATCCATAACATTATATCTGTTCAAACTACCAAAACTGACATCACTGTTACTTTTTATTATCACCACTGGTGGTATTCTCTGTGGCTGTTGAAAATCTGCAACCATCTGTCACCTCTCATTTCCTTCTTCCAGTCTTCCTTTCTTTGTTGCCTCTGCATAAATTCCTCTATCTTATCTCAAAAAACCTGTTGCAGAGGTAAACCCTTAAATTTGGCTATACCACTAACAAAGATTACTGCCATTGTTTTCCCTTCAACAGTTGTTTGTATTTAAAATCTCTCAGTTTCTTCCTCATATAATACTCTCTCCACCATGTCACTCCATCTCACTTCTTCTCCTTCCTTTGGCTCTGCCTGGTTCATCCAATTTATCAGCACTTGTGTCAATAGTCCTTCATTTTCCAAATCTGTAACAGTTATTTCATCTCCTTCAACTTTCTGCATTAAGTTTTTTTCTTTTCCTCTCCCCAGCTCTGCTGCACTCTCTTCCTTCATGGGATTACCAGAGCTGTGGTAGCATCCTCCAGCACAACATGGAATAACCATGAGTGCTTCATTTCCTCTCTTCCAAAGAGTATCTTTTTATTTGTAAACATTGATACATCTCACATTATTTACATATTTACATAGTCACATATTTACATTATTTACACGATGAACTTCACTGAATTCATCATCAACTTCTTTTTAAGTATTTCCCCCACACTTTTACCCACAAACAAAACCATATTTCCTCCAATATTTTTGTCAATTTTCCATTGTATCTGATCTCATTAAGTCTCTCGTTCCATGTTGTCAGTGTTACATAAAATATAGCTGCCCATTTTTTAGCCTTTTCTTGAGATCTTGCTCCATAATAACCGTATTCAATCATGCCCATATTTAACATTTCAAATTTCAAGTAATCTTTAACCAAATTGAGTTTACATACTTCTTTCCACAACTCGTGAATTCTTAAACATTTTAAAAATACACATTCTGTAGTTTCAAACTCTTACACTTGTTACATATTCTATCCTGCTTACTTTTGTATACCATATTTGCTTTTACTGATAATTTACCCATGGACAACTTCCACAAAAAATCATTACATTCCTTAATTCTTTTATACTTTGTATATCTCATCATTATTCCTTTTTTCTTTCTTATTTCTAACTCTTTCCATGGATCAACAAAATGAAAAGATTTCATAATATTAACATACCACTCCTTTCTGTTCTTTTCAATTACATTCTTTTCTAGTTTCCATAATACAATTTTACTAAGAAATTCTGTCATTTCTTCATTAATAATAGTTTTACATCCTTTTTTCATTCCCATTTCTTCCCAGAGTTCCTTGTATTTACTATCTATTATTGTCTTTACCATTTTTTATTATCTTTCATAACTCCTTTTAATACTTTATACATATTTAAAGAAGATGCATATACAATTGCATTTATTAATCCCAGCCCCCCTGCTCTTCTTTCACATATAAAAATTTTCTCTTTACATGGTTCAATCTCAATCCCCAGATGAATGAAAATATTATCATCATAAATTCTTTTTCATATTTCACTGGTGTCATGTAAATGTTTGCAACTTAGGTTATTTAACCAAATATTATAGTGTTTATCAAATGTGCTTTTTATATATGTAAATCTATATTTTTTTAGAAAGCAATCATATCTTTGATTCCTATAATAACTTTGTCCCATTGCTCATGTTTATATTCACTTCTAACAAAAACTATACCCAGTATATCCATACACTTTTCATTATAGTCTTCGCCTCCTATTATACATTCATAACCAAATCTTTTACTTTTTCTCTTTATTTATACTTAAAAAAAAATTCTTTAATATTATACTTAATTTTTTTCATTTATTTCTTTCACCCATAATTTATTTTTAGCAATTATTACAATGTCATCACCATAAGTATGTATTATCAGTATTTGTACCTCCTTCCTCATTTTATATCTTCCATTACTTGTCATTTTATTTATTTCTGTAACTACTACATTCATGACTAATGAAGATATTCCACTACTGGCTGGACATCCTTGTTTTATTCCACACTCTATTTTCATATCTTCCCCAATCCATCCATTTATGTTTAATTTCACATATATTTTTTTCATATACTGACTTAATAATATGCAATATATTGTCACTTATGTTATATATCTGCAAAATTCCCCATAATGCTACATACTGAATATTATCTTATGCCTTACTTACATCACATATCGTAACCTTTACTTCTACTTTTTTATTAATGTCAATTATTTATCTTATTAACCGCAACAGATCCTGACTTCCCTTTCCTTTTCTTCCAAACAAATTTTGATCATATAACCTTTCCATTTACATTTTACTCTTTTAGCTATTATTCTCACAAAAATAATTATAGGCCATGTTATTTAATGTTGTAGGTCTCCAATTTTTTATCTCATCTTTATTTCCTATCTTAAATATGGATTTTAAAATCCCGTACAAATGTTCTTGTACATAATCATTGTTTCCATCCATTCATTCATAACTTGTATAAATAACATTTTTGACAGTCTTCCATTTCTTTATACATATTATATTCAATCCCATCTAATCCCGTGGCTAAATTGATGTTAATATATTTTATAATCTCATTCAACTAATTTGGATTTGTTTTTTTCTCAAAATATTCATTGTCTTCTTTATTAACTCTCTCAACATTATCAATTTGTTCTATACCCACTTCTCTTTTGCCATATAAATCTAGTATATAGCTCTTAATTATGCCATATATTCCTTCTTGCTTCATAACTTGTTTCCCTTCTTTATTTTATATAAATATGGTGCTGCTTCTTTTTTTCCTTATAAGCAATATTTCTGCTTATGTAACAAATTATTTTTTTCTTGATGTATTTTATACATTTCTCTTTCTTTTTTATAAAATGTTATACTTGTCCACTAAACCAGTAAAAGGTTCTTTACTTAATACTCTGTATTCCATTTTTTTTATTTTCTTCTTCTCTTCTACATATTCTAAAAATAATTTATTATATATTTCTTTTTAAGCTGTATCTACCAAATGGTCAAATGTTCATAAAAAGGTCTGATACTAATATGTTGTTTCCATAATTCTATAAGCTCTTTTCTCATTCCTATGTCTAATTTTTTTCATCAATTATTTTTATTCCTTTTCCTATTTTAATATATTCCTCATTTTCATGAATATTTATCCAAATAGCCACATGATCAGAAAATCAAAGTATATTTTATTCCTTTTTGAGTCATTTTTAAACTTTCTGATTTTAAAAAGTAATCCATTTCTGTCTTTATTTCATTCCTTTTGTAGGTCCAGCATTTATTCTCTTGTACTTTTAATTGTCCACTGCTCATAATTTCAAAAAATATTTTAACATCACAGTCATTTTTATTCCTTAGGTTACAATTAAAGTCACCTACCATTATTATATCCATATTCACACAAACATAATTAAGTATACTTTTAAACAGTATTTCTCTTTTTTGTCAGATATGTATATAAGACTATAACCCTATTACATGCCTTTTCCATCTCATATTGACTACAGTTATTCTCCCTATTTCTATTATTGTTATATCTAATATATTTACATTCTCTGTATACAATATGTATATACTTGAACATGTTTCTTTACCTATATTCCAAATAACAGTACCATTCCAAAGCCTTTCTGTTTGCACTCTTTCCTCTTCCATTAAGAATCTAATGTCTTCTAATATTATAATTTGAGTATCTACAGCCATATTAATTCTTCTCTTAATAGCTTTCATACTGTTCACATTTAAAGCTAAAATGTTCAGCTTTATAGAAGAGTTGTATAAAAGATGTTTTTATCCCTTACCTTTCTTATTTTGTCTTACCACTATTTTTTAAACTCTTTTTCTTTCCCTCGCCCTCTTTCCTATTGAATTTTTTTCCTTTTACTATATGCCACTCTGACTCTTCTTCACTTGTCTCATCTATTTCATTTCCTTTTCTTTATCTTTTGCTTTAATTTTAAAAGCAACCTTTAGTTTTCAGTTGTGGTGTATCTTCCTGTACAACACCCTCTTCTATCACTTTTTCTTGTATAACTTAATTTACAGTTTCTTTCTTATTTTCATTTTCTTGTGTCTCGATCTCAAACTCTCACCATGAATGTTCTATTGCCACATTTTTTACACCATAATTTATATTTCTTTGCATTATGAACTATCTGCCCACATATAACATCTTTTTGTCACATTCATTAATGAAATGGTCATTCTTTCCACAAAAATAGCAAGTTTTAGGTTGTCTTCTATATTTCACAAAACCTCTATTAGTATGAATGTAAATAATACAAGGTATATGTATCACATTGTCATTTTCCTTTTTCAAAATTACTTCACATTCCCATCCTCCAGTCCATAGTCCTCTTTCATCATATATTTTAGTAGTGTCCATCACTTCTTTACATATTGTCAACAAATGTTCTTTTAGTTCTTTTGCTTCCACCCTCAGTTCTAAACTGAATCAGAACCTTTTTTTGTTTGTCTTAAAAAAGGTTGTATAACGTATTCTGACCATGGAAGGTCTGTTTTCCTTTTTTCATAAACAACCCATATATTGTTCAAATATCAAGTCACAAATCATTTATTTGTTAATTAGAATAAAAGCTCTTACCTCTTCAACTTTAACACCCAGTGTTACAATAAAATTGTCACATACCTCATATCTGTACAAACCTTCTTCCTTTTACTGCTCACCTGAACAACAGATTTCTTCTTTTTTTCCTTTATTCATATCTCTTCTTTGGCCACTTCTCCCACTGTTTCACTATAAGTTTTTTTCTCTGGAACCTTCTCAGGAACATTTTCTTTTTCTATTTTCTCCATAATCTCACTCCAGGATACTGCAGCTCCACTTTCTGTCTCACTCTGGTTTATCATCTCCTCCAGATAAACATCCTTCAACCCTCCTGACTGGAGGGTTGAAATAATGCATTTTTCCACTGTTTCTGTTGATTCAGACAGATTTTTCTGGAAATTTTGCTCCAGATCAATTTCCACCTCTGCATTCACCTCCATTTCCTTCTTGATCTCCTCTCCACTTGAAACAATGTTTGCTCTGCTCCCAAATCATTTGAGAACATTTCTGCTAGCGATTCTACCATTTATCCTTCATTTTTGACACTTTTCACCATCATCTCACTTTGACTTATAGCCTCCATGTTTTCTCCCTGTTTCTCCAGGCCAACTCCATGCCTGGACCAGAAACAGGAACTCAGTTGTGTCAAACACAAACTCTTCCCCCTATTACCAAAAGCAGAGGAAGCTTCTTGTTGTTCTTCCCAAATTTCCCCTAGTAGCAAAAACATCACATGGGTCTCCCCTGAAAAGAAGCCTTACCTGGTCAACAAAGGAAAAATAAATGAAAAAAATAACAAGAAAATATTAAAAATAAGCTGACATGAAGATACTTTCAGCTCTCATACAAAAATGCACTGATTCTAATGCCATGGATACTATATGAGTAGTATTTTATACTTATTTTACATATCTATGTAAATCTACATCTGTGTTAAGGTCCAAGCAAGTCCTGGTAGCTGTCTTTCCAAAAGGGCACTCCTTTTTTTAGGCTGGTAGAGGCAAAAGGAGCTGAACACTCCTTTAGCAAGTGGGAATCATGTCAGCAACTCATGAGTTACATGATCAAAATTCTATAGTAGTGATGAGCTCCCAGTAGATCTCCAATCCTTCAAAAACTGTATAAGAGCAGAGTGGTAGAAGGTTCTGTACCAATATCATGCAATAAGGATATAATTACACTATAGGAAGGAAAAAGATGAGCTACAAAACTTGTACCACTTTTCTTTGTTGTAAATTGATGCTAAGTTTCTGGGAAAAAATCTCATTGATTGGTTATCACCATAACTTTCATGGCTTGGCAGCAGTACTATATGTGATCCAGGCAATGACTCCAAGTATTTTCCACTGAATGAACATTTGAAAAGTTTTAATACTTTACAGTAGGACTTTTTTTCATTGCTTTAGGGCTCATGTTCTTACACTTGGCAGATACTGATGGTATATAGAAGGTTGATGGCCCAACTGATTACTAAACAAGTACTTTGCTTTCCTCCATTTTATCTTCCCTGAGGCATGAGACAGGCATGGGCTTTGTCACCACTCACTTTGTTTCTAGCCAGTAAAATATTATTGCTTGCCTTGCAAGCATTATTTTGGGGTAGCAGATTACCACAGGCCTCCATGTTTCCTGAATTCAGTTATATGCACATGATTTTGCACTTGTTTTTAGGGACCCCATTTAGGATTTTGGACAAATTAGAGAGGGTCTTGCCCAGGGCGGCCATGGTAGTGCAGCAGTTAGTATTGCTGCCTCACAGCAAGAGGTTCTCCAGTTTGATCCTTGGCTGGGGTGCCTTCTGTGCAGAGTCTGCATGTCCTCCATGTGGTTGTGTGGGTTTCCTCTGGGTGTTCCGGTTTCCTCACAAATCCCAAAAAAATGCTGTAGGTGGATTGGACACTCTAAATTGGCCCTAGGTGTGTGTGTGCATGCGTGTGCCTTCTGTGGAAGGGTGGGCACTGGGCTGGCAACTTGACACCGTAAAACTCCACTGCCAGTCATGAGCAGATAGGTGATCCATGTGGTGACCCCTAACCGGGAAAAGCCGGAAGAAGAAGAAGAAGAAGAGGGTCTTGCCCACTTTTGTGAGGTCTCTTAAGTCAATGTTAATGTCTTGATATCTGAATACATTAAGCTGATTTTAGTTCTTCGGCAGTACCTGCTGTGTTTGTGTGTGTGTGTGTGTGTGTGTGTGTGTGTGTGTGTGTGTGTGTGTGTGTGTGTGTGTGTGTGTGTGTGTGTGTATCTGTGGGTGTGTCTGTGTTTCATTTAAGAATGCATGTCCACAATAACTACTATCCCATTCTGATAATACAACAGCTAAAATGGTTATGCATTACTCACTTACATACCGACCCCTCAAGTGGTTATCTTAGGTTTCTGGAAATTTAAAACTATAATTCAGAATGAGTAAAGTCAAATTGTTTGAAGGACTCCTGTTGAGCATATGGAACATCTCCAACATTCTACTGCATGCATTACCATGTAATATCACTACAGGAGTGGGAATCACCCTAACAGTTCTTGGATCTGTACTTATGGAATAATTTTCAAGTCAAATAGGTTTCAGAATTGCCTTAGATCAGATGATACTAGATGGGTCCAGTTACTGAAGAGGCAAGTAAATCTCAATGGCAACTCCACATAGATTATGCTGACATTTTGGGAGACGACATGTATCCTATACTGCACTATATTGCCTTCCATAAGACACTTCCAGATATTAAGCTTAACAGGTGGGAGAACATGTGGTGTGGGTTAAAGCAAAACTACTTCTTGTTCCACTCCTACAAGGACTGGTGACCATAATTTTCATTTAGATGTTTAGTTTGCCCAAGGCCATGTTTAGTGTGGACTGGAATCCATATGGTATGAACAGGGCCTATATTAAATCAGCGAATGCTAAAGATAGTGAATGCTGATTTATCAACACTTTAAAAGTGAAAGCTGACAATCCCAAAGACACAGAACAGCGATTTTTTTTTCCCAGGGAAAAAAAATTGCTAGGCCATTTTCAGGACTTTGCCATTTCCTCCACTGTGGTGCGATCACGGAGTTGGTATATTTAAGTAGGGGGGTGGAGGCAAAGCCCACAACTTTATTTTGTGTTTTGAACTTTTTGTGTGTGTCTAGAACAGCAATTTTTTTTCCTGGGAAAAAAAAATTGCTGTTCTGTGTTTTTGAGATTGTCAGCTTTCGCTTTTTAAAGGGTCGATAAATCAGCAATTGCTATTGTAAGCATTCACTGATTTAATATAGACCCTATGAACAGAATCCCAATAATTGCTGCTATACTCAGAATGGGTCACTTTCCAGTTGGTCATACTCACATTCCTGAAAGATATTTTCCAGTTTTGCAGGTGATATACTCCCCTAAAATATCTATTAGCTAAGGGTGAGCTCTAAATAGAATTCTGCATCTTTCCAGGGAAGCTAAATTTGGGTTTTCAAAATGCTGAACAAAGCTCTATGTTGAAGTAAATTGTTACGAAATTTAAAAGATAACCTAAGACCAAGTGGAAAGTGGGCTTGGAACCCAGCTTGGAATGAAAGCTTCTGCTTTTAACCTTGATGATGTTTGAAGAAAGAGTTTAATAATCAGATTATTGAAAATATTGCCTCAATGGACCCACCTAGCCATATTGGTAGGCATAATACCTGTCAAGTTTATTGAGATGATTTTTTCCTAGACCTGTTTATTACATTTTATCATAAATATTTTATGCATCCATATACTAGTAGTTACTATGTCATTTTTACCATGTTATGTATAATATCCACATACTGTCGGTCTGATTCTTGTACTAGTAGTTACTATGTCATTTTTACCATGTTATGTATAATATCAACATACTGTCGGTCTGATTCTTGTACTAGTAGTTACTATGTCATTTTTACCATGTTATGTATAGTATCCACATACTGTCAGTCTGATTCTTATACTAGTAGTTACTATGTCATTTTTACCATGTTATATATAGTATTCACATACTGTCATTCTGATTCTTGTACTAGTAGTTACTATGTCATTTTTACCATGTTATGTATAGTATCCACATACTATCGGTCTGATTCTTGTACTAGTAGTTACTATGTCATTTTTACCATGTTATATATAGTATTCACATACTGTCAGTCTGATTCTTGTACTAGTAGTTACTATGTCATTTTTACCATGTTATGTATAGTATCCACATACTGTCGATCTGATTCTTGTACAAGTAGTTACTATGTCATTTTTACCATGTTATGTATAGTATCCACATACTGTCGGTCTGATTCTTGTACTAGTAGTTACTATGTCATTTTTACCATGTTATGTATAATATCCACATACTGTCGGTCTGATTCTTGTACTAGTAGTTACTATGTCATTTTTACCATGTTATATATAGTATTCACATACTGTCGGTCTGATTCTTGTACTAGTAGTTACTATGTCATTTTTACCATGTTATGTATAATATCCACATACTGTCGGTCTGATTCTTGTACTAGTAGTTACTATGTCATTTTTACCATGTTATGTATAATATCCACATACTATCGGTCTGATTCTTGTACTAGTAGTTACTATGTCATTTTTACCATGTTATATATAGTATTCACATACTGTCAGTCTGATTCTTGTACTAGTAGTTACTATGTCATTTTTGCCATGTTATATATAGTATTCACATATTGTCGGTCTGATTCTTATACTAGTAGTTACTATGTCATTTTTACCATGTTATATATAGTATCCACATACTGTCGGTCTGATTCTTGTACTAGTAGTTACTATGTCATTTTTACCATGTTATATATAGTATTCACATACTGTCAGTCTGATTCTTGTACTAGTAGTTACTATGTCATTTTTACCATTTTATGTATAGTATCCACATACTGTCGGTCTGATTCTTGTACTAGTAGTTACTATGTCATTTTTACCATGTTATATATAGTATTCACATACTGTCAGTCTGATTCTTGTACTAGTAGTTACTATGTCATTTTTACCATGTTATGTATAGTATCCACATACTGTCGGTCTGATTCTTATACTACTAGTTACTATGTCATTTTTACCATGTTATGTATAATATCCACATACTGTCGGTCTGATTCTTGTACTAGTAGTTACTATGTCATTTTTACCATGTTATGTATAATATCCACATACTGTCGGTCTGATTCTTGTACTAGTAGTTACTATGTCATTTTTACCATGTTATATATAGTATTCACATACTGTCAGTCTGATTCTTGTACTAGTAGTTACTATGTCATTTTTACCATGTTATGTATAATATCCACATACTGTCGGTCTGATTCTTGTACTAGTAGTTACTATGTCATTTTTACCATGTTATGTATAGTATCCACATACTGTCAGTCTGATTCTTATACTAGTAGTTACTATGTCATTTTTACCATGTTATATATAGTATTCACATACTGTCATTCTGATTCTTGTACTAGTAGTTACTATGTCATTTTTACCATGTTATATATAGTATTCACATACTGTCAGTCTGATTCTTGTACTAGTAGATACTATGTCATTTTTACCATGTTATGTATAATATCCACATACTGTCGGTCTGATTCTTGTACTAGTAGTTACTATGTCATTTTTACCATGTTATATATAGTATTCACATACTGTCATTCTGATTCTTGTACTAGTAGTTACTATGTCATTTTTACCATGTTATATATAGTATTCACATACTGTCAGTCTGATTCTTGTACTAGTAGATACTATGTCATTTTTACCATGTTATGTATAGTGTCCACATACTATCGATCTGATTCTTGTACTAGTCGTTACTATGTCATTTTTACCATGTTATGTATAGTATCCACATACTGTCGGTCTGATTCTTGTAAGTGTGGATTCATATATGTGGTAATGTTAAGATCTTGCACTGACTTTCATTGTTCTTTTTTGAGCTTAAAGAAAAATGTCTCTGATTACCTTTGCGCCGTGTAAATGGCAGTTGATGCAGAGGATTATGAATCTGTTAACAAGGTGTTCCCTGTGGTCTCATAATTCAGGATCTGATTCCTTCAGATTCCATTGCCTAACTGGGTGACTCTGAGCAAGTCATTTAATCAGATAGCACTACCAGGCTGAGTCTTAAAAACATCCATAGAGATCAGTGCTTTACCCTGGTCAACAAATACAAAATTAAATAAATAAAATAAAATAAAATTCTAATTAAAAAAAAATAATGCTGAAAAATGCAGGATTAGCAGTAAAGAAAATTAGCATCATTAATACTGTGCATGTGTGTATCTACATGCATTCATTAGCATGTACACAAACACATATACACACACACACACACACACACACACACACACACACACACACACACACACACACACACATATATATATATATATATATATATATATATATATATATATATATATAAGGGATACGCATCGGTGCGCAGCAAGTGGTGCTATTTATTTTTTCATTTTTTAATGATTTTTTAACTTCTATTTTAGAAGCATAATATGATTTAAGAGATGTTGTCATGGAATTATTAATATTCTGATTTTGTGACACCAGAGATGTATATTTTAACATTGCTGACTCCGGAGCTGTAAGAGCATTCATTTCTGACCTCATCACAGAGGAAATATCACTTGGCTTGTTAGGTTTCCTCTGAGGAGCAAATGAAACTGTTAATTAGAAACCCAGTAATATATGAGCTGTCTGCTGAGTAATAGGTAAGACTGTGTTGTATCATTATCAAGTCCACGTAGCATTAGTACTACTATGTTGTGTAGATGAGAAAAAGGTTATCACAAAATGTAGTGCATCTGAACACTGAAAGCAGAATATCACACCATTTCCATTCATCTGTCCGTTCTGAACATACTTTTTGTTATTTTTCATAACAAACAGAATAAAGTGAAACTGTAAAGAGGTCCAAATATCTGTAATTCATGAGAGTCTGGAGGTAGTGATCCCTAGAAAAATAAATCAAGCACGCAGTTGCAGAAGTCAGCTTATTTGGAATTACTTCCTTTATATTATAAGTGCATATAAAACCTTGTACTAGATAAGCAACACAATTAGTATAGGGTGCCGAAAAGGGCACTTATGGACAAAAGAAGGTCACAATATTTGCTTACTTTCCAGAACGCTTGCTTAATAATTGGTGGTCCTAAAAGCAGAAATAATAATAGTAATGGAGTTTACATCATTGAAAGAAAGAATCCCTGAACAAAAGTGGCTGAACTATGGGAGAGGAAAATGATGTAAGTGAATAATGGAAACAATTCTGCAGGAACTGGTACAGGAAGACATGAGGTGATTCCACATGGATAAGAAGAAATACTTCCATAAAACCCATATGGAGAACAGCTGTACATGCATCTGCAGTCTGAGCACCTGTTTAAGAATATCCTAAAATAGCTTGTTTCCTTTTTTGAGTGTTTTTTTTTTTTTTAATTCTTAGGGCAAACAGATGAAAAGGGAGTAGTTCTGCATGCAGTTTTTTGCAATTAATGTTTTATCTTACTATCTCACTAGGAATGTGTTAAATATTTTTGCTCACATTATACTACAGCTACAAATTTCACCACGTTTGTTAGGAGATCAGCATTACAAGCTTAACAGTGCAGTAAAGAAAAAATAATAGCTCCCTATTTTAATTCCAAGACTTTTAACTGTGTATTCCAGATCTATGAAAAACATGTGCAAAAATGTGGGAGAACAGTGAATGTGGAACACCACTGCTCTTCCTTAAAAGTTGATTTTTGAAGAAGTGGTATTCCCAGCACCCCCCAGTGTGAATCAAGGCCTCTCATTCAATATTGTTACCCCCTGGCCTCACAGTCACAGCTCTGGGAATATCAAAAAGTTATCAAAAATAACAGCAACATTATCTGTGCAGTATACTTAGATATGACCCTACACAGTAACTATTTGAAATGACTGGACCTGCTAAAGCAAGTCTTGAAATATGGAGACTGAATAGCCGAAAGACAAACTTCTATATACTAAGACTGAGATGACATTTCTCGGAATATTCCTTTTTCTCCAAGGTATGGCAATCATGGAGTTGGTATATATAAGTTTGGAGGGGGGTAAGGGGGGCTTGTCCCCTGCAAAAAGTAGGTTTAGGTAAAAGGGATATGTTTGACTATTCTCCTATATTTTCAGTCTTTTTTTCAGCTTACCTGCACTTGGCATTTTGATTACCAACATTATAATAGAGAGCCATTCTAAGTACATTTCTGCCTATATTTAGTAGATGACACCAGAAAAAGCAGTAGCAACCAACCTTCATTCTACTAGTAACGCCTTCCTTATGCTGTTTAGTTACTTGCCCTCTCCACATTCTCTTTGTATTGTTTATCTATAGTGAAATCATGTGAAATTATTTCAGTTTGTTTATGTGTGTGTTTGTGTGTGTTTGTTCTGTGCACTTCATATCCACTGAGCTTTCTTTGTAGGGAGTCTTTGCTTTTGACATGTAATATATTCCTTTGGAATTATTTCCCTTGAACTTGAACACTGCTGGTGGCCATTTTTCCATCCTTACCAAGTCACTGTTAGTCAAGCTTAGCAATACAGAATATAGGGTTATAGCTTGTTAAGCTTAGAAAGAGTGTTGTTGACATCTTGAGAGAAGTTTATTTTTGCATGTTTTTTTTTTCTTCTATTCATGTCTGGTTATATTAGGGTTCCATCCTAGGGGTTTATTTTTAGATTTGTGTTATATTTACTTCTGTTGTATGTACAAGAACTGTACTGACCTGGTTACATCAGCAGTGAGGATTTTTTTTAAGTTATTTATTGCCTTTGTAGATAGCTACTCTAAGCTTTGCTTCCCGTGCTGCTGACCTAAACTGTGGCCAGGTATCACTGCATTTGCCAAGGGTTTGACTGACACCTGTGCTGAATATCTTCATCACAGAAGTGAGCATTAATATTTTCACCACTTTTAAAGAAAAGTGCTCACAACAACTGAACAAGCTTCAAGAAATGAAAATCTGAAGGGACAAATATGATAAACTTTCTTACCACCTGATACAAACTGTTGAGCAAAAGAAAAAAAAACTGTAATGGCTGCTATATAACTTATTATCAGTTATATCCCCTGATAGTATTACTTTTATAAGTTAAAGATGTTCTGCCTTTGACCCCATATGCATACATATATAGTAGTCCAAAAAAAATGTTTTATGATATTTTGAGGCTATAAGCATGGTGTTGTGTGTCAGACATGCGACGAGTTCAAACATCACTAGAAACTGATTTTACTACTTGCTGCTCGCATTTATTATGCATGCATCCGCTGACCCTTTCTAAATTGGCGTTGTCAGAAAAAAATAAAATAGGTTTACATTTAAAGATACAGAAACCTTCCTTCCTTCTAAGAACATAAATAATATAAAAATATATAGGTTCAGTAACATATTATTTATTTTTTAGGCTTGTTTCACTTTTACTTTATGGCTACTGATGTCTTCTAACACCTTGATAGATAAGATATATATCTTACCTTGTCTTTCTATCAGTTTAGATTTCCAGATCTTTTAGCTATCACTTACTATTATTTATACATGTTTAAAAAAAAGCAGAAATTAATCATCAGCAAAAAAAATCACTGCTGTTTTACAAATTCTCTAAGAACGCCGTAAATGTCAAGCACTGACAGTGTTTGTTTTGGGAGGGCTGCATTTCCCACGCTTCTGGTGCTCCTGCAGAATACTACTGATGTCCTGCTGCCAAGGTATGCCTTTCGGGTGGGCAGGTGGGATGCAACAAGAGTTGACGCACGCATTTGGCAAATCAAACATTGCTTATACGTTATGGTATACTAGATGGAAAGTGGATTGAATGATTGTATAGGCAGTGCAATGTAGTAACATAACAGTGGATTTGACCTGGTGTGTGGGCGTTATACAATGTTTATATATATTGGCTTTGGGCTTTGTGGTAGCATCTGTGTTCCCACATATATTGTGTTGGATCTGATGCCAGTGGAAGAGGGCTTAGCCCACACCCTAATTTGTTACTAGGTTTGCTGCATGCATTGTATATGGGCATTGTGCACGGTACTCAACGGGCTATCCATCCTGAATTTTACATGGCCTTCCTGTTTGCTCGTAGAATCATCTGAATGGGCTGTGCTCTTCTTGTTATGTTGCCTGGCTGTGGCTTCACCCTTCTTATAATATTGTCTGGCTTGTCATTATCAAGAATGACACAATACTAGTATCTTGGGTATATCCATGTTACTGTTAGTGTGGTTGTGGACAGGGTGACGCTTGACTATGATTCTTGGACCTTTCTGCAGGCTTGGGTGTGTGTGTTGGCAGTTGAGAGCCTGGTTGTTCCTGATCAGCGGACCACCTGTATTTTGTGTTCAATGTGACTGCATGTGAAGGATGCCAGTGGTCTGCAGAGTTTGGTGGGCAGTAGATTGGGTTGGGGATTGATTTGAGGAGACATTTGTATTATGGCTGGCAATTTGATAATTTGATATAAATGTATCCTCAGTTGATGCGTCTGATTAAATCATTGGCTGTAAACAACTTTTCTGAAAATATTGTTGTGGTGCCAGAATTTGATTTAAATGTTTCTATATACAGTCGCGAAGCAAATTGGTTGCCAGGATAAATGAGCACTCTTGCAGTGCATGGATCGCCATTAGCTGTCCTCCGATGTTGGAGGAAAAACAAGCTGACTTGGACCTTTTGGCCGTGTTAAGGTGTGTTTCCATGTAGTTTGAATATGTTTTGTCTCTTTGCTGCAAAATGGTGGGTTTGAATGGCCCTGTAATATTTACCGTTGATGGTGGTTTGAATCTTGTCTAGTTCCATTGTTTTGATGTGTTCTCGGTGTACTTTTGTTCAGTCATAGGATTGAATTACTGGTGTTGAGTAGGTCAGGATTGTATCTTGTCACTTGTTAAGCTCAGATAGTTGTCGTGGTTGGTTAGTTGTCTAAGCTTACAGAGTTGATGTGTGATATGCATAGATGTTTGCTTTGAGGTGTGGTCAGAGTGCTGCAGTTTTTACCTCTGTACTGTGTCAGTTTTTTCAAGGTGCAGGGTCCCTCTGAGGGTTGATGGAGGTGTTGGCAACAAGACACTCAATCAGCCTAAAGCTGATTATGAGTGGTCTCTTGGATAGGGGATTCATCTAAATTATGATTGAAAGCTCTCCAGAGGATAAGAATTTTCATTGAAAAGCTGAAAAATGCAATCAGAATACATATTTATTGTCTACTAAAAAAATATTATGTATACTTATACATTGATGTGAACATTGGAGTTTATTCATGTTTATGAAATATGATGTAGTGTACTCCTGTTTCATGTTTTTATTCCAATACTTAACTTTGCAAATATTAATTTAAACAATGGTAATTGACTTGAGTAGTCTAAAACAATTGCACAACAATGTGAAGGTACTGTATTATTAAGTACATAACATAAATTTTTTCACAGATGCTATAAATATACAGTTATAGATTTTAACATGATGTTTATTAATCTAAAAAATTATTTTGAAATGATACTACCTTAATCCTAAATTATTGTACCTTTTGAAACCTGAAGAGAAGTAAGTATATGTGAATTACAATAAGATGAGTAAAGAATATATGTATATATTTTAGCTGATTGAAAGGAAGTAATATATTAGAGAATTATCTTTATTTAAAACTATTAGGATAAGAGAAACCCAGTCAAATATTTTTCCGGAGGTGAGAAAGTTTGTTTGGTTGAATTCACTAAGCAAGCAGAATTATATTTACCTCATAGCAATAGGGAATGGTTTTAAGGTTAGAATTACAAGTTTTTTTTATCTTTGTTTTTTTTAAAAAATCATGGAAACATCACTCATTCACATGCAAAATCATACAAGAAAAACTTTTTGAATTCTGTATCCAAAGATAATACTAATAATAAACAACTAGAAATGAAAAAGTTATAAAACAAACTCAAAACTAGGAAATGAAATGTTTATCCACTGTAAATGTTAATGAATTAAATAATAAAAATAAACAAAAAGCCTATTCAAGTACATAAATACACATAAACTACAAATAGTCTTTTTACAAGAACACACTTACACTTATTAGATATAAGGTATGGAAACAATCAAAACTTTTCTAGAAATAAAATACAGCAAGAAGATATTTGAGAACATATGTCTGATTCATTAAAATTAGTTGGCATATAAAGATATTATCCCGGTAGCATAAAAAGGAGCGATGGAATGGGTATGAGATATATGGAGACTAACAAAACAAAGGATAAAAAATGAACTGAAACACAAAAGGGTAATGCTAATTAAGTTCAAGAATCAGGCAAATCAGTATAAGAAGTGGACATGCCAGCGCCCATGTTTCATGGATTAACTTGTAGAGATAAAAAAAACCCTCACTCTAATAAAATCTAGCACAATCTGAGATAACTGTCCACAGAACAAAAATAAAAAAATAGTAGCAAAATAAATTAAATATAGTAAAAGAGTTAAGTAGAAAAGAATGATATTTTAGAAATATCTTAACTTGTCTGGAAGAAATATCCAAACATTCTAGATACACCACTTAAGGATATATAAATATTTAGAGGATAATATCTATTACTATAAAATGAAGATCCACACAATTATAATAAACAAACCTATCAATTAAATAAACAAAACTGAAAAAGCCCACACAGAATAAAAATCTGGCCTTAAAATTATGCTAACAGAGCACCTATAAATTAATACCCAATCCTTCTAATTTTAATAATCTTATCCAAATACTATATGAAAAATCTACTGCATATGTTAAACTGGGATCATATAGATCAGGCCTATAACAATAAAAAGAAAAAAACTAAGCAAACTTTGCCCTTTATTATGTTTGTTATTTACCTTATAGATAGAACCCTTGATCAATCAAATCAGATCAAATAATAACATAGCATTTATATTAATAAAATGTAAAAAAAAAAAAACAAAATTTTACTTGATGACATACTATTAACTCTCTCAGATGCAAATGAGTCTTTGAATGCTCTATTTAACTCCATAAATACATTTCCAAAATATTTCAGGTAAAATTTAACGTAAACCAAACTTAATTTATGCCCTGTAATTGTAAAAAAAAATAATATAAACAAAAGATTTTCCAAATATATAGTAACAGAAAGTAAATTATTATATCTGGGAATAAATCTACTCAATGAATTAACATATTCTCTAATATTTAACTATAATAAAATACTAGACAAAATAGAACAAACAATTGGTTACTGGAATAAATATATCTTTTCAACAGCAGACAGATTATATCTTATTAAAATAATCATATTTCCCAAAATATTATACTTAATGCAAAATTTTTCATTGCCACCTCCCAAATATATTATTCAAAGATACAATAAACTAATTTTAAATTTTCTATGGTTTCCAAATAAACCCCGTATAGCCTTAAATAAACATTTACCAGATTGGGAAGATGGTGGAATTAATTTACCGGATATTGATTTATATATTACCTCATCCGTTATTAAAAACATAACGCTATGGTTAAATAATTCATACACACCTATATGGAAACAAGCCCATGAGCAGATTTACATAGAAATCAATTATAATCACATACAAGACAACTTAACATATGGATGTTAAAAGATTATTTTTAGGGAAAAGGAATAATATTAATAAATTGCCATCAAACTATGTAAGTTCTACACTTTCAGTGTTCAGAACATATATAAACAAAATACCAAATATTAATTCTTGGATTTTTCTTATTTTCCTATAGCTTTTACACCAAATATTCTAGATACATTCCAAATATCTAAAATAAATATACTTAGAAAGGAAAATTCTAACAAAGGAACAGATAATTTATAATTATAATATAAATAAAGACAATTGGGTTGTTTACAAAATCTAAGGCATTTTCTTATAAATAAAATAGAACAAATGAAACTCATTGAATACCTTATTCTTATCTAATAAACAACCATCCTCCAGTTGAAGAAGAAAAAAGTAATATTCTAAAATCTTCCAAATTTTCTACATTATCAAAATACTGGCAATTATTCACTTGGAGATATCTACACCAAGATAAAAGCAGATTGGCATGCAGATTGGCAGTTTTTATGAATGTATATGTCTCAATATGTACTGGAAATCCATTAATTATTTTTCAGACTGTTTATTTAATTTTATTCAACTCTCCTATTCCAAACTGTGTACCAAAAAAGACACTATATCACGTAAAATCATAACTATACACTGGAAAATGAGGGCTCACTACTTTTCAGGAATTTGAGACTTTAACAATATTAACAGTGAAGAACAGAACTAAAAGATGATCTTCATACTATTACACTTGGATGAAAGTACTGGAAATACTTAAACATCGAAGATATATCATCTTATGTTTCTAACTATATAATATATTAAGACATCTTATTTGAAATAATAAAAATATTTTCACCACTGATTCATTGTTTGCAGGCAACAAATATTACTTTCCATCCTTAACACTGTGCTTATATCCTACAAACCACTGACAGCTACAGAGACATTCAAATCTCCTTTACCCACTGCATGGTTCTATTAATTATAAGAGCATCTTAAGCACAATTGAGCATATAAAATGTAAACACTGACTAGCACTAGTCAATGAGACTTTTAACATGACTAGATTACATGTTATTTAGTTCTGAAAATATTTTAAAAAGTAGTCCAAAGAACTATATGAAGTTCAAAAGTGCTTACAGCCTTTTCTATTGTTTCTTTTTTTTTTATTTGGTGAAGCATCAAAGGACTCAGTTATATTTTATCTACTCTGAACTGATCTGTGATGAAACCAAGCTAATATGTTCCTAACCTCCACTTTCTAGATATGCAGTAATGATATCAGAACTAGTTTTGTATATCATATTGTGTTATGTGTAGCATTTCTGCATAAAGATTTCAAAAGCGTCTGCAAGTTAAAAGTAACATCAATTTTCTTTAAAGAAAAAGAAAGTCAAAGACAGGAGCAGCAGGTGTTGAGTCAGGTCTACTAATAGCACCATTAAAAGAGGGAAAAACTTGGCTAGGCTTGTAAGGGCCTCAGGGCCATTAGCCTAGTAAAATCCTATGATCCCATGAAAGAGTGCGTGACAGCAGAAGGCAGTGAGACATACAGTTGTTAGTTAAGATGTTTTGCAGCCTCCAGACAATGACTCATTTTGGTACCAGTTCTTCCACCATCCATTCCTCTTTTTTGCTCATATAATCTGATGCATGACTGACCATCATTGTCGAGATGTTACCCTAAATTGATAAAGAGAAGACAGAGTTCATGAGCAGGTGACAGTTATACAAACTGTACCAGTGAAACTGTCATACACAGGAGATTAGAAAGATATATACCCATTAGTTATATGCAGGTACAATCAAGTTGAGATTAAGAATCTTTGTTAGGGCATATAGGCTAATAGCCAATAACTCCATGTATAATGATCTTCTACATGAATGTTATATAAATTAATGTTTTCCATATGCAAGGATCTGTAATATTATACCACTTTTTAACACATGGCACAAAGATGCAGTTTAACTATATAACACCACATAAATTAACATCAGTAAAGTATTGCATTTAATTTAATTTAAATTTATTTTCAATAGACAAGTTTATATGCATTCCTGTGTTGTCAAAAAGGACCAAATACATGATGTGGCTTGAATGTATTATGCAATAATGCCTTATCTGTCACATCTCTGTATTGAATGAACCCTTATCCCATCAGACCCTGAAAAAGATGTGGACCAACAAACATTAGTTCACAATATATCTCAAGTGATACTTAATATTGACGACATTAGGCTGTTGAGTAAAGAGTTGAATTTTATTCCAAAGACACAGAGTAGGTTAACGGATACTATTACAGACCTTAAATTGTTTTGCAGAAATGTTATGTTAAAATATATGTTTAAGGGTTCCAGTAATGAATCAGCTGATAATAGGGAGTTCATATTTAAGAATTTGAGTGAGTTTGTGCCCACCAATCATCCTTTGGTTGAGGCTTTCTTAAAACTAACGGAAGATGAATTATATAGCTTTTACGACAGCAAGAGAGATAGGAGACCTATGAGGTCTGATAACCTTACCTATAAGGAGAGGTTAAGCTTAAAGAAATTACAAGATGACTCCACCATCATTATAAGGCCAGCAGACAAGGGTGGTAGGATTGTTGTTATGGATACTTTGCATTATAACACAACCATGGAAATGATGTTGCTTGATAAGTTTTATGAAGTGATTACAGTGGATGATGTTAATGACATTATTAGGTATGTTGGCTATACACTTTTGGATATTTTTAAGAGTAATTTAATAGGGAAGGAGTTATATGAATACCTTTGCATCAGGGCGCCTGTTATTCCTGTGATACATGGGCTACCCAAGATACATAAAGACCCTAAAGACTCACCCATGAGACCAATTGTTTCTGGTCATGGGTAGGTAACTGAGCAACTATCTGTCTTTATAGAAAAACATTTAAGACAAGTTTTGAATAATAATACTTTTGTATTACGAGACTCTAAGCAGTTCTTAATAGACCTCTATGAATGTATTAAACAACAAGGAACTGTGGCGGACTGTATATTTGTAACCTTTGATGTGCAGTCCCTTTTTACAGTTATACCGAATGGGCTAGGACTTACCTATGTTTCAGAATATTTAAAGGAGCATAGTGACTACTTGGATGTTAAGATTGACTTGATAGCACACTTTCTAGAACTGGTTCTTGAAAATAACTTATTTATGTTCAGAGATGTTATTTACAGGCAATGTGATGGCGTAGCCATGGGCACCTGTGCGAACAGCTACGCTAACATATTTCTAGCCCATTGGGAGGAACATGTGTTGTTTTGTCAAACATTGTTCAGGGAGCATGTAGTATTTTATCGGCGGTTTGTGGATGACCTTTTGTTTTATGGAAAGGGACATTGGCACAGTTGCAATCTATGTATACAATGATGAACAATCTAACCACCTTCCTCAAGTTTACTATGCATTTCTCTGAGCATAAGATTGAATTTTTGGATCTGTTTGTTGAAAGGTTACCAGATGATATTATCAACACAGGGGTTTTTTGTAAGACCTGTCACTGTAACTCATTACTTATGAGAACGAGCATGCATCCACCGTTCATATTTAGGAATATTATGAAAGGACAGGCAATTAGGGCCTCAAGGTTAAACCCTATGGATATAGGGTTTACCAATGAATTAGATAACCTGACAAGGAGGTTAACAGAAAGGGGGTATAATCTGAACGAGGTCAACCACCATCTGGATGAAGTACACAATCTACGTTTGACTGTAGCCAGTCCTTATTTTGGACCCATAGTGTTGCTGGGGATAAAATGATTGATTGTTGTGTTAAGTTCTCCACAACTTTTTCATCAGATCAGTTTGAAATCAGGGAGATTGTCAGTAAGTTTTGGGGTGTCCTGCAGGTCGATGATGACCTTAGGCAGATAGTAGGTGAAGCTCCACGTTTTCTTTTTAGGAATAAGAACAACTTGAAAAGGATGTTGTGCTATCCAAGACATGATAGACATCCTAAAAAGGTAGGATGTACCAGACCCTGTGGTCACTGCAACTTTTGCCCTTTTATAGACAGCAATGTGGAGGTTTTTCATCCTGATTTGAGAAGAGTTTTTTATACTAAAGTGGAGGCAAATTGTATGACCGTACACGTCGTCTATTTGGCAGTGTGTCAGTTGTGTTCCTCTTTCTACGTGGGTAAGACCAACCGCCCACTCAGAGATAGGATGAGAGAGCATAATTACCACATTAGGAAGGGTACGTTGCATAATGCTTTAGCTAAACACGTGGTCATGCATGGTCATGACCACAAGTTTTTGTTTAGAGTGTTAGAGGTCATCACCCCAAATCAGAGGGGTGGTGATGTTAGGATATACACTGAAGGAAAAGAGAGTGACTGGATAACACTTTTAAGGGCTGATAAAGACTGGGTTTAAATGAAAGGGCATCCATAAAACCTAGCCTAAGGCAGCGCAGGCATGTAAAGTGACTATTTGTAATTACTTATATGCGTATGCCTACATTATGTCCTTATGTCTCAAAGTTTTTTATGTATTTATATATAAAATTTTTTCATGTATTAGTTTATGTGTTTTGGAAAATCTTTTACATATTCTATGGAGTGTTTAAAGTCATTTTACGGATGTTTTAAGTTATTTTATGCATTTATATTCTTGTAGTGAGCTTTTTTCTATTCCTTTTCTGTTCTTTGCAGTTTGCTATGCCTTTAAATAGAGGTTTGTGTTGGAACATCTTCTTGATAGGTTAATTATTTAATTGTCTCAGTGTGCTTTTAATATATAACTAGTTTGTGTTAGGAGGTTTGTTTCATGGATCTGAAGAAGCTGATATGGTGAAAGCGCTTATCCTCTTGTTCTTGTCTGCAATAAACTACGTGGATTTTACATCTTGGATTGTTATCTTCTGTTATTTTCTCACTTTCACTCCTGCTCAGTACTTGGTTGTTTTACAAAATTTTTTATATTTCTCTGAGCAGGGGCTTTTACCTGTGAAGCAGCAATTTGTCAGACTTCTTTATTATGCAATAATGCCTTATCTGTCACATCTCTGTATTGAATGTAGTCCATGTACAATTTTAAAAATGTGGAAATGCATTTCTTATATGAGAATTTCTCATATGGTGAAACAAGCCTTCCTGGGAAGGCATGAGCCTGTATTATTGGAGGCCCAAGTAAGTGTGAAAATGTTTTACACTTAACTACTAACTTTTCTTTGGGTCTATATTAGATCACCGAATGCTTAAAAAAGTGAACAGAGATTAATCGACCCTATGTAAGCGAAAGCTTACAATTTCGAATTCTCAGAACAGTGATTTTTTTCCTAGGGGAAAAAAAAATCGCTGTTCCAACAAAAAAAAAACACTTTAAACATTACATTAAGTGGAAGGCTTTGCCCCCCACACCCCCCCTACTTAAATATACCAACTCCGAGACCGCACTACAGTGCCGAAACGGTAAGTTCTGAGAGCCAAGCAAATTCTTTTCCAGGGAAAGAATTTGCTTAAAAGCTGCTTCGATATTTTGCCATTTCAGGCTTTTGAGTTCGACCAAGATGCATTCAAAAGAATGCGTCTTCAGTCTTCTAATAGGGAACCTTTTCTTTTTATATGATAGGTGTCTAAATTCCAGTGGATAATAGTCAATAACTATGTGGATTTGACTGCAAATTAACAATAAAGGAATACTCTACTAAGCCAGATCTAGACAGTTTCAAATGTGTGTGCAGATGGCATCTGTTGTTAAGGGAGCACAGGATCGGTACTACACCAGGGCACACAGATGCACATGCCTCCCTAGGAAACTGTATACCCCGATGAGTGCCGAAGTCCCTGAAACAGTGACAATTTAAAAAAAAAATGTTTTCTTCTCTCCTTTTAATGCACTGTGTGGCATAAGTCAGTTTATATCACTGAGTCAGCAGGAGATCAGTTGATGCATTCCCATCCCCATCTGTGTCTCTACACTTTTATTAACTGAACTGTAAAGAGACAGAGCCAATGAAAGAATGGGAGTAGTACTGTGGTTACATTATCATTATACAATGCAAACTCGGCAAAGCCGATAAACGTGCACGCTGATTCGCTAATCCAACCAGCGTGCACATGGTAAATCAAAAGGAACTAACAAAAAAGTGCAGCCGGTAACGTACCATGCAGCGACAACTGCAAAACATTAAACTGACAAAACACAGTAAAGCAAACAATAGCAAGAACCAAAACCATAATAAATTGCAGCTGAATCACCCAGAACACATTATTGTTAATACACAACTCAGTCCCTTAGCTCGATCAGCAATTAACTTCATAAAAAGCAGATCCACACTCACTCGTGATTTGTAACTCTATTTCTTTAAAGCATACACTTTACATACCATTACAGAAGTCCCTATGTAAATGGAGACCATACCATTACAGAAGTCCCTATGTAAACGGAGAAAAAGCAGCAAAACTGTAATCAAGTCTCCAATATCATACCTCAAGCACCCAGCACTGAGTCTTACTTCATGATACAGTCCTCCATCCCTCAGTTCATGCACACCAATCTACTTGGTAAAGCCAGATCCACACTCAGTCAACCTCTTCTTTCAAAAGTGTACTCATAACATACGATGTACTAAACTACATTTAACAATTGTAAAAATGCCACAACAGAAAAAAACACACAAAAATGCAAGCACTGCACTTCTCGATACTGCTCTCTAAACCTTTAATAAAATAAACAAACATGAACTAAAAGTGTGGACTATTTTATCTTAGACAAAGTGCAAGAATACAAACTAAAGCAAACAAAAACCTAAATAAAAGGAACACAAAAATAACATAACACAAAACAAACACCATTGTATAATAGCAATAACACATGGCTGGGTGCGGGCAATGCTGTATTTACCCACGGTTGGCTTTGTTTGGTTGACCAAACCACGCCAACTGTGGGTACATCCAGCATTAACCACACCCAGCTGTAAAAAAAAACTTGTGGCATTGATGACCTTACAACTTAAGTGTGTAAGTATCTTCCTGCTGTGGCAAATCAATTACTAGCAAAGTTCTGTAATCAGCCCTAGAAGATTAAGTAAAAAACGTCCTTTGCCTTATAATCAAGCTATGATATCTATGATTCATAAGTCAGATACCCCAGTAATGCAATAATGTGAACAATTAGCCAGCTATTTCATTTGTTAGTTTTGACTAAAATGTTGACTACTTTATGGGTAATTAGAACTAAATGTTTCTTTCTACTTAAAGTGAATTGACTCAATTTAATTTTTTCCCTAAAGACACAAAATCTACCATCCTTGCTATGGCCATCAGCAGGGACATTTTGCTTGAGGCAAATTCTCAAACATTTTTGCCACAAAACTACAAATGACAATAACTATGTCACAACATTGATTACTTTTTGGACTTCGGGATAGCTATCTTGCAATGGTATACATAAGTATACTGGGCAAGCTCATGTGGAAAACAATTACTGGATGAACATCACCTTCCCAGCCTAAAATCATAGCAAACAGTCATTACAAAGGTCCTATTACACTTTGCAACCACTATATAGCATGGCATACATCAATGTCTGTTGAATAAGCCATGCTTGCCTGTAACCACTATAATGTGAACAATGTAATAAAAGGCATATGCCACTTGATTACAATATATTCAATGTAGATCAAGCTCCTCTTGACCTGTGCACTAACTGAAGATGCCACACAATCATTCATATTACACTTGTCAGACAACACACACTTGAAGAGATAACTTGAGCTTTATGTTTGAATGCATATGGCTTCCAATAAAGGAATTACAAAAATTACCCTGTCTCTCCCCAATTGTAAAAGTTTACACAAAGTAAAACTGTAACCATCAACTACTTTGGAGAAGCCATCCCTTTGTGCTGCCAGTCTTTAACACAATCAGTAGTTACACTTTGACAGACTTGAACACACTTGAGGGGATAAAATCAGCAAACTGTTGCGACAGTTATTACTTCCCTAAAATATATTTTATGGCTCAAAACATTTAGCCCTGCTGCTGTTCACAGTTGTGTGGGTTTGCATTCCACTATCTGTTGTGTAAGCCAGTCATGTTAGAAAGTACATACGTGAATGGATGACTTCAGTAGTATTGTTGAAGCCATATAACTCACATAAAATGTGTTTGACTCATCACATCTCATATGTTGATGAACCAATTGCTACACAATTCAGATCATCTTTTATATAACCATCTAGGTAAGAATAGTTGGATTTGAACCACTACATATTATCTACATACTCTATAGAGCTGTGTATTAGTTGTTCCTGCCACAGGCGACTTTAAGCTGCAAGGATTAAAAAGCACATATTTCAAGTTCTAACCTAAGCATTGTTTTGGAATGTTCATGTATACCTTTGAATGTATTTTGAGGGATATAAATTATTTTGCCATGTCAGTATTCACACAAGTGTGAGTCAAACATATCAACATCAGTTGGAAATGTAGCCCACTTAATCAATGTTGATGTACGCACATTACTTATACATTGCCAGATTTGAACACCTGCCTATGTTCACAATCTAGATAACCATGTATTAGCTGCTCACACCATAACAGAAGTCTTACTACAATGTGAAACAGACCACATTTGAAGGGATGCCCTCATAATTGTGTTACAAAGCAAATGTTTGGCTTAAATGTGGTGAAAGAGCTGTGGTAGATCTCTCCCCATATAAATGTTTCCAATAAGGATAAGTGTACACACACGGTCTACTGGATATGTCAGTCCTACCTAGCACTAGGTCACACACACAAATTCATACCAGTTAGTCAATGTTGGATTTGAACATTTTACCTAAGTCTGCAATAAAGAGAATTGTGTTTTAGCTGGTCATGCAAAAAGACAAGCCTTACTTCAACTGTGAGACATCACATAGTTGAAGGGATGACCTCATCATTGTGTGGCAAGGCAAATGTTTGGCTTAAAAGTGAGTGAAAGAGTTATGGGAGATTTCTCTCCATGTAAATGTTCCCACTGAGAGAAAGTGTACACGCAAAATCCATCAGATACACCAGCCCTATCTAACACTATAGTCATACATATAGTCATACTAGTTTGCCAGTGCCATATTTGAACACCTAGCTATCTAGGTCCACAATCTATAAAATGTGGCATCAACAGCTGACACCACAGCAGAAACTAACTGCAAGTTTGCGACAGAATACATTTTAAGGGATGACATCATCATTGTGTTGTAAAGCAGATGTTTGAGTTAAAGGGACTGAAATTGTTGGGAGAATCATCTCAGGGTGAACATGTTTCCCCTGAGTAGAAGTCTACACACCAGATATGTTGAATAATCCAGTTTTACCTGTCAGCACAGTCATACACACTCACACTAGTTAGTCATTGCTGGATCTGAACACATACATATATGTCTATAATCTAGAAAACATATCTACTACAGATGCCACATGAAAAATCAGATTACAAGTCTCTGACAGCACATAGTTGTAGTGTACATTATATATTATTACTATTATACATATTATTATTATTATTATTATTATACATAGTACATTCAACTTAAGAAGGTGAATCCCAGGAAAGCTGCTGGTCCTGCTAAAATACTGGGCAAAGTATTTTAAAGGCTATGCAGGCCAACTATGCTCAGTTGTAACTGATATTTGCAACACCTCCCTTATTCTTGGTAAAGGTCCCACATGCTTCAAAGTGATGAATATTGTCCCACTCCCCAGAAAAAGATAATCCAACCTGACTGAATGACTACAGACCATTTGCTCTAACTTCAAATGTCATGAAATGCTATGAGAGGCTATTTATAAAGGCATCTGTCAACAAATCTTCCATCTACCTTCAACCCAGTACAGTTCACTTATCAGGCTAACAGATCCACTGTGGATGATATTTCAGTGGCAATCTACCTCAAACTTGATCATCTGGAGGGAAGAAACAACTACAGCAGGCTGTTGTTTATTGACTTCAGCTCGGCATTCAGTACAGTGGTTCCAATGCAGCTTATTGACAAGCTTGTACATCTTGGAGTTAGCAAGTTTATGTTCAACTGGATCCTCAACTTCTTGATGAACAGACTGCAGAAAACATGCACACAGCAACACCTCAGGATGCATACTACTCAACACCAGTGTTCCTCAGATTTGTGTGCAAAGCTCTCTGTTGTTCACCATCCTCACCCATTACTGTTTTGCAAAATACAACACTAACCCTATCATTAAGTTTGCAGATGATACTACTGTTGTGGGCCTCATCAAAGAGGAGGATGAAAGAGCTTACAGAGACAAGTTCTACCCATTAACTGACTAGTGTGCTAAGAACAACCTTGACCTGAATTTCAATAAAACACAAGAAATTATTATAGACTTCAGGAAAAGGTCAACGATACAGTCACCACTCATGATAAATAATGAAGTGGAAAGGGTAAAATCTACAAAGATTTTGGGGGGTGCACATTTTGGAAGATCTTTCTTGGACTGTGAACATTGAACAGTCGGTCAAAAAGCACACCAATGTCTGCACATTCTGAGAAGGCTCAAAAAAACAAACCTCCCACCAACTGTTCTCAACACATTCTACAGAGGAGGAGTTGAGAGCAGTCTCACTAGTAGCTTCACAGCTTGGTTTGGGAACAGTACAATAGCAGAAAGAAAGAAGCTACAGAAAGTGGTGCAAGCTGCCAAAAAAATCATGGGCACCAACTTACCATAAATCCATGATCTCTTCACAGCAAGAAGCATTAAATGTGCATATAAAATAATTTATGACCTCTCTCACCCTGCACACAGCTGGTTTACACAACTGGCTTTGGGCAAGATATATCTGAATATCTACTGCAGGACCACCAGATACTTAAACAGCTTCTACCCAACAGTGTTGAGACTTATAAACTCTGATAGCCACTGATTATTTGGTCAGTAATTTTTCACAATACCTAGCCCAACTGAAAAGTGTGCAATATCTTTTTTTATTCTTGATGTAGAAATATATTTTCTTATTCATGTGCAATTGCCTGCTGTTTGTCTGATGCAGATGAACAAAGGAGGACAATCTTAACATGTGCAATCCTACCCTGTCATGCTGCTATGTACAGTATTCTTCCTATGACTGTCCGAGGGGTTTGTGTGTTTTTGCTGCTATTGTTGGTTTATTTATTCTTTTGTGAGTCTTGTTTTGAATATATTTTTAAATTGGAATGTTATACTGCTGTTCTTGTTATCCTTGCATCCTATGTACTCTCTGCTGAGCTGATACTCAGAATTTCATTTAGTTTTTCCTAAATGACAATAAAGTTTACTTTGACTTTGACTTGTGACTTTGATATATTTGGGTGAATGGGCAATGTGTTTTGACAGGCAGACAAATGGCAATGTGGTGATCACAAATCAGTATGCACTGTAGCAATAACTTATACATAAATTCATTTACGGACATTGTTATGGTGTGAACAATATCTACGTGTGTCACGTTAAGGTGTATGGAGCATTTATATGATTGGTGATACTTACAGTTCTCAGCCAGTAGAGTGTCACCCATGCATTCATAACTGTTCATCTCAAGAACATTATATGAATCCTTGATTAAGTCTGAGTATCAGTATTTAGGCTTTGTAATGTGTATGCATTGTGCATGGTAACTACAAGTCATACATGCCAAACATAGAAATGTACAGTCATTGATATTACTTTGCAAATATATATCCAGTGGTCCCACTTCTATGGAGCTCAGTTGGAAGGGTAATATGTTTCAGTGCAAAAACATTTTACATTATGTAGTATATAGGCAGCAGCACAGTGAGCTCCTTATATCTTGTCTACAATAAGCCAATAAACCATACACAAGTAATACAAGCCACTGTAAAAATTACTTACTGAAGTGCATTGATGGCAAACTCATTTGCATGGCTGATAACAAAGTATTAGTCCGTGCAGAATTATTTCTTGAGGTTTTGAACTTAGAGTGGGAAATAACAGTGGTTTATTGTACTTCATGTCCAGCATTGCACAAATAAGGTGCACCTATATATTGACATTTATGATTCTGAGCCATTTCAAAACTTGTGTGGATTGTATTAATGTTTTCTGCAGCATAATTTAAACATCTGTCATTATCATTACAGTAAGGTGTTCTTAAAATCAATACTACAGGGGAAATACCTGTACACTGTCCACATATTTGCAGTTTCCAGATGTTTAACTCATGTTGTTGTGTTCCTCATACAATTTGTGCTATTCTAGCAAATCATTGAGGACTAAAGTGACTACAGAATAACATACTTCAATGTTTCAGACTTCATGTTCTTCAGTAAATGTATGCTAATGCTATTTTTTTTTATTATAGCAACTTCCTGAGTGGTTAGGAGCAATAATTGTAATATGCCCCTATTTCTGAGCCTTTGCCAACCTCCAAATTACTTTTTGCGTTGTCTAGATGTCATGCACTTAGAGCTGGAAAGGTGTAAACATGAGTGAGATACTGCTATACTAAGTAAAGGAATAGTCGGGATACATGTGCTGGACTGAAGGGACAATGAGGAAAGTATGAAGCAAGGGAGTATATGTACATCATACTTAATAACAGTAATGGCAATTAAAACATGCCATATGATAGTTTCATAGTTTCATAGTATAGTACTAGGCTATCTGCCCTGGGGCATTTGTAAGCCTAGCCATAGTGATGTGGCTTTTGCCACCCCATGAAATGGTACAAAAATGTACAGAATAAATCTAGAATACTGTGCCTCTGTCTAGTAGTGACACAGTGAAGGTCCCCTTATATAATAGAATTAGTTTACTGTGCCCCTGTCTAGCAGTGACACAGATGTGACCCCTGGGGTAAACTTACGATCTCCCATCCACTCATCAAAGATTTCTCTTGAAGAGAGTCAGTGAGGGGCTCTGCCTAATATGAACTGGGATCCTGTTCCAAAGCATGGGAAGCCTCTGGGTTATGAATCTATCCCTTCAGCATGTCCTATTCATACTTGTGCCGAGGTTTAAGTCTTTAGCTCTCGTGGTCCTGATGGATTTGGATTTTTTGAGGTGGAGCATGTCCATCAGATCCTGATTGGACATGGCCTTGTACGTCAGGCAGAGATCACCTCTGAGCAGGTGGTATGCTACTGAATAGAGCTGAAGTTTCTTTAGTCTGGCAGAATAAGACATATGTTGGAGACCCTTGATCCTTTTGGTGAGGTACTTTTGTGGTCTCTCCAGCTGTTGCAAGTGCCGGGTGAGGTACATACCAAATGGGGCATTGTTCTCAATCATGGGTCTGATGAAGGAGGAATATAGGGGTACAATGACATCCTTGGATCTGGATGTGAAACCCTTCATGATGAGGTGTGCAAGGTAGAATGTTTTTCTAACCACTTTTGCAACGTGGGTGTCAAATGAGAGGTCACTGTCTACTTGGGTCCCTAGGTCTCTGATTACTTTTTCCGTACTCAGTGGGTTGCTGTCTATGTGATAATTTGTGGGTACTTTGTTTTTTCCAAAAGAGATGACTATACATTTTTTGGCATTTAGTTTAAGGCCGGGACTACGGCACCAGTTGTCCGTTTCAGTGAGGCCTTTTTGTAGGATGTGTGTATCTGCTGGTGTATCGACTATGGTGCCTAGTTTGCAGTCATCTGTGAACTTTGTCAGCCACAGCCCTCCCATGTTTGCTTTAACATCTGAGAAATAAATGCCGAATAAGAGGGGTCCCAGGACAGATCCCTGTGGGACACCACTTGTGACTGGCTTTGAGTCTGACATTGCTCCAGCGATTTTAACTTTATGGGTTCTGTCCTTTAGCCAGTTTGCAACCCATCTAGTGACATAAGGGTTTTTAAGTTGTTTAGCTTATCTATGATGCCTGAGTGGGGTATTGTGTCGAAGGCCTTAGCCAAGTCCAGGTATGCTGTATGGACTGCTTTGCCCTCATCAATGGCTCTAGTGACTGTTTCAAAAAAGTCAACCAGGTTTAAAAGGCAGGATCTGCCCTTTACAAAGCCGAACTGGGTGGGGTCAAGCGTCTGTAGGTCCCCTATGTCTCTGTTTATGAGTTCCATAATGATTCTTTCCATAGCTTTGCAGACCAGGCTAGTCAAGCTTATGGGGTGGTAGTTTCCAGGGTCTGTAGAGGCACCCCCTTGTGGAGTGGGACCACTGTTGCTGTACGCCAGTGTTCAGGTACATATCCCGGTAAGGCTAAGGTTAAATAGCATTTTTATGTGTGGGTTTAGCTCCTCTTGGAGTTCACGTAACACGCACCCCGGGATACTGTCAGGTCCCATTGATGCTGTGTTTTTTGCTTTGTTTAGGTCGGTTCTCACTTGGTCATCTGTGATGACAGGGAGTTTACATGCAGCTGGGATAAGTATTTCTTCTTTTGTGTGTGAAGGAGGCGAAATTTGCACTGAACCTGTCAGCCAGAATGTTAGCAATATCTGTGGGTTCAGTGTATTTTTGTTGTTGTGAACCAACTCTGAGCATATCTGAGGGTTTCCGCCCAGGTTTCTAACATAGCTGAAGAAGGCTTTGTGGTTATCTTTAGTGTCCTTAGCGATTTTTCTCTCAAAGTTTGCCTTGGATGTTTTTATGAGAGAACGTAGTTTTCTGCTAATGTTGATCAGAGATGTCTTCCCTTCATGGGATTTTGCTCTGACGTGCAGTAGCTTCCTTCTTTTGTTATACAATTTGTTTATGGCTGAGGTCCACCAGACAGGATGCTTTCCTTTGGTGGAGAAGGACTTGGATTTGTTTGGGATTGCATGATCCATGCATTCTTGGAGATGTCCATAGAAAGCATTTGTGAAGGATTCGGCATTGTGGGATGTGGTATCCACTGGCACAGTGGGCTTAAAGGATACCATCTCAGTCTTAAGAAGAGTGAAGTCTGCTTTTGAGAAGTGTTTCACTGTGGTCTTTTGTGCTGGGGGTGGAGGTGGGATATGTATATCCAGGGTGATTAGTTTGTGGTCAGATCTCACTAGTGAGGGCTATACTTCCGGTGTGGAGCATTTTGTCTCCATGTTTGTGATGATCAGGTCTAGTATATTATCTCCCCTAGTGGGAGAGGTGACTAGTTGTTCCAGTGCATTTGAATTTATGAATTCCAGGAACCTTTGGGCTAGGGTATTAGGGCTAGAATAATGTACCCAATCTATTTTTGGGTAGTTGAAGTCTCCCAGTATGATGGTATTATGTGATACATTCATATCCTCCAATGTCTTCAGGAAGGCTGAGTGGGGTTCTTGAGATTGGGAGGGTGGTCTGTAACATGCTACCAGTTGTATAGCAGTTTTGCCTATGGTTAGTTGCACCTGTATGGTCTCTGATGCTTCATGTGTTGCTACTAACCTGGAGGTGTGGGTGTCCTTTATGAATATGGACACGCCCCCTCCCTTTGTGGTTCTGCCCGGGTTTTGGGGCCGAAAAGCATGATACGAGGTATAGCCTGGTAGCGCTGGGGTGCTCTCAGGAGCCTTGAACCAGGTTTCAGTTATTGCACAGACTTCGATGTTCTCCATGCTGAGGAGTGCATCAAGTGCCTGCATTTTGAGATTTAGACTTCTGGCGTTGAGCAGCATTACCCTTAGTTTTTTTCCATTTTTGTTTTCTAAGGAGGTGGGTTTGTCTTTTGAGCCTTGCCTAAAAAAGGCACTATGGGGGTGGCAAGAGCCTTAGCCAATATCCGGAAGCCCAGTGGTGACAGGTGTAAGCCATCCCTTGCGAAGCAGTGTGGCTTGTCCAACATATCATCCCAGGCAGACAGACATTGGATCCCCTTAGAATGACACCAGTACTTGAGCCAATTGTTAAAGCTGATCATCTTGTCTTTGTATTGTGGTATCATTCTTGGTGAGGGCAAGATGCTGCTCAGGGTCAGGGTCATACCAGCCTGGGCTACATAATTGGAGAGCTCCTCTATGTCTCTTTTCATGTAGTCCAGGGAGGTACGTCTCAGGTCATTCACACCAGCATGGACAATGATGGAGTCATATCTGTACTTGCTTTGGAGTGACCTGAGTGCGTGTGTTATGTGGCGGATCCTAGCTCCCGATAGACAGCTCACAGTCACCTTCTCCTTGTTCAGCCTGGTCAGTGGGACATCAGTGTGTCTGACTATGGAGTCACCTATTACTAGTGTATCAGGCAAGGTGTTTGGCCTTAAGGGCTGCGATTGGTCGACACACTGATTTATTGAAGTATGTGTTGCATGTGTTTTGTTTTGAGGTGGTGGATTTTTGGATGTCTGCTTTAGAAGCCTCTGTTGTTTTGGTAAGTTTTTTATTAGAGCCTCCGAGTATGTCTTTGTGTTTTTATGTGTTTGGTTTGCAGTTGTGGTAGGTCTATGTGGGACTGGGATTGTTGTGTGTGTGGTTGCCATCTCCTCCTGTCTGGTCATGCCAGCCCTGTGTTGAGAGAGTTCAGCCTCCAGTTTGGCTATATAGTTGCATCTCTCACATGTATTTGTGTTTGTTGGGAGGAGGAGAGGGTTGTCTGTGTACATGAGACAATTGTAGCATTGTCTCAAGATGCCCAGATTGACCAGCTGAACTGGAGACGACGCCAGTAATCTACCACTCGACATGCTAGAACAGTATAAGGGAGTGGTATACCTTTAAGGGAAGTGGGTATTCACAGGGATGGTAAGTAGATGTAGTGCTTTACTTAGTACGAGAGTGCTTACTTAGTAGAGAAGTATTGAGAACAAGTGCTAGGCTTATAATACAGTGAGTAGTCTGGTTATACTAAGAGTAGAGCTTCCTTAAGGGAAAATTTGAAGAACAGACTTGGCGGAGCCAGAAAAGTTTAACCTTGTTTAACCGTGCTGCGCTATGCGACCTATAAAGCCGTGCAAACACGGATTTTAAACAGTGAACTACAAAAGAGCTGGAAATGGTCCCAAACAACCAATTACTACAGCTTCTTGTGCTGAGGTCACTTCCCTCAAGGACAGATAGGCTGCTCAAGGCTCCCCACTCCCACTGGTGAGCAAAGAAACTTCCTTCTATCCAAGTAAGGTAATGGACAACACAGGAACTACACCACAGCCCAGAATACAGCAATGCCTGTAAACTGGTCTAAACTAGTGGAGGAAGGCAGGAAAACAAGGATTTTTTTTTTGTTTGTTTTTTTGGTAGAAACACACAGAAAATGTAGAAGCAGTGATACATTAGTTACACAGGCTAGCACACTTTAGTGGGCAGCCTCCACAGTTAAATTAAACAAACAAACAAGCAAACTTTCGATCAAATTCGACTAAAATGTAACTTTAAGTGCAGATTTTAAAATAATGCAGCAATCAGTTAAAAAACAGTTCAGGCTAGTTCAAGGTAAGCTACAGAAGCTATTTCAAGTGAAAAAAGTAAAGATACTTAAATCCAGAAGGTAGTCGCTTTTCTGAGTTCCCTGCTGCTAGGACCACTCTGTAAACCCACGTGGAGCTTGTCTGAGCAGTATAGCCAGAAAAAAATGCCCAGAGGCGGATTTTAAACAGTGAACTACAAAAGAGCTGGAAATGGTCCCAAACAACCAATTACTACAGCTTCTTGTGCTGAGGTCACTTCCCCCAAGGACAGGTAGGCTGCTCAAGGCTCCCCACTCCCACTGGTGAGCAAAGAAACTTCCTTCTATCCAAGTATATTAAACCCAGCAAGCTATTAATCATATCAGAATAACTGTCGCTACATAGTGCTATCTGTCTTGCATTCTGTTGTGTAGTGGGGCTAAGCACAGTAACATGAAAAGCACTTTGCTAATGTAGATGACGGTAAGCTCTTCAGTTTTTGCCATGGGACATGATCTGCCATGTACCACCATTAACTATTGCTGCACAAGGCCAAGTGTCACAGAGATGATGAGGTTAGAAATAGAGAGTCTGGTTTATGAGACATCTCTGGCTGTATGTGTGTGTGTGTGTGTGTGTGTGTGTGTGTGTGTGTGTGTGTGTGTGTGTGTGTGTGTGCGAAATGTCATAGAGCCACTTTGTTGTCACACACACATTATCTCCTAACAAAATTTTGTCAAGAGTGTATCAACATTTTCCCTTCTGTTGGTAAATAAAAACCTTCTCACTAAAAGTATTCTCTCTGACACACCCTCTGTAAGTGTACTTCTTATTTGCAGGAAACATAGGGAAATGCTAATGAGTCACACTTACAAGGCATTATCTAACCAAAGTTCTGAATACTCTCTATTGTACTGCTTGGATGTGTGCACAGCATTGTGAAGGTCCTAAAATCATGTTTACCTGCCCCTGTAGCAGACTAAGCAATTTAGGAATGATAATTAGTTGACACCTGATTTACATATTCAACAGGTGCATAGGGCTTAATTTGCACCATATAAGCAGAACCTATGGCTGTGGAATTTTCATTGTGTTAGGAAAGATTGCTTGGATTCCCAAATGCTGCCAAACAAAACTACTGGTGCACACTGTTAGAAATGTTTTGATACTTGTTACAGAACTATCTTACAATCTGTCAAGGTATGTTATGTTCTATACCGGACATGCTTACAGATTTATGTATTTAAAATGCTTTTATTTGCAATAATTGCTGTCTAACTTTGTAAAGTTGTGTTTATAATGCTCATTTAACAATTGTTATTGCAATGCTTCTTTACTTCAATTTCACGGGTTTCTAAAAACATTTTGAGGATATTGGCACATGTCTGATTTGTAAAGCTTATACACATTATTATTACATTTAGAAAATGTTCTCTGCTTATACCTTTTTACATCCATAACATCAGCCTTCATTCCATTCTGTAGTTGTTATTGCCATTGAGGTGAATATGGAGATTGTACAGGTCTTGCACTGATTTTAAGCAGATATGGTTTTATTATTTAAAATTGTGATTTCTGCATAATGCATTTTTATTGCCTAATATTAGATCAGTTTGTAACCCCCAGCCCCTGTTGTATTTTGTGTTGTGTCTGATATATTTTCTTTATACTTCACTATAGGGATATGCACCTAAACCAATAATGAAGTGTCAGTTACATACAAACCTCCATTCTCAGATGCAGAAAATTAGATAATTGTCCAGGTACTCTGTCTCCATGGGGTGCAGTTAATATATCCTCATTTAGCTGACAAGCCTTTCCATGAATATGTCTGGTAGCAGCTGGTTGATGATGTGAATACTGTGGGTAACACTGTGTATGACTATAAGAGTGTAAGAAATAAGGACAGTGAAATGATCAAGAGTACTATTAACAGAGCCATGGTTGAAGAATGCTATCACAGAGCTACAGGCGATGGACCTGCTCTTGAAGACCACTTACTATGATGGAGAAGTTACTGTCAAAAGTAAGGTACCTGGCAGCTCAGAGTTATCCAATGTTGTAATGGACATGGGGGCAGAGGTGAAAGACAACCCCAATATAATGATGAGTGATGCTTCAGATATGCCATTCATAATCTTTCAGTCTCAATACATATTATATAGAGAGAGATAGATATAGATATATAACTTTATTTTTTTGTGTTGTCTTATGTTATGTAGCATTACTGGACAAGCTTACCCAGACTATGCCATAATTTGCTATGAGGGAAAGTTTTCTTGTATTTTGTATTGCTTCATTACCTTCTTCTATTTTGTATATTGTGGCTTATTTTCTTTACATTGTATTGTACTTGTATTCTGTTTTTAACTTTATATTTAAACTAGGAAAGAGAGCTGTGTCTCTTGAGAATCACACAGAAATTAGAAGAAGTCAATTAAGGTTAAGTATGTGTGAACTGAGGGTGGAGCTAGGAATAAACCTTCTATGTAAGATAAAACATTTCAAGGCTTTACTGGAAAAGCTTATCCAGACACTGCCACAACTTGCTGTGAGGGAACAGTTAGTTTGTTTTGCATTTTGTAAACTCTACTGTCTTTGTAGTTGTCTACTACTTATGCTAATTTGACCACATATCTCCTTCCCTTACCTCTTTCATTGGCTATTGCGAGTAAGAACAAAATTTTGTGAAACCACCCCTTTTTGGCCATCCCACTGTATTTCATTGAACCAGAATACAAAGTGCCCCACCCCCTTCCAACCTCTCTTGCTCTTTTAAATTTAGTGGCTCTCCAGTTAGATAGCTAAAGCTTGAGTTGTCCACTATTTCATAGCTAACTGCTTTGTGTATACTGCATCTGTTAGGATATTTACCCATTGTTTCCATCTTACATTTAAAATCTGCAGCATCTACCCCAAGACCACCAATTACTGGAGAGCTAACATTCTGCCTCTCAGTAGTCATCTTGGGAATAGTGCTTCTGTTTTGATCCTGGTGAGAGAAAGAGACTAGGATCATTATTTCCTGAACAGTGCTGATCACCAGAAAGCCTAATAACTGCTTCACAGCTGCCAGCTTGGGATTTGTGATTACATTTTACTCCTGGTGAGAGAAGGAGCAGAGTACATTGACTACTGACTGTTTCTGGTTGGGCAGTGAATGTCGATGTTTGACCTTCCTGATAGGTCTTCTTGCTACTCAAGGCATCTCCCAGTAAACAGCTACAACAAAGCTACAGACTCTTGCATCATCTGGGACAAGACTGTGGATCACCTGGATCACCACCAGCAAGCCTGTGGCCTGCTTCTCATCTTGGGATTGGTGCTATTGTTTAAGCTTCTGGTGAGAAAAGAAGCAAAGGAACATTGCATTCCAGCAGTGTGAAGCCGTGTGAGACCAGCACTAGTAGTAGCCAAGGAGTAGCCATTCATGTGACTCCCCTCTTTTCATCATCATTGACAAGCTCATTCTTTCTTTTCAGTAAAGTACTGCTTTATTTACTTCTAGATCCAGAATATCAGCCTAAATACTTCACCTATAAATCATCAGGCTCTGTTTATTAGTTACATCTCACATGTTTTGCAGTGTCCTGTATAGTCACAGGCAACTTGAGTTGACATTTTTCCTGTAAAAACACCACTGCAATTTAACCTACTTAATTGCACTGCTTCCAAATTTGCAAAACGGGTGCTCTGACATTAATTTATATTCACTCTCCCACTGTGTAATAAATAAAAAAGGATATTTTGCCATGGATATTAACTTTCCCACTATTTCCATTTCCAGTGTGGTGGATATGGGCATCGTGAAGCAATGTAGAAATTGCCTCATGCTTACTGACAACCAGCTAATTCTCAAACAAACTGATATGGTATATGGCAGTTGTATTTACACAATGTCACTGGAGGCAAAACTCTCACATAAAAACACTCCTAATGTCAATAAGGGTGTCAGTAGTACACACACTGTACCCATCACACATAATTTAATGCAAACACAAAGACTCATATATGTTGAGCTACTTAAATGTAACCTTCCTAAACCCCAATGAGGTCCTAGACAAAGTACACATAACAAATACCCTCAGTGGCCCTGAATGCAGTCTTTCAAAACAACACCCACATCAACACATACATCCACATCATGGATCCTTTACTTCTAAGCCCATAAGGCAAGCCACCACACAAATTCAACATTCTGCTCATTGGAGACACACTGATATCCCTCTCACTGGGCTTAATAAGGAGAAAGTCATGGACATTTGCTCATCAGGTGTCAGGATCTGCCACATTGCACATGCACTCAAGTAATTTGGCCACAAGTACCAGTATGACTCAGTCATAGTCCATGTGGGTGTAAATGGCCTGAGACATACCTCCCTAGACTATATGAAGAGAGGCATCATGAAGCTCTCAGGATATGTGTCCCAGGCTTGTATGAGCCTAGCAGTGAGCAGCATTTTACCTACTCCAAGGATGACGCCAAAATACAAGCAAAAGATAACTGAGTTTAATAATTGGCTTAGTTTCTGGTGTCATTCTAAGGTGGTGTAATATCTGTCAGCATAGAAGAAGATGGTCAACAGACCATGCTACTTTGCCAGGAATGGTCTGCACCTCTCTCATGTAGGCTTTTGAATATTAGCTAAAATACTGTCCTCCCCATACTGCCTTTTTAAGGAAATGCCAATTTGAAAGTACTTCCAACATAGCAAAACAAAACCAAGAAAATCTAAAGGTGTTACTGTTCAATGCTAGGAGTCTAAACAAAAACTCCACTCCTAGAAGCTCTTTTTACCCTAAAGAATACTGATGACTGTGCTGCTACTGAGACATGGTTTAAAGCCACAGAGCACACCGACAATGCAAGATTATAATGTATTCCACACATTTAAACCAGCTACTGGAGAGACAGGGACTAAAAGGGTGTCTCAATTTGCATAAAAAATAAATATACCTCATAGCTGGTCAAAGAGGACAATAGAGTTGAGTTTCTCCATGTTCAAATCACCATAGACAAATTCCAAAACCTCTTCTTTGCAAGCTGTATGTCCCCCTCTATGACCTAGAAAACCCATACTATGTATTTAAATGCATTGGAAACACTCACCATGTAGGCCAATACCATATTCATGGGTGACTTTTATTAACCCACTATTAATATGACACCAAACATACAGGCACAGAGATTCCTGGATTTTGTAAATACAAACCCCCTTTACCAAATTGTTAATACACTGCCCAGAGATGCAATCATACTGGATCTGGTCCTCAATATATGAAAGAGTGTTCCACACTCCCCGTTGCAATGTCTTTTCTGGTAAGGTCAGACCACAAAATAGTCTCCTTTGAAGTATATATAAACATGGAACCCCAGCTAACCCTGGAATATTCAGGAACTACTTTAAGGCTACCTTCCTACTATTAAGTGATAACCTGGCAAAATTTCAAGCTCCCATAAACCCCGAGAACACTGCCACCTACAAGAAACTCTTCATAGAAACCCTATACAAGCATGTTAATAGCTGCATAGAGACAGCTATACCCACCAGGAAGAAGTACAGAACTAACTCAAAACAATCCACTCTGGTGGAATCACAGCATCAATAGGCTGCATAACAGAAGGAAGAAAATCACAACAAACTTAGGAGGTGCAGCACCCAGCAGGATAAAAGCACTGTCATCAAACTAAACAAACAAGTCAGAGAACAAATAAACCCTACCAAAGCCACATTAAAAGCAAATTTGGCCTCCTAGGCCAAGGATGACCACAAGACATTTTTAGCTATGTCCACAACCTCGAAGGCAATAAACAATTGTGTGCAGAAGTCACTGTTAATACAGCCGCCTGTACTGAGCTAGAAGATATAGCAAACCCACTGTCCTAAAAACTTACCTCCAACTTTACCCCTCTCTCCCTCTCAACCTTCCCTCAGGAAATACCATCAAATATAAGTCCCTCTGCTATCACTAGGGAACAGGTCCCTAATGGTCTTTCTAAGATTAAGAACGCTGAATCAATGGGCCCAGACAATTTTCCAGGATGCCTTCTAAATAGCATGAAACATGACCTATCAGGCCCTCTAGCAATACTGTTTAACTGTAGCCTCAAACAGGCTTCATGCCTCATGAATAGAGAACAGCAGCAGTCATCCCTCTGCACAAAGGTGGACCATCGACAGACCCCGGAAACTACAGACTCATAAGTCTCACTAGTCTCATATGCAAAGCTATGGAAAGAATTATCAGAACATGATCAATAATAACATAGGAAACCTCCAGATACTATAACCAACCCATATGGTATCCTCAAGGGCAGGTCATGAATCCTCAACCTGGTGGATTTCTTTGAGAAGGTCACCAAAGCAATGGATGAGGGCAAAATGGTTCACATTGCCTACCTTGATCTGGACAAGGCATTTGACATAATACCCCACTCGGGCATTTTTGACAAACTCAAAAGATTAGGCACAGACCCTTATATCACCTGATGGATAGCCAGCAGGCTTAGATACCGGACCCAGGAAGTTAGAATTGGGAAATCCACCTCTACAAAGAGGCCAGTCACAAGTGGAGTCCCTCAGGGATAGGTTCTGGGACTGCTTCTTTTTGGCATTAATTCTCTGAAGTCAAGGCCAATGTCAATGGTCTCTGGCTGATCAAATTTGCAGATTACTGTAAATTAGGAGCTGTCACTGAATCCACCACTGACACAAACATTCCCCAGGAAAGGCTGACACAAACAACTGTTATCAGAGCCATGGATTAAAATTAAATGCAAAGAAATGTATAATAGTATCTTTTGGAAAGTCATCCACCCCTGGTAACAATTATATTGACAACACACCCCTAATAGCTGACACAGTAGTCAAGGCCTTGGGGATAGACATAGACAGTAATCTAGCCTTTGACCATTACATGTCTGCAGTAGTGAAATCATTCTATGTAGTGCAACTTATAAACAAAGGTATTGCATCTAGGTCCAAGAACATCATTGTTCCACTGGATTTGGCATTCATCAGACCTATCATTGAGTATAATGCCCCTTGTTATGCACCTATCCACATAATATGTCTTACAGAGACTGCCTCAAGGCTCTATCCCTGTATTTTGTGTCTTACAGGCTGTTGAGCTAAGATCTATGCCTGGCATACAAGGCATTATCAGACCCCAGTCTGTTGGACATCACCCAAATTACACAATCTAAACACTTATACCCTGACTGTGATATAAATTGGTTCTGTTGGAGAGACAGATATGTATCTCAGAGACTATCCCTTCTCTGGAACAAGCTCCCCATCAATGTGAAGCAGAGTTCCTCCCTAACCCAATTCAAGTGTAACTTGAACAATTGCATACAGAACAGGCAATTCATCCCTGGTTTGTCACCTATGTCTCCAGTGGACACAGGTAGTCTGTAAATGGTTAATCTCTTAGGTCCCTGTCTGTAAATGTTTCATCTCCCAAGACCCTACTTACTCATATCAAGTGTACTAGAACTTGTCAAAGATTCGGGATGCATGGCTAGGCTTAAAAAGGTTCATGAGGTCATTAACCTAGTAAAACACCTATGAACCTGTTATGCTTATCATATGTCTATCGAGTGAAATTTTGTGTATCTAGGGACATCTAACATTAAGGTTTAATGACTATCTGCAAATGGTATGGCCATAGGTTTCTTTGTCTTTATTTATATCTATAAATATACATTACTCTAAGTGTTATTTGCATACGGACAATAGAGGTATGACTGCTGAATACTACACAAATGCACTTTATAAGCACTTACATGAGTGCATGGATCGTGCTATCCCTAACAGATCCAAGATGCTATCCTCCAAAAAAAGGAAGCCAATCTGGTTGTTCCCTGCCATAAACAAACTCTACAACAGAAGAAAGAAACTGTTGCAAAAAAGAGTAAAATCCCATGATTGGAGGAACTTCCTGGCCAGCTTCAGTAAGAAGCTGAGATCCCTCATAAAATCCTCCAAAGCTAGTTATGAAAACAAAATTGCCACTGATTCTAAAGACAACCACAAAGCATTCTATAACTATGTCAAGACTCTCAATGGCAACACCCAAATCTGCTCTGAGTTACAGCACAATGGAACTAAATATACAAAACCAACTGATATTGCCAACATACTGGCAGATAGGTTAAGTGCTAAACTTACCCCCCTCTCACCCCCTAAAGGGCCCATCTCCATACCGTAAGAGTGCAAAGTTCCTGTAATCACAGCTGCACAGGTAAAAAACACGCACTCTCCATAGCCAAGAACACAGCATCCATGGGACCTGACAACATCCCAGGCTGCGTTCTACATGAACTGCAGAATGAACTGGCACCCCAACTAAGCACATGTTCAATCATAGCCTCATCTCAGGCTTTGTGCCCACTGAATGAAGCACATTGACGGTTATCCCACTCCACAAAGGGGGAGCCACCATGGACCCCAGGAACTACCACCCCATTAGCCTAACGAGCCTGGTCTGCAAGGCCATGGAACATATCATCATGGATCTTATACACAAAGACAGTGGTAATCTCCAAACTCTGGACCCCACCCAGTTCAGGTTTGTAAAAGGCAGATCATGTCTCCTAAACCTGACAGACTTCTTTGAAGCAGTCACCAAAGCCGTAGACGAGGGTAAGGTGGTTCACACAGCCTATCTAGATCAAGGCTTTTGACACCATCCCCCATTCTGGAATTATATATAAACTCACTAAACTAGGTATAAATCCCTATGTCACAAGATGGATTTCCAAATGGCTCACTGACAGAACCCACACTGTGAAAGTAGCAGACTCCAAATCTGACTTCAGACCAGTGACAAGTGGAGTACCACAGGGTTCAGTCCCGGGTCCTCTCCTGTTTGGCATCTACTTTTCTGAAGAACAGGCTAACACACAGAAGGTCTTTGGCTAATGAAGTTCACAGATGACTGCAAACTAGGAGCCATAATTGAAACTCCTAACGATGTGGACTACAAAAGGGCCTCATGGAGACAAATGCCTGGCATCAAAGCCATGGCCTCCAGCTCAATGCCTAAACATGTATTGTCATCCCCTTTGATAAAGGCTCTGTACCCATGAGCTACCACATAGGTGGTAGTCTACTTAACCAAACATATGACCAGCAGACAATGGAGACCAAAATAAATATATAGTGTATCAAACAGACCGGTTTCGGCTTGTATTAACACAAAGCCTTTATCAATGTGAAAAAACATAAAAAATACGCCCCATTTATAGTGTGCCATCAATCCTAAACCCAATCACAGATGTTTATTTAACCCAGGTGCAAAAAGCCCTCCCAGTTTAATTATCCATTTTGTCTTCTTAACATTGAGCAATTCATACCATCCAGTTTTATTTGGTTGCAACCCAATAATTGTATCTATAACTGTAAACTGGAAGCTTGCAGTCTTGTGTATTAAAGTGTGTTTATAAAGAGCGTTGGTGTCACGCTGGTTCCTAATTTAACTCATATGCTCAGAAATTCTATGTCTCACCGCCCTGGACGTTTGTCCAACATAAAAGGCTGAACATTGACACGTTGCTAAATAAACAACCCATTCCAAGCTACAGTTGGTGAAAAAAGGAATCTTGAATACCATGCTAGTATTCTTGCTACTGAATCACATAGTCTTCAGCATTCTACAGCAGTGCCTACAATGTCCACATGGGTGGCTCCCCTTAACAAACCCACCTTCGATGGTACTTTGTTTTTTCTCCCTAGGTATAAGACAACTATGTTTGTAGTGATTAAAATATGATACTAAATTTTTCCCTTGGGACACAGGTGGACAGTAGTCTCTCCTTTGAAATTCAAATTGCCACAGTAGTCAGGAAATCCTTCTATGTGGCACATCTCATCACAAATGGTTTCTCATCCAGGAAAAAAGGTAATTTTTCCCCTTACTCGTCACTCATTAGACCCATTATAGAGTACAATGCCCCTTTTGGTATGTACCTCACAAGACATCTACAACAACTGGAAAGGCCACAGAAATACTTCACAAAGAGGATTACCAGCCTCAAACAGATGCCCCACGCAGACCATCGCAAAAAACTTCAGCTTTACTCCATCGCATATCGCCTACACAGAGGCGATCTCTGCCTAACATACAAAGCTATGTCAAACCCAGAGCTGTTGGACATGCTCCACTTAAAGAAATCCCAATCCCTCCGAGCTACACGCTCTAGGGACCTAAACCTTGTCACTACAATAAACAGAACATGCTGGAGGGATAGATTCCTGTCCCAGAGACTTCCCATACTCTGGAACAAACTACCTATCTATATCAAACAAAGCTCCTCATTAGCACTCTTCAAGAAAAACCTTGATGATTGGATGGAAAATAGGAAATTCACCCCGGGGATCACCTCTGTGGCTCTGCTCGACAGGAAAATAATTATCTTGGGTGGCGAAAGCCAGGGTACCTTTTTGGCTAGGCTTATATAGGCCCTAGGGCCAATAGCCTAGTACCTACCTATGAACCTATGAACCTATTTGCATCTATCATTGCTTTATTCTGATTAAGGGAGCATATTGTGATCATTTATCTGTACGTCTTCTCTTTTTCTGTTTTCTTGATGTACTCCCAGGTCAGGCTGGCACCAGAACTGTGGAGCTCCTACCAGCTAATGTTTGTTGACTAGTAATCTATGAGAAGAATGACAGTGACAAACATTCTGCAACAGGCCTGAGTGTTGAAGAAGGCAGGAGTGTGGCACTGAATCGAGAGAGTTGGTGACAGTTAACACAATACCCCAATCCCATGTAGAAAAATGGGAAAAAGGGGGCTGATGATGATGATAATGATGATGATGATGAACATTCTGGGGTTGAAAAAAGTATGCCTGAAATGGGAAATGTAGCCAGCACATGGGTAAGTAGAGGCTGGAAAGTTTGCATGCATCACTGTTACATTAGGTATGTGTTTAGTTCCTTTTCTGGTTTAATTAAGTGAACAGTGTGTGTGCTAGTTGATGCCACCTAGCCAGTGCCATGGCATATTGTGCACATCTTATTCTGCCATCATCCCTGGCTGTGGGCTCTTCATCTGACCCCTTATCTGTGTCTGCTGCCCCAGCATGTGGTATTGGAGACTGTGGTCCATGTCCTGAAGCACCCTGCTGCAAATTTGTCGAGAGTATGATGTTATTTAAGATGGCACGGATGGTCAGTAGTTTGATAGAGGTGGTAGGGTCATATTGCAGAGCACCTCCAGATGTATCTAGACATCAGAAACATGACTTGAGCAGGCCAAATACACACCGTATGCTATCTTTAGTCTGCATGGGTGCATTTTTCTAACCTTCTTCAGTGGTTGTGGAGATTTCTCATGGGAGTCATGAGCCAGGGATACTGTCCATATCCTGCATCACCTACTAGAAGTCCTTGTGAAAAGTCACACTGAAGACCTTAGGTACAGGTCACAGGTGTGCCACATGTGGGAATCATGAAAACTGCGAGGGTGATCTGCACACAAATTATAGATGTTATCTAGTGCATTATAGACCAACTGACAGCTGATGGACTGATAACCTTTTCTGTTTCTGTACCTCCTTCCCTGTTTACCAGGTGCAGCTTTTATTTCAATGTTGGTGCAATAAATTGCACCCAGAAACTCAGAAAAATGTGTTATAGCATAGAAGTTTTCTAAGCTGGCAGTTCTCTCCTTTGGGGTATGTGGAAATCAGATATTCTTCCCCACATATTTCAGCACTGCATTGAGAAACTTGTGGATTATTCTTGTGGCAGAGGCCTGCAATATCCCCAGGTATCCTCCCCTGTGCATCCCTGAAAAGTCCCTGTACCTAATATAGGTAATCCTTCACATACCTTAGCTTCCACTGGGATGGGTTTTCCATGATTTCCATGGGGCCTCAGCAAGGGCAGTGTATAGTCCCTATTTGCTCTATAGAATCTCTGTCACCCTAAAAATGTCTATTATTTTTATTTCATGTAGTCCATGGATGGTCAAGCATGATCTGAACACCCTATATTTTCTTGGCTGAGGTCAGCCAGCAACAGTAGCAGCAGTAGCACCCTGTATTACAGCCTGTTGCACATACAGATTTATATGGCTACAGCAACCTCTAACATTTTTCAAAGTGTCCTTGTGGCTGTATTCCAATATATATGCTTATTTTATATGTTTCTGAATCACTCCAACATGATTATTTTTTAATTAGCAAATTCTTCAGCTCTTTATTCACTCTTTAGTCTATTTGGCCACTAACCATTGTTTTGCAGCCGGCTGTGATGTTTGAATAGCAAACAGCTCGCTTGTCAATACTCATTGTACAAATAGGCTTAGCATGAATTGTAGATGTTCATATAGCCCAACCTCCCTTGTATTTTAATATATTATAGTATTAATTAGAACTTTCATTTCCTGAAGAATTTAGAAATTATTTTTCAATGTTATACTATTGTTCTGATTATTGACCTTTACCTACTATAACTGTATTTGCTGATGATGTAATTACTATTCCTGGGCCATCCACTGTCATTTTGGAATAACATTTTGCACTGTTATGCTCAATTAGTAGGAAGTAATATCTTACTACTGATAGGAATAACTCTCAAGTGTAGATTCTGAATTGTGTAATTAGGATGAAGTAATGTAATATCTCTAATTCGAAGTGAGTATGTGACAACGTTAAATATTTGGGTGTGTTTATTACTTATTCTATGAAAGCTACTATTGATGAAGTTATAAGCTATTTAGATAAACAAATAGTTTCAGAAATCTTTTTTGCATTGTGTTAAAGCAAATGTGTGTGAAGTTTGGCCATGCACAGGGTGTCTCTTATTCAGAAATGCAAGGTCCATGAGGCGGGCAGGCCAAGCAGCATGGTCTGTTGTGATATATGCTAATGGTCATATAATGACATGGCAATTATGTATGCTAATGAGGCAAAACAAGATGGCTGAGTAATTCCTAAATGTATAACTGATGTCCAACAGGGCTGCACCTGCAACAGGTTTGAACTCGGCTGAAAGTTGTGTTCTGATTAAGCACATCACTAAGGAATGTTAAGAGTTGCATATCTAAAGTAAATCTATATCTGCAAGTGGCTCTTACTGCTGCTGGAGTGCCTTCTGGTGTGAGATTTTGACCACGAAGGTGCTGAATCATCCAACTGTGCTTAATGTTGCACAGACTACATGACACTGACATTGTAGATGGTCCTGTATAGATAGAAACACCATACAAGAAACTGCAAACACATTGGCCTTTTCCGCAGCCTCATGGAAGTCAGGCAGTACTTACCCCAGTGAATACTAAGTTATGTGGCTTTATACATATTAGTGACTTTTCAGTGACATACTGGGGAGATAGCAGGGGTATGTCATGTATCTGTCTTGAGAATACTGCATCACTTTCTAGATGCTGGACTTCAGCATGTACCACAGAGGAGAGACCTAAAACCATTAGGGATTTCTAGGATATAGCTCATTCCCCTGATATACTGTGTACCATAGACTGTATTAACATTGAAATAAAAGCCCTACCCAGTGAATTGGAAAGGAGGTATATGAGCTGCAAATGGTATCACTCCAACTACCAGGTGATCAGTAAAGATCAAGGTATCATCTACAAAATGTGTGCAGTCCACCTAGGCAGATATCATGACTCCCGCATGTGGAAAACAAGAGGTATAAATGACATTTTGCAATCATTGACTTCCCCCAGGGTCAACTTGCTGGTGATGCTAGATATTCCTTTGAATCCTGGCTCATGACATCCATAAGGAATCTACAAAATCAAACAGACAAAGAGTTACAAATGTGTCCACTCACAAAGAAGGAGCATAACTGAGCAACTTTTGCACAAACAAAGTTGCTGAAGGCAAATTTCTACTGTCTGGATTCATCCAGTGCAGTCCTGTAGTATGGCTTTGACATGTCTGAAAAAATAGTGTCAGTGTTTGCAATGGTACACAATATGTTACTTAGTAAACAGTTACAGTAATGTGGGCACTTACAGGAGTACCAGTCCCCAGCACACCAAGAAGTGGTGGTAGAGTCATATGAGGAATTAATGAAGAACCAGCAGCAGGGAAAGACCAGGCAGATGGAGGTAGGCAGAGTATGCCCTGACACCAGTAAATAGTTAGCAGCTCACACATATCTACAGAACATAGTAAGCAAGAGTGAAGCAGACTCCTTACATTAAAAGTGATGCATGCAAACTATTACTAGGATCTGCATACCAAGGGAAGGGCTGGCCACACTGTGCATAAGACCTGGCAACCAAAGTAACAATGTACAAAGGACAGGGCACAGTTATCATAATTTGCACAGCTGAGGAAGGGAGAATAGGATGCAAGTCTTTCATAGTAAAATGCGTGAGTGTTGAGAATTCTGAAATTAACACATGCTGTTGTGTACCCTGTTAGTGTTGTGTGTAGGTGTGTGTGTTTGTGGGGAAAGCTTTAGTATAAAACTTCTTAGGAATGGGTAGTGTCAGTGAAAGTGTGTGTTTGGTGTGTTTGTGGGTGTGTGTGTGTACACTAGAGGTTGTGGTGACGTGACTGTGAAATTGCTGGGAAAAAGCCTCAATAGTATTTTTTTTTTTTCAGTCTGGCAGAAATCTTTTTTTTTCTTTAACATTTAAATAATATAAAGTATAAATATAACTAAAAGAATGTATCACTTTGAACAAAAACAAGAAATATGAACAATCAATCTGAATTTCATATGTTGTATGAATTACAGCGTAAAACAACGACTGCAAAATTATTAGTAAACAAGGGAAGTCACTCAACATCTACATACATACTAAAAGAGTGTGTCAACCAAAATGAAGAAATGTGGCAAAATATCAGAATCTACTAAATCTGAAATATTATCCTGACTAGGGGATGTTATTCACATGAAAATGTTACTGATAAAAACAATATTCATTGCCTGAACAATAATGATTAAAGGCCTTGGCCTATATTTTTATCTTATCCATAGCTTCCCTGATTTTTTGTGCTTGAAACTATATATGTAGACTCTAAAATTATTGGAAGCTTTACAACCTGTTGTGTCTTTCGGCTTTTCCCGGTTAGGGGTCGCCACAGCGGAACTCCGGTCCGCTAATGATTGGCAGTAGAGTTTTACGTGCTGGCTTGCCGGACCTAACGCACAACCTTCAATGAAGGAACGCCCATTCATGCATGTCGCCACAAAGAAGACGCTCTTACTGAGAATCAAACGGGCAACGTCTAACTGTGAGGCGACAAAGCTACCGCAGCACCACCACCGCAGTAGTCCAGTTAATTCTCCCTTTCCATCCTTAGCTATCAAACTCTTAACCCACCTACTAAATACAAAATGATAAACTTTTTGTGTCACAACAACTATATTGCTTTCCTCCAATGCTCAGTAACACAACGTGCCAACCTACATGAATTTGTGTATGAAAGATGGCTTGCCATCCATAAGCACAAGCCTGCCATAAGCTGTGAATATTTCCTGCCTGGACCTCACATCATCTCCACCATTTCCCATCTGTTACCACCATTTGATGTAAAATTTGTAAGGACGTTTTAAACTGTGGAGCCATCTGATATACAGATCCGAAACCAATGGGAGGATCACTAAGCTTTCTCAGTCTTTTAAGACACTCTCTCCATAGTACCACTGCACCTTCATTTTAGTTGTAGCTTCCCCATTTCTTTACTATATCTATTTTTGTTAAGTATTCCATATGACACAGCACATGAGGGGTCCATGTACCTCTCAACCTGGAAACATCAAAAATCTGGACAATGTACAATGATTAACATAACATTTGCATACATAATGATGTAACTGAGTCTAATCCAGTGGAATTGTGGGATACCAACATTCAAATGCAAATTGAAGAACAACAGACAAAATATTAAAGATGAAATATAATCAGAACAATAGTGTTTTATTTATATTAACATTTGAAATTGTATCAGACTTTGAACTTGTGTAAAAAACTAACATACAATTATTAACTATGATGATTGCATATTAAACACAACAACTGCTTATTAACTAAGCATTTCCCATTTGGGACTCGGCTGATAGTTACCTCATTCTATATAGCTTTTTGCATGACATAGCTGGGAAGTTGGCATAAATGTTAAGGTGTTTACCTTACAAACACAAGGTATAGGGTTTGATTCTTACATGGGGTAATTGGCTAGGCTTAAAATAACCCACTAGGGTCATTAGCCTAGTACTGATCTATGAACATATTGGACTACAAAAGAAAATCCTGAACAAAGGCCTGCAATTAAGCTACTTTTCTGGCTGTAGCTGGATAACTTCTAAGTATGGTGTAAAACAAGCTCTGAGCCAAACATAAATGAGGGTGATTATTGACAGAAAAGAAGCAGTCTTTTTACAGAAGGTAAAGAAAATAACAGGGATCCACACAAATCCCATTATATGTGAATGGGATGGGAATTCACAGTTACTTCCTTATGTCTGGCATGAGTCATACAAAGCATTATAGGAAAGAGAAAGGGGTGAGGGAGAACAATATCACATTGATACATCAAGCTGCATTGGTATTCATATTGTGTAAAACAGGCTACAATTACAAATAAATCACTTAGAGGGATTTTTGAGGTGTTAGAATATGTTAGGAAACAAAAACAGAGTGAAAAAAATTATTTTTTAGTTCTAGGGTAATGTTTTTCTTTTAAAAGATTTGTATATGCTCGATTGGATGAGAAATGCTATGATTATTGTTGATTGGTTATAACAAAGAAACATCACTGGATCACGTAAAATTAGCATGCTGTTTTTTCATTCATTTCTAATCATAGAAGCCATCATGAACTGGCTGTTGTCAGTGATGCTACTATTGGCTAATAAGATGCGGTTCCGTTAACTATTATTTGAAGATTAATTTTCAGACATACGTTTTGATTGGTTAAGACATATATATATATATATATATATATATATATATATATATATATATATATATACACACTCACTCACACACACACACACACACATATATATATATATATATATATATATATATATATATATATATATATATATATATATATGTGTATAAACTGGACATACCTCAGTTTCAACCTCTTAAAGCAAGAAATCTGGCAAATCTTAAAATTATGGGGGAACAAAGCCCAAAACATAAGTACAGATTTTATATATTGATGTTATAAACTTGCTTAAAAAGTTACTGGAATGATAGGGTTTGTGTTAGTGGACAGCTGAAATACTGTGTTTACAAACTGACAGCACATAGCACTGACACTAAGATAATTTCCTAAATATATACTGTCTGCAAGTGGAAAGAAGAAATGTGTTGCAGAAATGATTTCCTATTCTGTGTCTGTGTGTGCGAACGTAATAAAAAGATCAGCCTAAAAGATATTAGCTAATATTGATCACAAATCGCACCCACGGTGATATAAACTTCAACGGGTCTATATTAGAAGCCTGAGGATCCATTTGAGCGAATCAGAAAAGAGTGGCACATATTGCGCGAACGACGGAAATGGCGAACGTCCAAAACCGAGAAATTCGAAATGTCAATTTGTTATTGTTGGCCCGTCTGCGGTAAAGCTCCGTAAGGTAAGTGTGCAATAGTTACGGACCTTAGGGTTAGGGTGCGGGTTAAGGTAAGTGCATATATAGTAATGTATGTAAGGTTTAGTGTAGGGTTAGAAGTAGGGTTTGGTTAGTGTATGTATGTGGTTTATTTATTATGTTTGTGTAGGTAGTATGTAGTGGGCGGTGGGGTTGGTCGACTATGATGATTCGAGATTTTAAATTTCGCGGTTTAGGGGGTTCAGCATATTTGTGGTTTGGGCTATATGTGTTGCTGTTGTATTTGGTCAAAAGGGTTTTCGGTTTTATAATATAGACACAACTTCAACTGTAGCAGTATCACTCATATCACTTACTTTGCAGATAATGCAAACACTGTACAGTAGTTACTGCCCATGCTTTAGTCGCCATGCGATAAACTATTTGCAGTTTTGATAGAAGTGAAGGATATATATACAACAACACTACATAACAGAACTTAAAAGTAGATAGTATGATTTATTTTCCCTAGTGATCACCATGAGAAATGCCTTACGTCTGTAAAGGATAATAAACTTTTACAACATTGTTAACCTGCATCTGAACCTGAAGAGAATTATCCAGCAATATGACCAAGCAACACACAGAATCCATCAGTTTATTGCATCATCATTAGATCATACAATGTTAAAGAGTTGACTCAATGATTTTAAACCTTATGTTGCAAAAAGCATGGCATTTGGCATGGTCTGCATCTGGTATTTTCTTTCTTATCTCCCACATGAAGAAAAAAAGATCCCAATTTTTTTTATTTATTTTGCTTTATTTATGTTTTGATAATTGGTATATTCAGCAAGGGTATAGTAGCCTGTTTTCAGTACTGTTGACTTGTGCACCTGCTCCAGCTGCAAAGTGTGAATTGATGGCTAAAATCAATGTTTTACTTTAGTTTGCATTGCTAGACTATCAGCACTTGGCAGACACAGTTTCTATTAGGCACAGCAATAAGGCATGCTTTTTTTATCTCTTTTGCTTACCTGGAGCTGGAAGAGGTGGTGGTTGAGCCACAGGAGAAAGTATATTTTCTCATCCTGAATCCTGAATCCTGGCTGGGACTGTGATTGCATGCAGAACACCGGTGGGCACTGGGCAGACCATACAGACTCTGTACTGCAGAACTTGAAGTACGTACTTGGCAGAACTTTAAGTAAAATTAAGTTGTAAACAGTGAAACACTGAACAGCTCTGCAAGCTCCACTCGCTGCTGTGCTGCACTGCTGCTGCTGCTAATACTATTCTTTCCCTTGTAATCCAAAGTTCCAAACATACTGGCAGTGTGCCTCACAAAGTTAATGTCATGACGCATGCCCCTGCACATTGATGACATAGAGTGATATGCTGCTGATGCATGATGAAGTCAGTAGCAACTTCTAATTGTGCATAAAAAAAAAATTGAAAAAATCTGGAAGTGAAGGGGCTACTCGGGAATTTGAGGCACCCCATTATTTTGCCCTCAAACTAGTAAATACTGAGGAATTTGGTATGGTTCAGAGGTATGGGGCTTTCCCCTTTTTTCTCTACCCTAATACTTCTTATTATATATGCATCATGAAATCATTCTCAGCAGACCATCTTCTTTTCAAATAATTGATATATAGCCCATTTAAAGTAGTCATAGTACAGCCAAGCCCCAGCTGAAATATTGTACTATGTACTAAAGAATTTCCAATATATAAAACCTAAATAACTAGTTTGATGTCTCTGTGGCTCCATCCAACTCAGACAAAAATATTGTTTCCCTATGGATATTTCTGGATTGTTCCACATACCCAGATTAAAAATTCCCATAACAAAGCTTCAACAGTAATTGTGCCACTGCAGCTTGATGCAGTAGACAAGTCCAGGACCATTATGGCAGAGGTTTCAGATTCCATCCACACCCTTGCCCATGAAAGCTAACTCTACCAGGAGTTTCAATGACCTTATCACAACTCTGGCTAGATGCTAGTATGCTGTATGACAGGGAATATGTTTGTATAACTCCAGAAAAGGTGACTAAGACTGGAAATTTTATTTGCTTAGAAGTATATTCACAAATATTGTTTTATGTTACAGATGAGAAGAGGAATGTTTCCCACTGCATGATTAATATGCTAGCACTGGGTGACGGGGGAGGTGGGAGAAAAGAGACATATTTTCCGGCATTATTCAGGTCTCAAATAAGGTTATAACAGACTTGAGAGCCCTAATAAGTGAATATATGGAATAGAAAGTTACACTCACAGAACTAAATTATTTTCTAGGAATGTTAAGCAAAATGAAAGAGGGGGAGGCTATGGAAAATGGTATGAGAAATAAATATGGTGGCAAAAAAAGCTATAACAAGAAAATGGAAGAAAATGGAAAACCTATTAATAACAGAAGAAACAATAGGGAAGTTACTAGAGGAAGATGAAAAGAAGTGGTCTAGGGAGAAGAATATTTTTTTTGCAAGATAGAAATACTGACTGCAGTGACTAGCTACAGCAAACGACATTGGTGAGCAGGCATGCGGAGGATAATGGGAGGACTGCATTATTTCTGAAGTGAAGATAAATTGTAAATAGTGTAAATAATTGGGAGGATGAATGTTGGGGGTAAAGACAAATCCATTTGAAGTTTATTAAAGATAAAGGCATCATGGAGGATTTGCTAGAAGTTCAGTTAGCTAAGATGTTCTAAACTTTAGACTCTGTGGTAAATTAGGACAATTAGTATAACAAAGAAGAAGGAACATGGAGAGTCATGGATGTGTTTTCTACCTCCTAGTACTGAGTGGCTACCAGAATCAGAGGTCAGTTTTCATGTTTCTGTGAATTTCTGTTGGAAGCAGACTGGTCAGCTGTTAAGAGTATACGTCTTCTGTTGGTGCATCATAATGGTGTTAAAGTGGAAACAAGGAGCTAGTGCAAATCTCACAGCAGCACTTTGTTTTTGGAACCTGACAGAAAAGATGTCTCACAGATATCTCACACAACCACACACCTCATCTAGCCTTGCTGTACTAAGCAATTCAACACTTATCATCTTGCCTTGCTATAGTATGTAACTTAACTAGGGAACAGTAATTATTTAGTCAGTCAGAAAAATATAGTGTGATGAGTTAAGTATTGTTTTTGTGCATCTGTATGAATCTATCCAACTGTGTTATTTTTTATATCTCCTTTGATTGAAACTCTTGTGTTTATTGTAACTAGATATTTAGTATTCTCGTGGTTTCTATTTTATTTATTATTAAATATTTCTATACTGTTCATTGTGGCTGGTCTTTTAGAGAATACTTTTAACATCTTAAGAGTACTTATGCTTATTTTGATGACACTGTGGTCTGGAAGCCTTGCTGCATTGGTCAAACTCTACCATTTGCATTAGTATTAATTTTACAGTAGAGAGTCGATTGTCAGAACTAATTGGACCCTAGAGTAGTTTGGATAATCAAACATATAATTAAACCACACATGCACACACACACACACACACACACACACACACACACACACACACACACACACACACACACACACATGCACACAGTTTAGAAGCAGTGTTCCTTTAATACATACAGAATTTATTTTTTTTATTTATTTTATATTTGTTGACTGGAAGATTCTGAATGGATACATGTCCATTTTTAGTGGAGGTTCAGGGAGAAAAGCTCCACACAATAATAATAACATGCAAGTAAGTTATTAATACATATCAAGCAAAATATCTTAGGAAAAGACATTATTTTACAAGATTTGCTATTAAATTCAGTTAATAATGACAGTCTGTAAACGTTTCATACCTGAGATACCTTTTAATTATTAGTAACTGCAGCAGCCACTAATGTAGCTCTATTTCTCATACATACAAGCATGCATACTCTTACACATGCAAACACACAGTGATAACAGACACTCCCATTTCAGATGTCATATCCTTCAGAAAATGCATGCTAAATCAAAATCATTTCTTCTAGAAACTAAGTTTGTAAGAGCAACATTTAAAATACAGTATGTCCCTTTGTCATAAAACTGGAAGCAAGAGCGATGTTTCAGTAAAAATCCCAAATCCAAGTTCCACAGAAGTTATACACAGTAAATACATGGTACATATTTTACAATAGATGATAACATGGACTTAACTGACTTTGACACCCTAATGTTATTCCTTCATAGAGGCTAACTACCACAATGTCTGACATGTCATTATAGTGAACCATCACAGGCAAAGCAAGTTGCTATTACTTTCAAGTCACAAACAATAAATGTAATACACAACATGCTAACTACAAACAGGTAACAACACTAAAAAGTAAATTTAGACTACACAAGAGTGAAATACTGTATATATTTTGTATTGATTACATTCTGAAAGTTGTAAAATATTGCTCATCTATGATCAGGTCTTGCCTTATTTTCTGGACTTAAAACATACAAGGTTCCATTACTGTCCTCATATAGAGATATGCACTCACTTGCCTTTGTAGAATGCTATGTTAACAACTGGGAAAACCATGCTGACTGCCACAAGGTGAAGAAGCCCATATGAATCTTAAATTCCGTGAAGCAGCAATGAATTTTCTGAAGTGGAAGCAGCAATGAATGTTAAATTCCCATGTGGTAGGAAATAGCCACATACAGATGCAATGATGCAACTTTTAGGAAGGCTGCATTTGGATAATTGACGTTCAGATAATCAATGGTCTACTGTACTCAGTATAATTGGGTACCCTAGTAAAAGCCTTAGAGTAGCTGGCTGGTGGCATGACCTTACAGTCTAGGCAGAGGGGGCACAGCCGGTATATCTGTGCCAGCCTTTCCCAGGTACATGGGTGTGTATGTGTGTGTGTGTGTGTGTGTGTGTGTGTGTGTGTGTGTGTGTGTGTGTGTGTGTGTGTGTGCATGTGTGTGTGTATGTGTGTGTGTGTGTGTGTGTGTCTGAGAAAATCAAAATTCCAAGTGTGTGTGTCAGCTACTTGGAACAGGGACAGAGAGCTCCAAAGTGGTCTGTGTGGAGTCTTGTTGGGGGGCCTGGAGAGAGAGAGAGAGAGAGAATCCAGCCCCAGGTCTGGAGTGTGCTCCCTGTGTGTTCTTAAGTGAAATTGTGTTTGGTGCAGAGAGCTGCATCTGAAAATATGTGTGTATCCATTTTTTTTCCTAGTGGTCATCCCTCACCGGTGTCAGTGGTGAGGATTGAGGCTCTTTGATTACTAGCCCAGAGTAGGGACTGTCACAGATCTGTTATATTGTCATTCTGCAAGTGTGTAACCCACATTTACTGTATTTCTCCAAAGGGTTTAGATTTTCTGCCACTGCTGCTCAGTTTCTAATCAAAGTGTTTGTGAGTTTAAGTCTCTTCAGGATTGTGTGCTTTTGTTGCTTTTATTCTTTCATTCTGCAGATGTGAGGCACAACTACTGTATGTTTCCCTGAAGCTTTTGGTCTTATAGATACTACAACTATGCCTGAAAATAAATTATCTTAAACTATATAAGTGAAAAAGGTTAGATGTTCTAGTCCCCTTATGTTGAATGATTTTTGTCTATTTTACACATTCATTCTGCAAGTGTGAGTCACACAACTAGTTCTGACTGCTGTAGTCCTGCCTGTAAATGAAATTTCTTGAATAATGCTAGTGATGAAGATTGCAGGTTCAAGTCCCTTAGGGTTGAATGCTTTTTTGTCACTCATTCTGTAAGTGTGGGACATATAAACAATGTTTTTCCCTGATGGATGTGGCCTGACTGCCACTGCAGCCTAGTCTGTTTGGGATAGCCCCTAACAAAACATATAATGAGGGTTGTGGGGTCATCTCCCATAGAGGTTGCACAAAGACACATCACTGCTGAAGTAGGTTGGTTGTTTCCTGACCTTTTCAGTAGAGTGGTCAGACTCTGGTGATGTTGTACCTGTAAGTGGTCTAAGCATTTGTATTTTTCTCTCTCCACCAGGAACATTTTTTTCTGTTCAGTTATTTCACATTTACATGCAGCAACATGCAGAGCAGAACCCCAGTGCAATCCGGTCCTTTCACTACCCTACCAGTGGCTACTACATCACATCAGAAACATCACTGTCAGTGTTGTCATGAGCTACCACAGTCACGTCCCTTCTCATCAGGCAGCATAACTGTCTTTCTTTTATGTGTCTGATGACCTCTTCATTGTCTTCCACATCCTTGATTGTGTTACCAACTCCCTTTGCAGTCCTGTCTGTGTTACATGTTTGAACGTATGGCCTTACTGCCTACTTTGACCTTCCTAGCTTAATTTCTTCACCATCCACAAGTTATCTCTCCCACATATATTTAACACTTGATCAAAACACAGGTCAGCACACAAGCCTCATTAGCCTTTGAGGTTGCCATATACCTTATTTCCCTAGCTGTGGCTGTGTACACAAAATCACAATATAGCACCATCAGGGTTTGTGGTAAATAACAAGCATTACTGTTTCTCTTACTTCCCTGCAGCCGGACAATGTTCCTACATTATCCTTCCACAGCCTGCCAATCGACGGCAGCTGACAAGTCTGCTCGCAGAAACCTGCAAAACAGGATAGGGGAGGCATTGGAATGCAAAGAAAGGAGGGGAGGCATTGGATTGCAAAGATAGGAGATCTGTCATAGCAGAGCAAAGCAAACCGACAGTAGACCGTCAATAGCACACAGTATGCAAGATACGCCAGGTCTAGGAAAGTACAAATGAAAGCAGGCTGCAGGATGCATGCCAGAAAATGGTAGGTCAAACGTGCAGAAATGTAAAGGGAAGGTCAAGATGTAATCCACGTCATTAATATGTAATTCAACACCAAAGGCACCACAATAGTAGTTCCGGTAGTAAAACACATGATACCCTGTAGCTACGATCGTACATACACACCCTATGACATCATCGGTGTTCACAGCACAATAGTATAAAGTGTGAAAGCACCCTACACACACCTGTGTATTCCCAAACACTGCACTACAGGTGTAAACACATGGGGACCTTTTAAAATATACATGTTGGGAGCTGCCATAGCTGTGATTCATCAGCATGTGTTAGAGACTGACGGTGTTGTGGAGGATGATGCCGACAACCACCGCAGGCCCCGGAGGAGGAGAAGAGTGTTCAGACCAAGGGTAACCTACCAGGGCCTACATGATCTGGAGATAGTAGAGTGTTACAGGGTGGACAGGGACATCCTACAGCAAATAGTGGAGCTGTGCTGGCCATGCCTGAGAACCAGAAACAACAGAGGGGAACCCATCCCAGTGGACACGAAGGTATGTGTAAGCCTGCGAATACTAGCCACAGGTACCTTTCAAAGGCCAACTGGAGATATAATGGGGATCTCACAGGCATCAGCATCCAGGGTACTACACCAGTTCCTGGATGCCATGTTACCACATGCCAATGAGCATATATACTTCCCCCGAACACAGGAGGAGTTGGCCAGCAATATGTGTCACTTCCACCTTGTGGCACACTACCCGGAGGTACTGGATGTGATAGACTGCACGCACATACAAATCAAGTCACCACCCGGTGAGCATGGTAGGTGCTTCATAAACCGCAAGGGATTCCACTCCATCAACTGCCAGGTCATGTGCAATGCCCAGGGAATTGTCATGGATGTGTGTGCTGGCAGCCCTGGAAGTTACCATGACTCCCATATCTGGCATGCCTTACAGCTGTATCAGTTATTTGTCAGGGGGGGACATCCCACATGGCCACCTTGTGGGGGATGCTGGCTATGCACTGGAGCCATGGATGATGACTCCCATCAGAAATGCACACACACCCATGCAAGAATGCCATAATGAGGCACACGCACAAACCAGAATCATCAAAGAGCGTGTGTTCGGGATGCTGAAATCACGGTTCCGGTGCTTGGACACATCTGGTGGAGCCTTGCAGTACTGTCCAGGCACGTGTGCCCACATCATCATAGTATGTGCCATGCTACATAATATGATCCTGCGGAAACAGCTGCAGCAGGGACAAAGTAGTGAAGGCCCTCATAGCCCACCGCAATTGTCAAGGCCATCACAGGCACAGAGGGATTCAGACCATGAACACACTGTGCCAGCCCCAGTAGGCAGATGGAGGCATGCCCAATATGCCTATTCCTTGGCAAAGAGGGAATGTATAGCACATACTCTGATAGTGTAGGCCACTATGGACTGACACACCACTCCACCTGCACACACAGTAAAATGGATGGCACACAAACACAACCACCTGTAAATTGCAATGTATAGGTGGCCCACTGTGTGAATCCTACATAGGCAGCCCTCAAACATTGTACACATAACAGCTATCGGAACACGGAATGTCAACACCTGACCAGTACATGCGCCTATCAGCATATGGTGGTGCTGTGTGTATAGGTTCCCAGGTATATTGGTAGGTACACGGCCGATTGTCAGAGGCCATACACCAAACGGGGCAAACAGTGTCCGCTATCACCACAACATCGAGTAACCAACTGTCGCTTAGTGGAGCAGAGGCAATTATGGGAGCACATGTGTGTAAGCACTGTTCTGCACACACTCAGCACGGAGACCCTGCTGCGTTAATGAGGGACTCCACATAATATAATCATGGATGTTGTGTCAAGGCATGGGGTGTACCCATGACAGGTATTCGTCACCCCAGCATGCTCCACCTACGGTCGTTTGAAGGTGTAGCACAGTATCGTGTGTGGCTCACTGTGATATACATACCCAATGCCGGAGCACATCCAGTAAACATCACATGGACATACCATTAACTGGACTCAGCAATATGTAAACTCACTGAGTTACTCATGTGAGTGCAGTATGGAGTAACAGCTGTAGTATACTCCACGTACAAAACAACATAACATGTGTACAAATCCCAGATGGCCATGTGTTAAATGCAGTGACCGTCATGCATGTTCCCGGTCCCACATCCTGCAAGGGATGTAACGTAATCCTGAAGGCACGAGTAATGCATGTCGGATGCAGGTCATCAGATCATATGTGTAGCACACGTTAGCGGGAATATGCATTGCGCACTGCTGGTAAGCGACGTTTAAATATGACTATATGGATATGCGCGAAATAGGGATAAGCTTCACCGAATATCGCACAGATCACAGTCAATGATGTCCAGAACAGGTGAAACCAGCATTAATCATCCCTGTACTAATAGTGCCTGCTCTGAAGGGTAAAACGACCACTGCCAGGAGTAGAACACGCAATCATGTATAGAATCACCTAAATCATGTATAGAATCACCTAACACTATTGCTAGCCAAGATGTACCTATGGTAGGGTTGCCACCTCTTCAAATGACCAATGTGGGACATATGTCAGATGTCTGCAGGCCGACACATGCACCCGGCCAGTACGAAATTGAGAACTTCACTGTTTTGCCTAGATAAAAGCTCATCCTTGCAATGTTTACTTACTTATTCTGTTTCTAGAACATATAGGTGGTTCAGATACAGAATAACTGTTTCATGCAACTATTACATAAACTATAGGAAATAAGTATGTTCCAAAATCTCAGGACATTTGCCATGTTTACAAATATTATGCAGGACACAACTGCCCAAAGAGGGACTGTCCCTCGCAGAGTGGGACAGCTGGTAACCCTAACCTACGGCAGGTGTGTAATGTGACAGGTACAGACACAAATGTGCGGAGTCCAGGAAACAGTATACACCAACAAGTACACAATGAAAGGTGAAGCTTGCCTGTCACTTTCCCCGTCAGATATATATATATATATATATATATATATATATATATATATATATATATATATATATATATATATACACATATATACATATATATAATACAGATAGAAAGGGTGATAGAGTGATATATGTTGATATATACGGATTCAGCGATATCTGCAAATATATATAGATACGTCAACGACATTCATAACACCTCGGAGGTACAAATAAATAGGATACCGCCAACTATGGAATGTGTAACATACCGACATGCATAACCACGAGGCTGAAAGACTGAAAGAACACAGTACCGGAACAGTACAACCGCGAGTAATAGTATGATGATATGAAGGGACATTTAATTACCGCTGCCGGTGTTGCGGTCCACGTAAGTACTGTGTTCAACTGTGTTTGTGAGTGCCGTAGTCTGTGTAGGTGTGTGTTGAGGGTGCCGTGTGCATCCCCGTGTGACTGTAATGTGTGTGTGTGTGTGTGTGTGTGTGTGTGTGTGTGTGTGTGTGTGTGTCCGCATCATAGTTCTGTTAGTGCCAACTCGGAGGTAGATCATTACGGTAGGTGTGGGTATAGCTAGCCGTAGGCATACGATTGCCACCTGTCCCACATTAGGAGGGACAGCCCCTTCCTGGGCAGGTGTGTCCTGACATAAATCATTACAAAGGGCAAATGTCCGGGATTGTAGGACATTAATATGTCCCGTATATAATGTAATAGTTGCATTAAATAGTTATGCCTGTATGTAAGAAACGTAAATGTTACATGCGATATGATAAGTAGCCAAAGTCCCACAATAGGTATGTATTGAGGATAAAAGTATGTACTAAACTGTGTACTGACCGTGGCTATGTTTGGCCTGTAAACACCGCTGTGTGTCCCGCAAGTGTCCAACAATGGCCGTATGAAAAGGTGGCAACCCATGGCAAAGAGGTTGTGTTACCAACACAACCGCAATGACTGCAAATATCTGGAACAGAAATACACGGGATAGCTGTCATTTAGACATATCCCTTTACATATCGCTGCAATTCTGGAGGTATGGAAGTAGCAACCTCACCTGCATACTATATAGAAACCAATTAACAATGGCCCAATGTACAATCCCATAACATAAGTCTACTAACTGATAGCTCTTTAATTAGGGACAGGGCCCACACACATATATCTGGAATATGTAGAAATGCAAGCCCCACAAACCTGTATATTCTACGTACACCCACCAACATCCCCCACACTAGAAACCATAGTAATACAGACTGTAATAACAGCACAAACATCCAGTCAGTCAATTACATCTGCAGAACCGTCAACATACCTTGTGAGAGACACAATTAAAGGTGCCATGCAAAATTGCAGCCGTTATATAATGGAACAAACGGCGATGTTACAGGTTTTGTTTGCAATAGTCTGTTATCAGACATTGGGATGACAGGTACACCCACATGTTGAACCACATACTCTAGCAGTCACACACAATCCACGGGGGACATGAATCCAAAGTATAATTGTCTCCATGCATAGCAGTTGCAATTATACATAACAAAACACAATACAGGCTGCCTGCCCAAAGGTAGGGCAAATGGGCAACGCCCAAGTGGACAATTCAATTATACCCCACTGTTGCCGCGTAATTGGCGAATGGAGTAGCTGCACAGCTGATATGCAAGTAATTAGTCACTCAGGAACACCAACTGGTGGGAGGAAACCACATGTTACAGGTATCGACATATATAAGGATGACTTGCCAGACATTCAAACCGTATGCTCATACAAAATACCTGTTTAAGCAGCAAACAAAATGAAGTAGAAGTCACCACGATAGTAAAAATAATGTTATATTTATTGTCGGAACAAGCACTTTCACGTACTGCCAAGGTACGCTTCTTCAGGTTTGTAAATTAATTCATTCTATCCAATATTTATATACAGAGTATTCTGTCTAATAGATCAATTAAACAATTAATCAATTCGGTCAGAATAACTCATCAACCATTCAGCTGTTTTGTTTTAAAGCTACATAATTCATTAAACTTGTAAAGCACATGGTAGAATATAGCAAAATAGAGCAGTATAATGTCATATAAAAACAAATAAAAATAAAAATAAAAATAGACATAGACATTATCATTAGAATACCTAAATACAATACTTATTCACTGTATAAATATCAATACAAAATTTATATATATATGCAACCAAGTTTGAAACCTGTTGTTCATATATCGCTAAGAATTCCAAGTTGACACAATTAACATAATTAGATGAACGACATTGTAAAAACATATATTAAAAATATATACGATTCCTTGACGGTTCCAAATATAGAGCATACAGCAAACTTGAAATTACATAACAAAACTCAAAACCTCGAGTATCTGGCATATCAAAAACACTTGTAGAACCTAACTACCTGTATTTTAAAAAATATATATCTCAGATGTTATAGTATGTTTATTATTGATGAAGACCAATGCCCATGATTCATCTGCGTCTAGCTAATACTGGCTTAATACTTACTGCCTGATTAAGCCCTGGTTCAATATGTGCTCTCAGGCTTAGGATCCAATTTAGTTCAACCAACTCTAAGTAGCCCATATTATCGCCTTTGCGTTTGCTTTCATTTACTATCTGTAGCACCCTAAATTTAAAGTCATGGTCATGGAATGTATACCTATGTTTGGCCAAAGCATTTGTCAAGACCATTTTCCTCATGTCATAACTATGGTTATATATGCGATCTTTTAACCTCCTAGATGTTAGCCCTACATAGTACGCCTCACATGTAACGCAGGTGGCCAAATATATTAAATTCTTTGAATTATAAGTTGCATAAAAGTTGGGTATAAATGTATATTCCAAATGTATATAAATACAAACTCTGTATATAAATATTGGATAGAATGAATTAATGTACAAACCTGAAGAAGCGTACCTTGGCAGTACGTGAAAGCGATTGTTCCGACAATAAATATAACATTATTTTTACTATCATGGTGACTTCTACTTCATTTTGTTTGCTGCTACATGGATTTCTTTTTCCTGGTAGAAGTCTTTGGAGGGTAGTATCCTGCTTTTATATATTACCTGTTTAAGCAGTGTGAGAGAAATAAAGACGAAAGTCCATAACAATAACAAGGTATGTAGAACACTCGGTATGTACGTTTATGTATAGCATGTTTTTTATTAATTATTTACTGTATGTATAGCCTGGTTTGCATTAATTAAAAGTGTCCGCAATGCATAAAGTGGGAAAAGGTATTTATGTAGTGATGTCTTGCTGAGCATACTAACGCATGTAGAAACTGTGCGTCCAGCAGTGGGCCACAAGGTACACATCACAGACACCACAAGGGATGCTACATGAGGGCTTTAAACATAACAATTCCATACAACCCGCCATCAGTGGTAGGGTATGTCCAACAAGTACGTGCCATAGCAGGGGATAGTATATGTTGATATACTGTCACAGTAGGCATGTGTATGGGCATATAACGACAATGACATTTCTAAGGTGGTCCCGCTGTGCAAGTATGCTTTGCATTATGGGATACTATGTGAAATATGTGTAATGTATAGTATTGTAGGTAGATATGTCAGATATTCTACACAGCATAACAGGCATATCATGCATACCAAAGGTATCGTCTATTGGCATGTACAATAACAGGATACATATTTCTTGTAGGCATGGGACATTGCAATAGCATGATAGCAAATCTAAATGGAAGGGCTACCAAGTAACCATGCACAAAGGACATGTAATAGCCTCACAGGTTCATAGTGGGGTACTATGCAGTCTGGCAAGTCCATGTGTAAGCACAACTATAGTGTTCACACCAGTGGCACCTCTCTAGGGTAGTGTCCTGTGAACAGCAGAGCCATGTGTTGCCTGCACCTCTGCACAGTACAGCCACTGCAGTGATCCCTGGTGTACATGTGTCTCCCAACCACCAAGGGAGGTATCACATGAACAGTGTACTGAGTGTCCCTGCGTGATGTACATAGAACTCATGTTCCAAAGCATGGTGAGTGTCCGGTTTGGGAATGTAACCCTCAAGCACATTCCACTCATTGTTGCGTTTGTGCACATATCCATGAGCATGTTGCTCACAGTGGCTTTTGCTTATGTCGCGTATGTGGAGTATATCCATTAATATTGTTGTGGACATGGGCTCTGTCTGTTCAGCAGAGGTCACCCCTGAGTATGTAGCATGCAAATGTGTACAGACATGGTGTCTGTAGTTCAGCCGCATACTTTAACTGTCGGAGCTCAATAAACGTCATGGCGTGTTAATGGTGTGGTATGTAAAGCTGTAGCTGTTGTGTAAGGTACACCCTAAATGGGGTGGTGTACCCTTGAATGTGTGTAGAAGTCTTGAGTTCAGAGGTACAATGGGTGCCTATGTACCAGCTACAGATCCAGTACAGATAAGTGTGGCCACATAGAAGGATATCCACACCACAGTGGCAATACGGTAACCACAGGAGTGGATGTGACATATGTGTGTACTACAAACATGTACAATGTGACATGTATATAGGGGACTACCAACTATGTGATAGTCAGTGCGTGAATGGTGTAATGCAAAGGTGATATTCATGCACCTTGTCATGCAGCTTGAGGCCATGATATTCATATCAGGTATCTGTCACAGTGACACCCATATGGACGGAGTCAGTATCAGCTGGTGGATCAATCATGGTTCTTTGTATGCAGGGGTTTGTAAAGCTAGGCAGGGAAAGTCCCTCTGTGCTAGTCTGTACCTCAGGGAAGCATATACTGAACATGAGGGGCCCCATGACTGAGGACTGTGGTATGCCAAATGTAACTGAAATGCAGAAGGTACTATGGTATGCTACCCTCATTGTGTGTGTCCTGTCCATGAGCCACATTGCATAACATCCTGAGACATAGGGTACGATGTGCAGGTGGATGTGTATGTTGTCAATACCAGAATGGAGAACGGTGCTGAAAGGCTATGAGAGGACAATGTAGGATGTGTGGACTTCCGTACCATCACCAACTACCCTGGTAACTGTATTAAAGGAGTACACCAGGTGTAGGGGCCATGCTCTGGCCCTAACAAGTCCAACCCGGGTGGCATCAAAGGACCGGAGCCCAACAATGTCTCTGTGAATGACGTCCTTGATGGTGTGCCCCATAGCCATGCAGAACAGTCCAGTCAGGTGTGTAGGACTATAGTCCCACTCGTGCATTGTGGTGCCACCTGTCTGGAGTGTGATAAATGTTGCTGTGTGCCATTCAGGGGCCACAATGTCTGATACAAGGCTATTACTGAATATGGTGGCCTAGTGGGGAGACATGTCGTTCAGAGGTTTGTGGATATCACAGCCTGGAACTTTGGAAGGTGACATGGGGCCAGTGTCCCAGGACATACAGAGTGCAGGTTAGTACTGTGTAGGTGTGACCGCAGGGACACCGCAATGTTCCTGCATGGATTGTGGCCCTGTAGTGAGTGAGAGGGTGTAATGTTAGCATTGAATCCATCCGCCAGCATGTTGCCAACATCACTGGGGTCTGTAATGTTCCTGAGTGACTGTTGTATGTGAGAGCAGATGTGGGTGTTGCCATCGACTACTGACATACCACCATAATGCCTTGAGGTACACCCAGGAATGTGTCTCAGTAATGTGTACGTAGCTAGTCTTGGAGTATGTGATGAGGGATCCCATGGCCCTACCAAGGCTGACCAGTGAGCTACCCCACCCATGGGATTGTACACCACTGTGCAACAGCCTCCACCTGTTGTTGTACATTATGTCCATGTAACTTGACCACCATAGTAGCGTCTGTTATCTGATGTGTACCATCATGGCTCTGTGTGGAATAGCATGATCCATGCAGTTGTGTACATGCTAATGAAGTGCACTGGGGTATGTTTCAGCATTTGTATGTGCATTGTCCATCTGCACGGGTGTCATGACGTTAGCAACCGCTGTCATAAGACGTCTGTAGTAGGTGTTGTAGTACTCATGTACTGTGTATGCCGTGAAGGGTGTGGTGCCGGGATGTGGCTAACAAGGTTGATTAGCATATGTTTGGAACCCACAAATGAGGGGATAACCCCAGGTGTGGAACACCAGTCACATGTTGGTAGTGGTCATGTCAAGGTTATTGTAGGTCTTGGAGGTGGTGTGTATGGGTTGATCCAGCCAAGTGGAGGATATGACTCATGGATGTGTTGGTACATGAGTGGCTATCCTAGCTAAGTGTGGGGTAGTGTCAGTCACACATCAGTAGTAGCTGTCTGAGCCCTACTGTCCAGTACACCAACAAATGAGGTCTGGTAACCGTGGGGTATGTTGTTGAATCTGTAGCTTGTTACAATGTGTATAGCAGTTCCAGACACAGTTAGTTGCACATGGAGCACCTCTGATGCATTGTGTAAGTAACTAGCCAGGATGTGTGTACAGTATAGTGGGATATGGGAACACCTCAGCTGTGGGTGTGCCGGTCCAGGTATGTGCCTGAAAGGTATGGTCTGTCCATAACCTGTCATTGCAGGTGTGCTCTGCAGAGCCTAGAGGCTGGTCCCAGTCACTAGAGAGATATTGGAGTGTTGCATTATAAGGTGTGCCTTGCCTGTGTGCATCACAGAAGATGATGCAAGCATTGTGTCACATGACCCCATGTCTTGCTTGCCAGTTCCCATTCTGCCGGTGACTGTTATTGGAAACTGTGCAAGACAGGCAGTATAGAAGCAGCAAGAGCCTTACATGTGATCTGTACTCCCAGGGCTGACAGGTGCAGGTCAACTGTGCCAAAGCATTGTGTTTGACCAGGTCAGTCAAAGCGGACAGATACCAGATGCCTGTGGAATGACAGCAGAAGCATAGGCAACTGTTGAAGTGACACAGTCAGTCATTGTACAGTGGTATTGGGTCCAGATGAATGCATAATGCTCCCCAGGGCTAGGCCCACACCTTCAGGGCTACAAGACTGGTGAGCTATTGCATGTCCCTGCACACATCATCTGTGAAGTGGCATCTCAGGGCAGTCACACAACATGGAGAATGACAGTCACAACGTACCTGGTGAGGTGTGGCATGGGTGCATAGGTTATGTTGCAAAACCAGTTACCCGACAGCAAGATGTAAGCGACTATTGCCTTGTGTAGCCTGCTGTGTGGAACTGCAGTGTGACCGCCTACAGAATCACCTATGACTGGTGTGTTGTGTATGTTATAACACCCTATTGGCTGTATGTGATGGGCACACATGAGTCTGTGAGGTATAAGTTGGTGATGTTGTGTTCCATGATGGGGGCTGCCTCTTGTGCCTACCCAGAGTATGGAGAGGTACTGCACAAGTCATTCTCGTATGTGTGGCCTGTGGTGGAGATCATGTGAGACTATGTGATGAGTGGGGTGTGTTGCGAATGTTACAGATCCCCACATGACTGTCAAGTACAGTCAGGGTTGGTGACAGCATTACCCCCAGCAGGGCTGCATAAGTGCATCCCCCACAGGCTGTAGTGTCGTATGATGGGAGGTGAGCATTGAATGTGTACATGAGACAATCGCTCTATTTCCACATGTACGACATATCCATCATATAGACAGGCAATAGCACTGGTACGTGACAGTTGGACATGCCTGTATATACAACCATGTCTCACAGGATATGTGCATTATGTGTGTACAACAGCTGTTGTACCATAAGCAAGCTGGAAATTTTAGGACAGCCAGTGTACCTGTGGGAAATGGTGTGGAATGGGTGCTATATTAATCAGTAGCTCATGACATGCTCACAAGTTCTGAACAAGTGCCTAGCATCACCATACAATACAGATAGGGTGACGACAGTCATAATGGGTGGCACCGCACTATAACCCTGCTGAGTAAGGTGTGCATGTCCATGAACCATTATCACTGTAGATGTTAGCAGTACAGATGTACAAGACAGTACAGATGTATGATTGCAAATACCTTTGTATGTCACAGGAGTGTTCTACCAGTGGCCTGTTGACAGACTCACAACTACAAAAGTTGCCAGAGTGACATGTGCATATCACACCAGTCCCGGCTACAGTAGAACAGGTTTAATGCTTTGTACTCCACCCTCATTGTAGCCCACACCCCACAGACAAATGTTAGGCATCTGTGTATGTAAGGATGTGAATGGCCATGACCTATGAGGAATAGCTGTGTCAGTGTTGTGAACAACATACAGAATGGGCTGTGTGGGTGAGGTGTGTGACATATGTGCACATTCTGATGGATGATATCAGCATTGTCATCGCTAGGTGAACATCCCTGTACCCATTAACTACCACCTAGGCTGTGGTCAACATTATGCACACTGTGTAAGGGATGGTGTTGTGCAGTACACCTCCCTGTCTTGGTGACATCTCCAGGCCCCTTGGGTAGTCATACGAGGTACCCATGTCATGACAGGGTGCCATCCATGAGCACGTAGATCATTGGACAGGCATATACAGCACTGGGGTGACCAATATTAGATCACATATCACCTTTAAGGGGTAATGGCCATGCATGGATGGACGATACCAGCCTTCACTATCCTCACCCCCACTATGCAGCATGCTATCTACCTTGCATAAAGACATTTGCTACACGATGATGATGGACATGCTACATGTCCATATCCTGATCTGTATGACATACGTCATGGACAGCCACTGTCCTAATACTAGGATCGCCACATACTGGACAGATCCCTGTGCCATACATGTGGCATACTCCCACCAAACCATGCAACCCTGTCCATCACAGCTGCACATGTCATCCCAGTCATACATGGTGTGATGGCCACATGTTAGATGTAGTATAAACTGTCCGGATCAGTAATGTGGCACTGATGCACCTTGCGGTGGCTGTCTGTTACAGCTAGGAAACCTTGCCCGTACATGCTATGGTTGATAACAATCCCTGTGAGTGACGTCCGACTAGCCATTCTCCCATGTCTATCACATGTGCAACACAGGCGATCCGTGGCAGGATGTTGAACAGCTGTATCCAGTGCTGTGTAGATGTATATGGCAAAACACATGCATGTACAGGTGTCTATGCGTATGTGTGCATTGTCACTGCTCAAGTCCACTAAGGCTGTGTCTGTGTTGATATGTGACATATACACAGCATCAAGGTCAACAGCATTACCGTGGACACATTCAGGCATGTGCAGATAGGTAAGAACACCAGTGCAGGCAAATAGACATGCCCACAACAAGACAGCATTCACATGGAGTATGAACACTGTAATGAGGTGACACATATTTATGGTGATGATATCCAATGCATAACGGGTGTTACATGTGTGTGACACAAACACATCAGTCGTGTCAGTGTCATGATGATTTGCAAAGATAAACGTGCAGATGTACTAGATGTCATAGACATGTATGTGCAGCAGTATCTCTGTACATCTCTGAAACTGTGACCTGTCACCATCATTATGTCTTACAGATAATGCCTTGTACATGCCTTCCAGCGTACAGCCGCCAGGAGGAAGATGTCCTCATCTCATTCCTCCATAAGAACTACGAGGTGTTGTTCAGCCATGTGCCACAGCATGCCCAGCAGCGGGACGACCTGTGGCAGGATCTATGCAGGAGGGTGAATGATGTGGGTTGCCATAACCGAACCTACCAGCAGGTGCGCAGACACTGCACAGACTTAATACGACATGCAAAACAGTGTGCCACTGCAATCACCAGGGAACAAGGTGGAACAGGTGGTGGGCCACCAACCCAGCCCCCACTCACACACACCGAGGAGCTACTGGCCAGTCTGGGGACACCCTCAGAACAGCATCCACACACACTAGCTGCCATGGTGGAGATGGGTGTTTCCCAACCAATGAGCCTGGAGTTGCCTGGTAAGTCAGTACTGCACATATGGCTATTATATCCCATTTAGTTGCATGTGTCACTGTACATTATGTAAAGTAACAACATATGCAAGGTATGTGGACACACATGCTGCATACTACGCTATGCTACCCTGTGTATGCACACATGTGCATACTATATGCTATTATACAGGTGAATGTGTTAACATGCACATTGCAACCTGTGGCTGTCATACAGTCATGGATAATGTTCATACTGCTGTGTCACCCCTATACAGGTACCTCTGGCATGCCGCACAGACATGAGTCCGTTGCAGGCAAGACTGTCATCAGTATCAGGCATGTTAAAGCATAGATTTATTTGCCATGTGGCCAGTTAACAGTTGCACACCTGATGTTCGTTCCAGTCACGATTTACAGATCGCATCACCCATCATTCACACAGGCCACCCATGTGCAATATATACAAACGAAGTGATACACCGACTTGAAACCACAGTAGTTGTCATTGCTACGTGTGTGGTCAGCTGTGCATACAATGGTGGAGGTGTTCTACAATGGAGGCATATGTAGTATGCATTGGACAACATGTGTGGTACGCAAACAGTACCACACAGTGAGCTGTGATATGGGCAGCCCACAGGTGTTACCATTGTGTTATATGACCCTGCTTTGGGTGCACACATTGTGATGTGCCATCTGACATGTCCCAGACACGTAGTGTTCTGGCTGCAATATTGTCACACTATCCCATGACCCATACCCCACATACCAAACATACAACTCATTGTCTGCATAGCCCTGTGGATGGTGACATATCTGACATCTATAGGTGTATGTCATATGGGAAAACACAGACATGTGAGATAGATGGCCATCACACACATTTGGCCAACACATGTGCACACATGGCCATGGGGGATGGCCAGAGACATGTGGCCACACAGTAGATGTGATGTGTATACACCCTGTTGCACATTGTCCACACATGGTCCAATTATAGCTTTAGTTGACTGATTATACAGTTGATGTGGTACACTGGACATCCCAAAATCCTGTGCACAGCTAGTGGAGGTGTCACTGAAGTCTACCATATAAGATCTGTTCAACATCACGACTGTGTCATAGCATGACAGTAGTCACCTGTACAGCTTCCACAGACATTGACACCACATCAGGCCACAGATACTGTACATTTCCCTTGCTGCTGTAGGACATCACTGTTAGCTGTGCACCTTGTGTGTGTGGTACATCAATGTCATGTGGGAAATGGTGAATTGACATGTCCGCTATGTGTGGACATGGTTGACAGGCAGCTAAGACCCTGTAGTTGTTGTGCAGGGGTGTCATCTGTAGCTCCTCCAGTGACCTGTCACTTGACACAGCATGGTTTTGTGTGCATACACCTCAGCATCGTGGGTCACAATCCACAGTTATGTCATGGGTATGCATTCAGTTATGGCTATGCAATGTGTACATTTTATGCATTGTACACCAATATAGATGCCTCATGATGCCATGCAATGGCACAGTGTCTGTACTTCACACTGTATAGCAATGTAGATGGCTCACACTACCCTTCCATGCTCATGCACATTTGCTAAACACGCATTCTATCTGTAGGGCATACAGACAACACCGCAATGTGATGCCCATTACGATGCTGTACATGTGTCAGGACACCATTGTGTCAGACATGTATGCATGTTAATGCACACGTCAGCAGATTACATGTCAAGGTCACGTCAGCCATGTGTACTGTTATCCTGTTCTAGTCCACATGGTGTAACACGGGGATGCATGCATACTACCATGATTGTGTGAACTGCATGGCTACTGATATGACACCTGCTTGCTGTAGTGTGCACCCCAGGGAGGTATGCTTACTAACACTATTAATGTCTGAGCTGCATGCCGTCTGCTGTATCACAGGCATGCTGCATGCCATCTGTCAAATCACATGCAGGGTGTGTCTGTGTGTGTTTGTGTGTGTGTGTGTGTGTCTGTGTGTGTGTGTCTGTGTGTCTATTGTAATTTAGAGTCTTTCTTTGCATTCACAGGTGATGTAGGTGCGTTACCCTCCTGCGGTCCATCTTATGTTAGTGTCCCCACAGATACAAGCAGTGATGAACATATGCATGAGGTACAGGCAGGGTTGTCAGGGGCTGAATCTGTGCCAATGGTTGCCATCCCAGCTATGTCCGCCTCTTCCCCGCACACAGTTCTGCTGCCAACACATACCGCATCACCAGTGGCCATAGAGGAAAGACAGTCAGCGTCTGTTAGCGTGGAACAGGAACGTGTGGTGGCTACAGAAGGTGTGTCTACACACCATGGTGTCAGTGTAATGACTGCAGATGTGCCACACAGGCATGAGGTTGGTGCTGCTCATAGGAGGACCTCTGGCAGACATGCACCTGCAGGACAGAGAGCAGCAGCTGGTATCACCAGACGCATGTTCCAGACTGTAATGGCGGCACAGACACGTGCTGAATGGCAGAACAGAGAAGGGCAGAGGCTGCAGAGGGCTGCTATCCATACCCTAAATGACAACATCCAGGCACTGGCAAATGCTCAACAGCAGATTGCTGATGTTCTGGACAGGCGATTGGGTGACATGGTCGGAATCCTTGACCGTGGCATGGCAATCCACAAGCATGAGCTGTCTGTGTTGGAACATCTGGTAGGAGTGAGTCATAGGCCATGTGGACGTAGGCCAGCTACACCACCTAGTGCAGGTCAACGTGAGTGTGCCACCTCACATGCCCGCTCCCATAGTGCTGGTAGTAATAGCAGTGCAGCTGGTGCTGCGCTGTCCACACCAGGACACAGCAGGCCACGTGGACGTGGCCCTGGACGTTCCCAATGGGTCATGGTTCCAGTGGACATGTGTCATCGGACAGTAGCCAAGCTGTACCTTCACCAGGTAGTGCCCGTGCAACCCCTGGCAGGCACAGGTCACGTGGCCATGGCCGGACACAGTGAGCTGTATAACCTGGTCTTTACAATCTGGAGCTGTCAATAATACCCAGTGTCGGCCTCACAAAAGGCAGTACTGTGTGCACACATACACGCACACAGCAAAAACATCTGTAGGGCACCACAACAACCACATGCATACTGAACAGACATGTCCAATCATATCACTGGCCCTTACCCACACACAAGATGTCATCCATTAGTGCAGCCTATGCCCCTGGCAAACATTATCACCCTGTGCATATGATGAAGCCTGTGCTGCATCCCTGTCATCCACACCATTGGTGCAGAGACATGCTCAAATGGTCTGATGCACAGGTTGAACAGAATAGTGAGAAGTGTATATTACATTAGTTGTGTAAGAATAGTGAGAGAAGTGTATATTACATTAGTTGTGTGTGAATAGTGAGAGACGTGTATATTACATTAGTTGTGCACTGTTGACATGCACCAAACATACCATGTAGTACAGGTTTAGCATGCATTGTTATATGTTCACAGTATGTGTCTCGGTAACAACAGTAACAGCATGTTGGTAATGATGCCCTGGTTCCCTCCTTATGGTCTACTTGCATGTGCCTACAGGTAGCACTGTTTGCAGTCTCCCATGTGTAACTGTGGAGTACTCACAGGCACATATGGCAATATCAGCATGCTATACGTAGCCTCAGCCTGACTGTTGGAAAGTCTAACATAACACAGATGTCCACACATATACTTATCCAGAAGCATGTGAGCAGTTTAATAGGCTGCAGTGGCTAGAGACGTGACATCCATACCAGGTCACATCACAGGTATGTTGACATGGTGCAGAGGTTGTACACAGCAGTCTGGCCAATGATAATGTTAGAGGCCACTTGATAGCATGAGGCCTCACTGTGTAGCAGTAATACCCTGTCACATTACAGGAACATGCTCACACTCACAGGGTCAACAACACTATAACGCACATCCCATAGGGTTGAGGTGAGGACCCATGCCTATGTGGTCATCACCGTCACAGTACTGTGAACCCACATGACACGACACAGAGAAAGAGCATGTACAGGTAGCCAGTGCGGCTGAGACCTATGGCATCAACAGGGTAGTAGACTGCATCACCATGAGGGGTTAGGGATCCTGTGTGTTCTGTATGGTAGCATACACCCTCACTCCATGCACCAGACAGCCATACATACCTACATACACACACTGTGGAGACCACACATGTCATACACATATGGATAGCTGATGTGTGTGATACACACACCACACCTGCCTACATCATGCTTTCCACACTGCAGTATGTACAGATCTCTACAACACACAAGCAGTCACACATGGCAGTACTGTGAATGATACACCTGCTATATGATGATACGTCTGACAGACATGCAGCAGTATTTGCCGCATTATGTGTACCAACGCTACCTTTGGCAATTGTGCTGCTATATGCACACGGGAGGATGTAAGTGTTACAGGTGTCAAGTCATGTACTGTCGGTAACACCTGGCCGCTGTGTAGGTTCTATGTCTCCACCGTCAAGTAACGGCAACATAGCGTATTGTTTGCACATGTAATGGTAGGATGGCGTGTGATGCACCTGTGAGCCGTCCCCGGCAAACATCCATCTACACAAGTGGATCACCTCTTTATGTACACACATCCATCCATACCTGCTGTACATCCTACCGTACTGTCAGTATGTCACCATATACAGGTGTCAATGATGGGGCTGCATTGCAACTGCATGTTGTAGTTAGGCACAGATGAGTTACTTACATCAGCTACTGCACATGCATGGTAGCTGCATGCACACCACAGATTGTACATGTGTGTTGGTCCTACATGTCTGTCATGTAGCCATGTTTGTATGCATTGCAATTGGTGGGCATGTGTGTTGACATACATAACACATGGACTGTTGTATGATATGATGAGTGTCATGGGTAACTAATACAGAGGGAATGTGTCCTCGGTCAACATTGCTGCCTCATGTACTGTTAGCATTCAACAGCCATGGACCCACCTTCCATTTGCGTGCGTATGATTGCTGTAGCCACTTGTCTGCACGGAGGACAGCAAAAGCTATGATATGTACATATGTGTTGTGTGTGTGGTCCATGCACATATCCATGCAATTACATGTATGACATAGCCAAACATGTCTGTTTGTTGGTGTACAGCGACAGTCATCTGTCACAGCTGTGTAAGACCCAGGGCCCCTGGTATGTGTAGAGCCAACCTGGTTATGTACAGTGGTATCATTGCAATGAATAACACATGACGGAACCCTGTCGGTACATGTGTAGTCTGCACAGTTGCTGTAGACCTATGTACAGTCCACTGGTCATGAGTCACACGGTGTTGTGTTAATGTATGGCTGTGTATTGCTGGTCCAATGACATGGTGATGTCGGAGGGCTACATTGTAGATTGTGGTGTGTACCTCTGTGATATGCACCTGAGACATCTGTGATAGCTCCTGAGTGTGTACTGGTCAATACATGTGAGTTGCCTTCATGTACATGGGGACAGTAATACCATACTGTTCCCTTCCGTGTTTAGAATCTGTGTGCATGCAAGACGGCCCTTTGCAACTGCTAAGTGTGTGAGCATGCCCAGTATGCCGTTGTGTAGATGGACACACAGTACATTCCAAACAGCGCACTTCCGTGTTTCGAATACGTGTGCATGCATGCGAGATGGCCCTTTGCAACTGATAAGTGTGTGAGCATGCCCAGTACGCCGTTGTGTAGATGGACACACAGTACATTCCAAACAGCGCACTTCCGTGTTTAGAATCCGTGTGCATGCATGCAAGATGGCCCTTTGCAGCTGCTAAGTGTGTGAGCATGCCCAGTACACCGTTGTGTAGATGGACACACAGTACATGCCAAACTACGCCCTTCCATGTTTAGAATCCATGTGCATGCAAGACTACCCTTTGCAACTGCTAAGTGTGTGGGCATGCCCAGTACGCCATTGTGTAGATGGACACACAGTACATTCCAAACAGACGTGTGATACTAAGCGTGTGGGCATGGCCATTGACATCCTGTATAGCGATGGTGGTCATCAAGGCAACAGATGTCCGTTTTCAATGTCACGATGGATGCCTACATTGAACACACTGGTTTCTGCCTTGAAGGGTGTACTGTCTGTGGCGCGTCCAATATCTATGTAGTGTTGCAGTGCTCCATAGATATTTGTTTGCTCCAATCACACCATTGCCGTGTGTTTGTCTACATCTACCTTGGGACAGTAATATGCTTTCAGACTGCTCACTCTCTATACATTCCCTATTGGCGTCCTTGCCTTTGTGGATGATGTTACCCACCTAGAAGTATGCCTCTGGGTGTGCTGTGCTCAGTAATCTCAGTAGCGTGTTCTGTAAATGCGTAATGCTGTAGTGTGATAAGGTAGTTAGGTGTATGTTTGACTCCCAGTCCTGTCAAGTGTGTGTGTGTGTGTGTGTGTGTGTGTGTGTGTGTGTGTGTGTGTGTGTGTGTGTGTGGGTGTGTGTGCATGTTTCCAGCTGCCTGGGGACACAGTAATGCTTTTAGATGCCTCACACCACATACATTCCCTATCGGCGTCTTTGCCTTTGCGGATGATGTCACCCACCTAAAAGTATGCCTCTGGGAGTGCTGTGTTTAGTAATCTTGGTAGCGCGTTCTGTAACTGCATCATGCTGTAGTGTGTTAGGGTAGTTAGGTGTATGTTCGACTCCCAGCCCTGCCAAGTGTGTGTGTGTGTGTGTGTGTGTGTGTGTGTGTGTGTGTGTGTGTGTGTGTTTGCGCGCATGCTCCCATCCGCCTGGGGACTCAGTCTTGCTTTTAGATGCCACACAACACAGCAGTTTGCTACTGACGTCTTTGCCTTTGCAGATGATGACAAGCACCTAGATGTCTGCCTCTGGGACTGCTGTGCTTAGTAATGTCGGTAGAGCGTTCTGTAAATGCGTCATGCTGTAGTGTGTTAGGGTAGTTAGGTGTATGTTCGACTCCCAGCCCTGCCAAGTTTGTGTGTGTGTGTGTGTGTGTGTGTGTGTGTGTGTGTGTGTGTGTGTGTGTGTGTGTTTGCGCGCATGCTCCTGTCTGCCTGGGGACTCAGTCTTGCTTTTAGATGCCACACAACACAGCAGTTTGCTACCGATGTCTTTGCCTTTGCAGATGATGACACGCACCTAGATGTCTGCCTCTGGGACTGCTGTGCTTAGTAATGTCGGTAGCGGGTTCTGTAAATGTGTCATGCTGTAGTGTGTTAGGGTAGTTAGGTGTATGTTCGACTCCCAGCCCTGCCAAGTGTGTGTGTTTATGTGTGTGTGTTTCCAGCTGCCTGACAACAGTACACTGCTTTAAAAGTATTCACTCTCCATAACATCCGTGCAGCGTCTTTGCCTTTGATGCTGCTGTCTGCAGGCTAGACGTGTGCCTGTGTGAATCATGTGATCCACTGATCACGGTAGCACATTTTGTAACTGCATAATGCTGTCGTGTGGTACAGTGCTTACATTTATGTTCTGCTCCCAACCCTGCCACGTGTGTGTGTGTGTGTGTGTGTGTGTGTGTGTGTGTGTGTGTGTGTGTGTGTGTGTGTATATATGTATCTATCTACATATGTGTGTGTGTGTGTGTGTGTGTGTGTGTGTGTGTATATGTATCTATCTACATATATATATACATATATATATATATATTATATATATATATATATATATATATATATATATATAGATATATATATATATATATATATATATATATATATATATATATATATATATATATATATATATATATATATATATATATATATATATATGTATCTATCTATATTGTATAAAGATATGTATGTTGGAATTATCACTCTTGACTGTGCTGCATTGTCTGTACATGAGCACCCTGGATGTATGTACATCTGCTATGTCTCTGTGATAGTGCACATACTGTGTGCTGTAGTGATCATGGGTTATACATGTGTAGTGACCGGTTATTGTGTTGCTGGGTATTACACGGGCATTGGAAACAATGTTAGTGCAGCACCTTTGACTGGTCGTATATAGATCTCGGCAACAGTGAGCAGTGGTTATTACATTGGAGTGTGAGTATGGCTCATATCTGTCTGTAGTAACTGTCAATTCTATGCACCCTGGTTAACATTACAGACGCACGTTTATCCACAGGTTGTGGTACAGATCCCAGGACTGTATGTGTAGACATTGACAGGTGCAGGACTGGGTTGTGTTGGATGCATGAAGGGGTGTCCATGGCTAGTAATGGGGATCTATACAGCCTGGCAGGTACGGTCTGTGACTGTCCCACAACCTCCTCTATATGGCTGACACATGCTGTACCTGTGTATATGCAGACACACACACTTACCACAAACAGCTATGGCTATCACATACACACACCTATTGCACAACCATTTGGCCATGCAATAACCGTTGTCCCACACACACACACACACACACACACACACACACACACACACACACACACACACACACACACCTACGTGTACATTGGATCGCTCTATGACAGCTCTGGACATGTTAACACCACACCCAGTGCATATGATGTCACCTGTGCCATCACCTGTGATGTGTAACATTGATGCAGGATCTGACTAACCTGGTGCTGCTGCACACAGTGGCTTTATTCCACTGTATTGATGTTAGCATGTTGTTAACACACAGTGTGTTACTTCCAGGTGTACTTCAGCAGGCATGATGCATTGCAGCTATGACCATCACTGTGGCATAGTTTACAACACTGTTACCTCTGATGATGTAGTCTCCATCCATGTGCCATTTCACTGATGTGTGTAGTATTGGCAGCATGTGTGTCTGTGTGTGCAGCACGTGTGTGATGTGTGTAGTACACATGTATACCTGCTTACAAATGCATACACGACATTACACGGGCTTCACCATTCGTACACTAGCTTACTCGTTCTTCCACACGTGCACACAGGCTAACACGCGTGCACACATGCTTACATGGGCTTACTGGTGCGCACGGGTGCAGACACACTGTGCGCAGGTTTGCAGGTCACATCGGTGGTATCCATGGCGTACGCTGTCAGTCTCCTGACGTTCCCTAGGATAGCTCATGACACGCCTCTTCCACTGAGTACTGACAGCACACATGTGACACTGCTCCAGTGAGGTTACAGTGTTTTGTACATACACACTCCTGTTGTCACCTATATTCTACTCTAATAGTCCCCTTAACCTACACTACACTGTAGAGGCTTGGCCCATATGGCATGATATGTTGTGATTCACTATCCTCAGCCTCACTTGCCTCACATTGCCTACAAATGCTTCGTTACATCTATGACAGAGCGCTTCCACACATAGGTACCAGTACGCAGTAGCCATGTTGTCTCCAGCTTGCCATTCATCTGCATGGCGTACTAACATCTAGCTAAACCTACATTTTGTATGTATATTATCCATATGTCTTGTTTTGAAGCGCAGCGCGTTCTCATGGCACTGCACTACGCTTCCACACCAGGGATCGGGGGAGGACAACAACTGGTTCATTGATATCCAATGGACAAAGCCGCCACTGGCCTTGGACTTGGACATTGACATGCTTCTACGACTGTATTCATACTGTATTTGCAGCTGTCATTGCTCCATTTAGCAACGTGCAAAACGTTAGTCGCATAACATCCGGGTACATTTCTGCACATAACTCTGTTCTTGCACGGACAGCTTACTGTTTCATGTATCGCTTAATTACGTACGGTTACCACCTGTCCCACTTTGTGAGGGACAGTCCCTCTTTGGGCAGTTGTGTCCTGCAAAAAATGTGAAAAAATGGCAAATGTCCTGAGATTTTAGAACAAAATTATTTTCTATATTTTATGTAATAGTTGCATTAAACAGTTATTCTGTATCTGAATCACCTAAATGTTATAAGAAACAGAATAAGGAACTAAAATGCTACAAGAATAAACTTTTATTCAGGCAAAACACTGAAGTTCTGTCCGTGGTACTGGCCATGGGTATGTTTTGCCCTGCAAAATCTGATGTTTGTAGCACAAATGTCCCACTTTGGGCATTTGGAAAGGTGGCAACTCTACATCATTTGCATAGCTTACACATACAAATGGGGTATGTTGCAAATCCCAACATTGTCCGTGCAATGTTCGTGTTACAGGCGGTCTTGCACGCCCCTGCAGGTGTTTGCTGAATAGCCTGGCAGTCATCTTTCCTTGCTGTACTCTCACTCAATCCATACATGCCAGAGGTTTCGTGTATCATGGCCTAGGCTTTGCTGTGTGCTATGTCTATTTGTGGTGTATGCATGGCTGTGGGTATGTCCCACTGTCATCATTGATAAAAGTGACAGCCTATAGGTACTTCCTGTAGACTGCTGTGTCATTTGACATGTCAGCACATACCTGCGGATGAACTTCCTACTGCAGCGCTTTTCATACCTTCTGAGTTATCTTGCAGTCGATAATGCTGTTTCCTCAGACATGTATCTGTTTCTGATCATACCTATCAACCTCCTAGTGCAAAACATCTGTACAAAGCCTAACATGATGGGGGGACAGATAGGGACAGATTCTACATATTGCTCTTACAAACGTAGATAGTTGACAGTATTATAGGTTTTGCATTAGTATGACATTTCTGAGGGATTTGGGGTCTTAAACACATATGTTTATCATTATTTAATGACGTCAGTTCTCAGGTATTTGACAGACAGGTACAGATTGTAAGAGGAACACACCACACATATGAGGCATACATCTGCACATTCGTACAGTTGCGAGGTATGTTTCTGATACTGGACATCAATTTCCTTACGCCAATACACACAATACATGTCACCATCACAGGCCAGTTACCATTACATTCCTATTGCAGGACACACCCACCATTCTGGGTTATATTCCTCACACAGGCCAACAGTTGCTTATCCACACTAAATATTCCATCATGTACCTTATGTGTATGCCAGTATTTGCGTTTTCCATCAGTGGCAGAGCTCACGTACGAGTATGGGGGACTGGACACTGTATTGGTGACACTGCATGACACCCTGAGGGACACATGTCTTTTGAGTCTATTAACCTTCCACATTGACTTTCACAGGCCATACATTGTAATTCACATTTGTGGACAAACATGCTTATGACTTGTACATGTTTTGTCATTTGTCCTGACGTCTTTCTTCTCACCTGTCCACCTAGTATCACTAGTTCTGTACATTTCATTAGGACGGGTTACCTTCATACCTCTCACCTGTACACATTATGGGTATACGCTCTGGGGTGTGACCTATGATTCTGTTACATTTGTCATGATAATGTGCCTTTCTGGTAGATTGCTGGCAAGCCATGACGGACTGTATGGTTAGGTAATCATGACTGACATTTCTATTTCATGATTACTAACTCTCATAACATTCGTATTCCTGACTATGCAATTATTCTATCAATGGTCTGACTTTGTCTGACATATATTTAATATAGTCCCTATTTGTCTGTCGTGTACTATGCCTTAGTCCAGCTGTCTTATTCTAACATTCTGACAGGTATGGTTACCATCTTGGTCGTACGCGTGTCCATCCATGATAATCGCCTACATGACACTGATATAGGTCCCTACGTCTTCCCCCAATGGTTTACACAATATCCAGTAGATGGGTTTCACCTTTTTGGAGAATGTAGGCGTGTGCTATACACACATAGGTATATTGATCACTCCCATGGGTCGTACCTAATAGATCTGTGCCAACCAACACCTTGGCCCAATTCTGCATACCCATGATTCCCATATCTGACACACCTCCACAGTACCCATTAGACATGTTTAATGTGAGCGATAATAAAGTTTGAGGACACTTCCGAGCACTCCCCACTCTGCGGATATCAGCTCATACATCATACATTCAATCGACCCATGTGTTATTACCCTTGCACCTGCTACTGTTGCATGTACACCTATATCGTAGTTGCAGGTGTGACTTCTTTTGCATCAATGGTGGTTGGCACTTCATACAAGATCAATTTTTGGGGTCCTGCAAAGGACACCTATATTCATGTTTAATGTGTAGAACTTGCAGGCCTTGCCACACTGGTACTTTCCGGGCAATGGTTTGGAAACCATCGGTGTATTCTCCTTTCATACATGTTTGTCTGTCTATCCATATTAGCTATACCGTGACCTATTTATGTACATGTGTTATATGTACAGGGACATATGTTTGTTGTGTATATATGTATTCATGTATCGTGTGTATAGATATATATATATATATATATATATATATATATATGTACATATATACATATGTCTGTACATTCCTCATCTTGTAATTTGCTTTGGATTATGTCTGTAGATATATGTGTATATATATATCTCCATATCATACCTTTCAACTGTACAGATGTCCGCTGCATGTACAGCTGTTTGCCTCTTATCTTTGGTCCATTTTTCATAACCTTGTGTCTATCTGGCAAGTTAGTGGCATATCATTAAAGACTGACGTTGGTAAGTAATGACAAACATTTCAGGTTACGACTTCATACCTTTCAGAGAATCCATGCTAGTGACACACCTGTTATTCTATCCACTTTCTATGTTTGTTAGGGCAATATCTGGGGATTGTCCCTATTTGTACCAGTTGTTGTTATGGCTTTGTCCAGTTTCGTACTTTACGGGTTTAACAGGTATGAGCCATGTACATAGAACGTGGGGAAAACACCATCCATTTTCTATTCTGTGAGCGGATTACACACGCGCAGGCTCACTTGCATATCCTTATTGTGGATTACATATGTTTCATAGATAATTGTGCTTCCGTGAACTTTCATAATTCTGACCGTAACAATTATATATCTGTTTTCCAGTTTACGGACTACTGCGAAACACATGTTCACCTTTACATATTTAAATGTGTGTACTGCATAAACCCTTTCATTACACTTTCAAGTTATATGTGCAGTGGTCGTAGGTCAACCGGGACTGCATTCATGTTGGCTGGATACCGGAACCACTATTCTATTGGTGTTCTCCCTCATTGATATACATACCCATAGTACTTAGCTGCATCAACATATGCCTCACCACTTCACCTACGACACAGGCATCCATTCCCCTGCTGGGAAAAAGGTGGTACTACATATTACACATTCCCTATTGCCTACTGCTGTGGACACCAGCTGCATTGTTAATCACTCCGAGGATATGCAGAACACCAAGGCATATAGTCCAGCCACATACAGTTCTTTGATTGTCAGGGTGTTCATGTAGTGATCTGGGTTTCAGCTTGTCCACCTGGTGAACGGAACTTCCCTGGCCGAGGTGAAATGTCAGACGAAGCATATGGATAGGGATTATCTCCCTATTTTGAAGTTTTACCTGTGTTTACAGACACAGGTGTTTGGGCACCTGTCAGCAGCTTATTCTGTTGGCATTACATATTATGGGTGGGGTTGTTACAGTCCATACTCCACGGTGAGGGGCGTTCCCATTCACATTTGACTATTACCTGTATATTATTTTTGGACATGAAGTGACTACATTTATGCAGTTGTACATTACACAAGTGTGCAGGGCTGTTCCTGTAAATATGTACGGACCATACCTCTCAAACTCTTAGAGCACTGAACCTGTGCAAAACCTACACGATGGGGGGACAATTAGGGACACATTTTAACGATTGCTCTTACAAGCTTAGAATGTTGATAGAATGATAGGTTTTGCATTAGCATGACTTTTCTGCAGGTTGTGGAGTCTCATACTCAGGATATTTCTCATTATTTAGTGACTTCAAATATATTCAATTCATACTATGGGTGGGGTTGTTACAGTCCATACTCCACGGTGAGGGGTGTTCCCATTCACATTTGACTATTACCTGTATATTATTTTTGGACATGAAGTGACTACATTTATGCAGTTGTACATTACACAAGTGTGCAGGGCTGTTCCTGTAAATATGTACGGACCATACCTCTCAAACTCTTAGAGCACTGAACCTGTGCAAAACAAACACGATGGGGGGACAATTAGGGACACATTTTAACGATTGCTCTTACAAGCTTAGAATGTTGATAGAATGATAGGTTTTGCATTAGCATGACTTTTCTGCAGGTTGTGGAGTCTCATACTCAGGATATTTCTCATTATTTAGTGACTTCAATCCACAGCTATTTGCCACACTGGTGCAGATTGTCGGAGGCACACACCAACACTATGGGGTGAACCTGTGGTCATTCTTAGGGTTGCCACCTTTTCAACTGCCCAAAGTGGGACATGTTCTGTATAGATGTCAGATTTTCCAGGATAAAACATACCTACAGCCGTGCATAGTACTGAACTTTAACCTTTTTTGTACATATAATAGCTTATTCTAGTAACATTTGAATTGCTTATGCTACTTCACATAACATATTGAGGATTCATATATAAAATAACCATTTTATGTGACTATTAAAGTAAATTAGGAAATAAACTCTCAGGACATTTGCTATGTCTTGATATTTTTCACAGGACACAACTGCCTACTGAGGGATTGTTACTCACAAAGTGGGACAGATGGTGACCCTAGTCATTCTGCGAATATCCGGACAGTTGAGTGGTATGGCATGGACCTCTGTAATACGCTGTTGTGTTCTGGCACAGCAGTAGCTCAGCATTAAAGACTGCAGTCGGAACATGCTGACAGACAGTTGGGTTTCAGACTTCATACTCCAGACATTAATGCCAATGTGCAAACTGTTATTCTATCAAATTCTATGTTTCTAAGAGATATGTTTACAGATTGTCCCTGATTTTGGACCTTTGTCTCACTTATATTCATGGCTCTGTCCAGATATCTTGCTCACACAGGTTGACAGGTATGGTCAGTCATGACTGCACACAGTCAGTGTCCCTCACACTTGATCAGGGTTGACCTGTTTACGTAGTGTCTTCCTCGCCCTCATGCCGTTTTCCACTTTGCAAACATGTGCATTATATTCTCCCTCCTATTCGTGTCTGGACACATGCGTCACAGGAAGGTATTTTATCCTGGGTGGTAGGTTATGCATGCCCACGTAGGGCTGGACAGTGTCATGGACCTCCACTGCACGTTCTGACTTGTGTCCAGATATCTACTGGATTGGACATCATGTTGTCATACCCATTCTACTATTTACACAAGTTGATCATCCTGTGAGGGATATACCAAAAATTGGTCAAAACCAAAACAAGTTAGATAACGAAGATTTTTGTGGCTACACGAAAACGTGCAGGGGGTTTTACCTGCAGGGGATACATGGTTTGCAATCCTGACACTGCCTAGGGTGACAATACCTACTACATATGCATAGGGGTCACTGTGTGTAGCTGTTTCTGCAACAAACCAGTGGACCAAGTACGGCTGGATTTGGCGGATGTTCTGGTATGGTGGCAGGATGTGTGTTGTGGTGGGTATGCTGGGTAGGCTATTATACATCCAGGTGTGTTGCGTTTGTTATGGCCAGTTCCATCAGGACACATCTGTGGGTATGTGATGGTGCCGTATCTATACATTTGTCTCGCATATTTCCATATTCATATGTTTGTGGGATTGTGTTCTACACTATGGCCTGTCTGCTTGTCTTGCAGCTGTTTCTACATGAGGTTGTGTTTCTTTCCACTTCCGCTGCCCCCTCATACATCTCCAGTTCACCTTTTCTGCATACGACACAAGTATTGCCTTTGAGGAATTTACCATTAAACACACACCCCTCACACGTGAATTACTCACACCCCATAGAGCACTACATTGGTTGTTGGCCCATGACATGGCCAGAGTTACACATTGACTACCTTACATGTGTCGGGTACCTTTATGGTTGTGTGGACTACCCTGCCATGTTTGCTTTCCACATGCTATACCTCACTCACATTGGTACACGCCCTTACTTCACTTTCATTACTTGGTTGGTGTATCCGGGTACTACCCATTCAACTGTGTCACATACACGTTCGGATTATACAGCTGTCTTCTGGATTTTGCCAGCCTGTTCTACTCATTGGTAGGATGGCACCTTTTCCTATGCCCAAGCTATTCCTTACACATGTCCGACTGTTGTGGACATTGCCTCCCCACAGTCAACGGTTGTGTTTCCACCTTTTCAATTGGCCACTGTGTGACATAGGGTTACCACCTGTCCCACTTTGCGAGGGACAGTCCCTCTGTGGGCAGTTGTGTCCTGACATGTAATTGTCAACTTGGCAAATGTCCTGAGATTTTAGGACAAACATATTTCTTATATTTTATGTGATAGTTGCATTAAACAGTTACTTCTGTATCTGAAATACCTGACTCTTATGAAAAACAAAATAAGCAACTAAAATGCTACAGGAATACACTTTTCTGTAGGCAAAACAGTTATGTTCTGTCCTTTGTACTGGCCGTGGGTATGTGTCGGCCTGTACAGTCTGATGTCTGTACCACACATGTCCCACTTTGGCCATTTGTAAGGGTGGCAACCCTACTGTGACAGTTGCGGTGAACACAGCATATTTTACAGGCCGACACATACCCACGGTCAGTTCAGCAGATAGAACTTACAATTCTTGCCTATATCTAAGCTTATTCTTGCAGCATTTCGGTATCTTATTCTGTTTGTTATGACATTTATGTATTATACGTCCAGTGAAATATGTTTAATGCAACTATTGCATGACGTCTACGGAGGAATTATGTCCTATATTCTCTGGACATTTGCCAGTTTTACATGTTTGTGTCAGGACACATCTGCCCACAGAGGGACTGTCGCTCGCAAAGTGGGACAGGTGGTAATCTTGGTCAACGGTACGGATCATGCTGTTCCTTTTGGCCTACATGTGTCCGTGTTGTTATGGCTCATTTATATGCTCCTTCTGTTTCGTTTACATGCGTATGCTATTTCCTATCACATTTGGTATGTGAAATACGGACATACCTTTTGTATGTGACTATTACATGGCTTGTGGGATATGATTCAGACATACGGTCACTACCTATATCTACATTTCTCCTCGTGTATTTTGTTATGGACACATCTGCACAGCTATGTTCCCTCCCTCATATTATGGGTCGGCTGGTGACCCTCTCCATTGGACTGGACTTACCTACTGGCGGCACGCTAACATCTGATACATGTCACTTCCACATGGTATAGCTATCAACACTATGTTGTACTACAGGCACACGGTTTTCCTGTAATTTGTTCATGAGTAGGGACCCGTTATTCCCTACTGTGCATTTCTGTTTGAGTCTTCATTTTCTGTTCGCAGGGAGTCTGCTTTGCATACATTTCATTCTCCACGGACACTGATAGGTACGATTACTATTGCTGGTGGAATATAATATTCAGCAGTTTAGGTTTCTCCTCGAAAGCCAACATTGACATGCCTCCCTGCGCAACTTCGATATGCCCCTTGCACTCACACACATTTCCTATGTACATGTCTGTGGCGGCTGTGCACCTTCATTAATATGCATATGGCGCGACTACTCCACATCTATGCAGCATGGCCGGCGCAAGCCTTACGCCGGACTTGCGCCGAGCTTCATGAATCCGGGGGACTGTCTACATAAGCTCAAAATGTCTGTATACTGAAAATTACATTAATGTGAAAACTATTATATCCTATGACTACCTGCCTGTGTTTCCAGTCTATCCCTTATATTTCTTGTTGTTAGGAAATAATTCAGTTCTAGTGATCATCCTGCAAAAGCATTTATGTTATATCTAAAGGGAAAGCACTGGGTGAAATTAATTTCCTCATATAATGTTGTCTTATTTATTTATTTTTGTTATTGTCTTCATCTTATTAAACTTTCTCTGTAATTGTGTTGAGGTGGACTTGATTATATCACCCTGTCATTCCATCAGTTTACCATGGCATGCTGGACATATTTCTTTTAGAATGTATTTCATTTAAAATTGAATTGTTTGCTAAGACCTTCAAAAGTTTCAATTTTATCAACTAAATATTGTTTCATATTAGATGGGATTTTAATTCTCATACAAAATAATTTGAGTTTGTTTGTCTTTTCACAGTTAAGGGTCGCCACAGTGGAACTCCGGTCTGCTAATGATTGGCAGTGGATTTTTACTGTGATGAGTTGCCAGTCAGATGCCCAACCTTCAAAGAAGGCACACCCATTCACGCATGCACCTATCTGCATGTGTTTAACATCACTTGACTGTGGGGAATACATGCAGACTCTACACAGAAGGTGCTCCAGCCGAGAATTGAACAGGACAACCTCTTGCTGTGAGGTGACAATGCTAACCGCTGCACCACCATGGCCTATCTGTTTTATCTTTTTATGCAAATAAAGAAGACCCCATATTTATTTTGAGGTTTAAACTTTAGAGCTGGGCTGAGAAAAAACATTATTCTATGGATGATAATTTATTAAAGAAATTTGTGCTATGTTATCTTCAGGAAGTAAGTCTTAATTCTAAACTGAATAAATCAGTCATCTGTTTCACCACATATTTTACAAATTCTAACCATATGGGCAGAAACATCTTGCTTTATGTATAATGATTAAAACAAAATAACAAGGTAAGACCACCAAGGCTCTAAAATCCAGTTTATGCCTACATTAAAGCAGAAGGATACTCTCTTTCACATGGAATAACCAAGCTTCATCATATCTCAAAATGCAAAGTAAAGCACTCAGTTTAAGTATCAGCACAAAATACTAATTAAGACCAATTAATATAAATTAAAACTCATAAACAGATTCATTAAACAATTGCAATACTGTTGCAAAAAGTCATTTAAAGGGCCATGCCTCTAGTGCAGGTTTGATGCTCACATAACTATTCAGACCTGGATAAATATGTGCATATAACCTGAATATAGGTTCATAGGTTCATAGGTTCATACTAGGCTATCTGCCCTAGGGCATTTATAAGCCTAGCCAGAGTGTGTTTGGCTTTCGTCACCCATTTTAAATTAATTTTGCTATGCCCTTTTTCGAGGTTAGTATACTGTGCCTCTGTCTAACAGTGACACAGAAGTGATACCTGGGGTAAACCTACGATCTCCCATCCACTCATCAAGATTCCTCTTGAAGAGAGTCAATGAGGGACTCTACCTAACCTGGACTGGGATTTTATTCCAGAGTGAAGGGAGCCTCTGGGTTATGAATCTGTCCCTCCAGCATGTCCTATTTATTTCAGTGCTGAGGTTCAAGTCTCTCGAGCACTTGGCTCGAGGGAATTTGGATTTTCTGAGGTGCAGCATGTCCATTAATTCCGGGTTGGACATGGCTTTATACGTCAGGCAGAGATCGCCTCTGAGCAGGTGGTATGCCACTGAGTAGAGCTGGAGTTTCTTTAACCGGGCAGCATATGGCATCTGTTTGAGCCCTTTCATCCTCTTGGTGAGGTACTTTTGGGGTCTTTCCAGTTGCTGCAGCTGTCTGGTAAGGTACATCCCAAAAGGGGCATTGTACTCAATTATGGGCCTGATGAGGGATGAATAAAGAGGCACGATGACCTCCCCTGATCTAGATGTGAATCCCTTCATGATTAGGTGGGCTATATAAAATGCTTTTCTAACCACTTTGGCCACGTGGTTGTCAAATGAGAGATTGCTATCAACTTGGGTCCCCAGGTCCCTAATTACTTCTTCTGTACTTAATGGATTACCACCTATGTGGTAATTTGTGGGCACTTTGTTTTTGCCAAAGGGGATGACTATACACTTTTTGGCGTTTAGCTTGAGGCCATGGCTCTGGCACCAGTTGTCTGTTTCTATGAGGCCCTTTTGGAGGATGCTTGTGTCAGCTGGAGAGTCGATTATGGCACCCAGTTTGCAGTCATCTGCGAACTTGGTCAGCCACAGTCCTTCCATGTTGACCTGTACCTCTGAGAAATATATACTGAACAAGAGAGGTCCCAGGACTGAGTCTTGTGGGACGCCACTTGTAACTGGTTTGGAGTCTGACATGGCTCCAGCAATTCTAACCATGTGGGTTCTGTTCTTGAGCCAGTCTGCAACCCATCTAGTGACATAGGGGTTTATATTTATGCTGGTGAGCTTATCTATAATGCCCGAGTGGGGTATTGTATCGAAGGCTTTTGAGAGGTCCAGGTAGGCTGTGTGGACCACCTTCCCCACGTCAATGGCCTTGGTGACTGTTTCAAAGAAATTGACCAGGTTTAAGAGGCAGGATTGCCCTTAACAAAGCCGAACTGGGTAGGATCCAGTGTCTGTAGGTCCCCAATATCTTTATTTATGAGGTCCATGATAATCCTTTCCATAGCTTTGCAGACCAAGCTAGTCAGGCTTATGGGGCAATAGTTTCCAGGATCCGTTGAGGCACCACCTTTGTGGAGAGGGACCACTGTTGCTGTACGCCACTCTTTGGGTACATATCCTGTAGTAAGGCTGAGATTGAACAGTAGTTTTATGTTTGGGTTTAGCTCTTCTTGGAGTTCATGTAGGATGCAGCCCGGGACACTGTCTGGTCCCATTGATGCTGTGTTTTTTGCTTTGGAGAGGGCGGCTCTTACCTGAGCATCTGAGATGTCAGGGGGGCAGCACTCTGCTGGGATAGATATTTGCCCTTTTGGTGGGGGGGGGAGTTTGCGCTGAACCTGTCAGCTAGCATGTTGGCAATATCTGTGGGTTCGGTGTATTTGTTGTCATTTTGGACTAATTCTGAGCATATCTGGGAATTCCCACCCAGGTTACTAACATAACTAAAGAAAGCCTTGTGCTTATCCTTAGTGTCCTGTGCAATTTTCCTCTCGAAGCTGACCTTAGACGATTTTATGAGTGCACGTAGTTTTTTGCTAATACTGATCAGAGATGCCTTCCCTTTTTGGGATTTTGCTCTATCATGTAGTAGCTTCCTCCTTCTATTGTATAGTTTGTTTATGGCTGGGGTCCACCAGACAGGACGTCTGCCTTTTGAGGATTGGGTCTTGGTTTTATTTGGGATTGCATGATCCATGCATTCCTGAAGGTGTTCATAGAATGCGTTTATAAATGATTCTGCGGTCTGGGCCGTATTTTCCACAGGCCCGGGGGCTTTGAAGGATTCCACCTCAATTTTGAGGAGTGTTTTTCACTGTGGTTTTCTGGGCAGGGGGTGGGGTCGGGATGTGAATATCCAGTGGGATTAGTTTATGGTCTGATCTTACCAGTGAGGGATACACTTCTGCTCTGGAGCATAAAGTCCCCATGTTGGTGATGATCAGGTCCAGTATGTGTTCCCCTCTTGTGGGAGTGGTAACAAGTTGTTCCATAACATTTGAATTTATAAATTCTAGGAACCTTTTGGCTAGGGTGTTGGAGCTAGAGCAATGCTCCCAGTCTATGTTTGGGTAGTTGAAGTCGCCCAATATAATGGTGTTTGGAGAGACCTTCATATTTTCCAGTATTCTCAGGAAGGCCGAGTGGGGTTCCTGGGTTTGGGAGGGTGGTCTGTAGCAGGCTATAAACTGGAAGGCAGTTTTACCCACTGTTAGTTGCACATGGATAGTCTCTAATGCTTCGTGCTGTGCCACCAACCTGGAGGTGTGGGTATCTTTGACGAATATTGATACTCCCCCTCCTTTTGTGGTTTGGTCCAAGTTTTGGGGGCGAAAAGCATGGTATGAGGTATAACCTGGTAGTGCTGGGATGCTCTCGGGAGCCTTAAACCAGTTTTCTGTTACTGCACAGATATCGATGTTCTCCATGCTATCCATTTTAATTCAACAGCTTCCAGGTAGTTATTGACATTACCACCTCTTGGATTCTTAAATACAAGTTGTAACACCTTAAAACTGAAACTATGTGTACTAAACTCAGTGATATGTTTAGCCAAAGCATTCTGTATATTAAGATTTCTAATGTCATATAAATAGTTGTATATCCTATCTCTCAACCTTTTGGAGGTTTTGCCAACATAAAAGCCTTCACAACAGTTGCAGTTGGCAAGATATACAAAATTACTGCTATCACAGGTGGCATGAAATCTAGGGGAAAATTTTAAATCCAAAGTGTATGCATCCCAGGTTTATGTTCCCGAATGTAGTGAAGGGACAGTATTATAGAATGAAGAGGATTTGTAAGAAACAAACTGATCTGCAAACTGATCTGAATGCTGAAATTGATACTCTAGAGCAGTTGTTTGTAGACAGGGGCTATAATAGAATGGTTTTGGATAAGGCCAAGACTAATGTTTTTGGTGATATAAGGCCCACAGTAGATGGTTCTGTATATCCGTTGAATCAACTTAGGAGCAGCAGACGTCATAGGGGCAAGAGACTTGGCTTTATAAATAAATATGCCAATGATAATACAGTCATGTCAGAAATTATTAGACGGAACTGGCATATCTTAACTATAGACCCCACCACAGTTAATATAGTTGGAGAAGTACCGAGCTTTATATATAAAAAAATTATTTGCATTTAAAACAACTTTTATGTAAAGATGTAGTTCAATATACTAAGCAAGACAAGAGCTTGAGTTTTGGTACTTTCCCCTTGTAGGAGATGCAATATTTGTAGAGCAATAGCTGTAACTCAGCCTTTCTGTCATCCCACTTTGGATTTAAAATTTTTAATTAGATTTCATGCCACCTGTGATAATAGTAATTTAGTATATCTTGACAACTGCAACTGTTGTGATTGTTTTTATGTTGGCAAAGCCTCCAGAAGGTTGAGAGATAGGATCTACAACCATTTATATGACATTAGAAATCTTAATATACAGAATTGTTTGGCTAAACATATCACTGAGTTTAGTACAAATAGTTTCAGTTTTAAGGTGTTACAACTTGTATTTAAGAATCCAAGAGGAGGTAATGTCAATAACTACCTGGAATCTGTTGAATTGAAATGGATATTCAGGTTACGTGCACATATTTATCCAGGTCAGAATTGTTATGTGAGCATCAAACCTGCACTAGAGGCACGACCGTTTAAATGAGTTTTTGCAACAGTATTATTAATTGGTCTTAATTAGTATTTTGTGCTGCTTTATAAACTGAGTGCTTTACTTTGCATTTTGAGATCTGATGAACTGTGGTTATTCCATGTGAAAGTGCTTATCCTTCTATTTTATTTTCGAAATAAACTTGATTTTACAGCCTTGGTGGCCCTACCTTGTTCGTTTTGTTTTTTTAATTTTTTTTTTTTGGGATTGGACCTTTGGGCAGCAGTGAATACCTTTGTTTTTGTATATGTATAGTGATTCTTTTATTCATATCTCTGTAACTAATATCTGGGGGAACATGGTATTATGACAACATTAAACTTGATTCAATCTTGTGTAATATATTTAAGTTAACATATGCGTTTTGGGATAAATCTTAATTTAGGGTGATGACTTATATAGTAAATTTGAAAAGCAGGTTTTAACCACACCTACTAAACCTTCATCTTCTGAATTAATTTGTTAATTAATTTGTTTTTTCACACAAAAGACAATGCATCCATTTTTTCCAATATGTGATTTTCCATCTTGCCTACTGACTACTGAATCTTCTCTAAGAACCCATTAATTTTTCTGTCCCAGGCACTTCCTGTGAGGTCAAGCATAAGTCAGTGGATCCATGATCCAGGCAGTCTTGGCAGTTTTTGAACCCTTGCTGATGTCCCATCAATGATGCTGTATGTGTGCTATGTCAACAATAGACATTCTGTATTGTAAAAAGAGGGTCTAGGTGATTTGGTTACGTTGACTAATGTCACCAAAAAGTGGTATAGATATTTGTTATGATAGGTGGGTAGAATACCTATATAATGGACCCATGATAATGGTGGGAGGGCTCTATGTGCCTTTTTGATGAGTGTTCACCTGCTATAAAGCCCAGAAGCCCTGCATCAATATGCTGCTGGCCAGCCAATACCCAGTTGCCAAACCTGGGTTACCTGGGATAGCTCTTATGAGTGAAAGCTGGACAAAATAAAAAAAAATAAATATATATCAACCCATCAAACATGAGATAAAGTTTGCTAAACGGAATATTGGTTCATTGACAGATCGACTTGGATGTGGATGACATGATAGTAAAGAAGAGATTGGACATCTTGTATATCCAGGAGACAAAGTGGAAGAGCACTGCAGCAAAATCATTTGGCTTCAGATTTAGAGTCTACTACAAAGGAGGGAGAAATGACTAGGAATGGTGTGGGAATTGTGGTAAGACAGACTCTTCAGAAGACAGTGTTGGATGTTATCAGAACATATGATAGACGTGTGTCAATCAAATTCCAGTGAAAAGACAGAACAGTATTCATAATCCCACCCTATTCCCCACTGCAGGATTGTGATAGCAGGAGAAGAGTGCATCCAGGCAGCAGTTGCAGGATAACTAGATAAAGCAGAACAACATGAGCTGCTGTTAATAATGGGGGAACTGAATGCTCATATTAGAACAGGCAGAACAGGATATGTGGAATGCATGGGTACACACTGGTGGGGCAACAGTTCATTGTAGACTTTTATCTAGCAAATGACTTGATGATGGCTAACATGGTTCATTAAATGGGATAGTTACAAGATCACACACAAGACTGGCCTACATGCAACTTATGCGAACTTCTTCCTAGTAAGGAAAGGGCAATGAGGTAGAATTATAGATTGTAAAGTCATCCCCAGTGAAAAGACTAGCCCACAACATAAACCACTGGTGTCCAAAATCAGTTACAAGCAGTGGTCAGAAAAGGCACTATGATCAACAGTAAATTAGCTGAAGACCTGGAAGTTGACTGGAGTGAAAGCATAAGAGTTCAAGGAAATACTCAGAGCTCTAGCACCTCGGGATGAAGAGAAGATTGGTGGAATAAAAAAGAATGGCAACATCTCAAAACAGCACATGTGAAGATTATAGAACAGTATGTGGCTGAACCAGGTATGGAAATAGGTGCATAAGATAAGCTTGGCAATGGAATGCAGAAGTTCACGGTTATCAAAAGAAAGAAAGAGTGCAGGAAAAGTAGGAGATAGAAAAGATGGTCCTGGATAAGAAGGGATCCTGGCTGAAACTACCATCTTCTGGAGAGTTAATCAGCAGAAGGCACAAATAACCTCAAAAAGGTTGCTAGCCAAACACAGAAACATTCATAAGGCACAATTCATAATAGATGCCAGCAAAATCTACCAATTCATAGAACATCAAATGCAGATGGAAGAAGTACTTCCAGCAGCTTCTGAATGAAGAAAACCCACGGAAGCTATATTTAGAATTCTAGTTCCAAATATTATTCCTGCATTTAAATCTATTTTGTTTTGACAATAACCTGTAAAATGGTTACTAAAGGCTTGATGATAATATTCTCAATAACAAAAAGTGGTTGAAGTACATTAAAACTTACTTTTGTCTTGAATTTTCTAATTATAAATTTAGTACATCTGTTGTTAATGTTTTACTCTGATCTAAATTAAATAAACCTATTTATGTTTATAAAAATTATGGTCTGGATTCATGAATACTTGCTCATCCCACTAAGCTCAGGTGCATAATAAGAAGAGATAACCAAGCAGTTTGAGATTTGGGAAACAGTAGTACATGTTGTGGATGGCAAAAACAAGTGTTAGCAGCAAAATATACTAATGACCATATAATCAGCTATGTTGTATGATAATGAAGCGAAAAATCATGGTGATGTGATTCAACAACTTATAAAACAAGCAAAAACATGTCACACTAGCTCAGCATTTTAACACATGCTGGGAAGCAGCCACAGGAAAAACTTTAAAAAAATGTTAGAGATTGCTGCAGTCATTATAAACCTGCATCTGCAACAGACTCTTATACAAGATGCTACTGCTGCCAGATATCACCCTACTAGCATGTTAAGACCATATTTGATCTACCATGGAGTACATGAAATTGAAATACTAGAGCATAATAGGGTGGGCAGATATATCATACTGGAAAATGTGGGCATCTGCTAGCCCATCCGAGGCCCATGTGGATCATGGATAACCTATCCTAGTGGAAACAAAGGTATGTGCAGGTTTAAATATTTTAGCTACAGGGACTCAATGTGGGATTCATGGACTTCTGAGAGCATATATGGTTTCCATGTACTGTAAAGGAGAGATCTAGCAACCTGCAAAATGTCTGTGCTTAGCTCATTTCTCTGAGGTACAGGTGGCCATAAACTACTTCCCCATTGAAATAAAAGCTCCACCTGGTGAACTGGGAAGGATGTATGTGAATACAAAAGGGCAGTAGCAGATTTACTTGGGGGGGCTACGGGAACTAAAACTCCACCATTATTACTTACCTCTGAGTTGTATTGCTTTGGTGGTACATATGATTTATTTAGCATTCTGCTGTACCACACATCTTTTTTCTTCGGCTTAGCAGCATCATTCTTCAAATATGATTATACTGTCAGAATCAGTTCCTTGTCAGCTGATAATCACATTGCAAATGTGTTCTCGGAGCCATGCTGTCATCTCTTGGTAGGCCATTACAGAAGAACAGGGAAAAGTAGTAACGTCCATGAAGAAGAGAAAGTTCATTTGCAGCTACATGTCAACTGCTGATTTTGGATATGTTGGATGCACTTACATCATACACAGGTGTCAGGCAGCAGATCAAAAGTGTCGCTCATTGAGGTAAGGAACTTTGGTAGTCCCACTATATAATAGTAAAGGCTGTCATCCCCATTTCAATACTAAGAAACTACTTTAACTGACATTAAACTTTTTATCACTTGAAGCTTGATTTACAGTCAGCCAGTATATAATCACAGTCAACATTTCTCAACTGTCCAGTATTTGCCTGAAAATATTTAATTCTTAAATGAATAGGGTGCTGTGAAATTCTGAGTGGCCCCTTTAAATTATGATTCCTTTACTTCTTCACACCTGATCCTGACACCCTCAGTCTGTGGTGGCATCAACGACATTGGTGACACAATGACATTACTAGTGTGGCAATCTCGGTTGAGTAAGAAAAGAGTTCTGAGTCTACAAGTCAGACTCTGTGGGAAAGAAATTCATGAGTGCATTTCTCCTGACTACTTTGTTCTTCATCCCCAGATTTGTGTTTTCTTTTTTGATTAGTCTGCCATGTTACGGAAGGGGGGTGGAGGTTGGCAACCTTAAATTCCTCTTAAGCCTGTAGTGAGTTCACATATTTTTTAGGAGCTACAAGCTTCTCACTATAAATTGAGGAATTGGTGGTAAAGATCATGGTAAAGAAAGCAAAAAATGCTTCTCACTCTGCATTGAGGAATTGAACTTTCAGTTTTTCATGAATAATTTATTGATGTGTGTTATGGATACCTCTCAACTTCTTTGCTCAGGAATTTTAGACAAAACAAAAAATAACAGGGGTGGGGGCACATTTTAAATATTCCTCTTGTAAACTTAGAAAGTAGACAGAATAACAGTTGTTTGCATTGACATGCATTTTTCTGAAGGGTATGAACTCTGAAACGTAAATGTTATTTAGGTAAATATAGGTCTATTACAAGGGAGATTTGTATTCATCCTTTTTGTGTATACCAGGCAGTGCAAAGGATTCCTGTTACAGAAGACCCACATTGACTAGAAGACGCTTTCACATTTAAAAAAAATAAATAATTTGCTCCTGAGTTGGCTGAAGCTGTTGGTAGCAAGTCAGGTGGAACCAAAGCAATGTACTGAATAGAGAAGTCAGCAGGTATTAGCTTTAGTATTGTACTCTACTTACTGCATATCATCTACCTGCTGTCGGAATAGATAAAGTAAATCAGTATGCAAGAAGATGAATGATTGTACATGTGATATGGAGTTTGCAAGTAATTCTTTCTGGGGACAACAGAAATATTATTTTAATACAGTGTGGAATACAACAGTAATTTCTAAGTGCAATATGTATGATTTTGATCATTAACGGTTGCTGTTTCTTTAGTTTTATTTGCAACTTTAATGGGAAGGCTCTGTTTCTTGCTTTTCTGCGTTTATGTGAAAGTAATTACCTTTTATTTCAAAAAACAGTCAGTCATCCTAGTACTGAGGCATTTTATCAAGCAAAACCCTTGGAGAACTTCCAAATACTAAACATATAAAAATATGTTTTGAGATCAAATGTAGAACAGCAAACATTATTAACAGGGAATTTTCAATACATGAAGGAGCTTATATGAAATAATTGCAACACCCTGCAAAGCTCAGCTGATAGAATGGAGAGGAAAATCAGACATGTAGCAGGGTACTGAACAGCAGTCAGAGTTTGCATTATCACTAAATATACTACCAAATACTTTATACCACACAACTAATTAATAGCCCCACACATTATAGAAAGACATCAAATTCCCTACTAGACTGAATAATAGTATTGGACCCTAGCAAATTCACCATCTCGGGTACAATGTCTGACTGTCTCAGTAATCATCTCCCAATTTATACAGTCAGACATCGCAAACATCCACTTAAACAGCATGTTTATGAAACAACATGCAACCTTTCCAAGTTTATTATCAACCTATCCTCTATTAGCTGGAACTTCTTAAAAAATCCTCCTCCTAGATGATGCTGTAAATGAATTCAATACAACTTTCCTGAATATTCTGAATAGCTTTGCACCTTCTAGAAGGAAGAGACTAAAAACAAATAATATAATTTGACTATCCAAAACGAGGAGACTGCTAATGCAAGATAGAGAAAAAGCAAGGAAAGAATGTCAACAATTTAAAACAGTACAATATCTTAAAACTTTCAGAATGCTTTGCAATCATACTAAAAAGGAAATTAATGAAGACAATAAGCTATACTACAATAGCTTTCAGAATAATAGTAAATGCATGTCTAAAAAATTATGGACAGCCATTAAGAAATCTTATAACTAGGCTATGAATTCAGCCCTAACCCCTCATCCAGTAACTCAACACTTAAAACCACAAAATAGTTCAACTCATATTTCATACATAGTATAGTATCTATAACCAAAGATTCCCCAACATCTAATCCTAATCCAGCCCAGCAGCTATGTAACACCGCATTCGATTTCACCTTCAAACCTTTACCCACATCCTATATTTAAAACTACTCTTAAGCAAACTCAAACCATGCTCTATGTCAGCTGATGACCTTCCGAGCAAATACCTTAAAATTGCAGCCAATAGCCTACCCTGTCTAAATCCTTCTAAATGGGTCAATCCAGGAATCCCATGTTCCCTCTTGTCACCTTCTTCCTGTCTGCTCCAAATCATCTTCACTAGATTGTCTTCTGCTTTCATGCACATGTGCTTGAATGACTGTAATCTGTTCTATTTGATATTTTCTACAATTGGAGCTACTTTGGCTTCTGAACTTATGTCCTCATTTCTTCATCTCTCCCACAGTGTACATCCTACGACTCATCTCAGGCACTTCGTGTCCATTACCTTTAGTTTTCTCATCTGCTTTTCCTTTAGTGTCCAGTTTTCTGCACCATACAGTAGTACGGGTCACACCACTGTTTTTCTTCTGTTGTACACTACACCTGACAGTTTATGCCAGTCAGCTGCAGCCCCTCTGATTCTAGCTTTGACGTCTTCATTCAGATTCCTCTTTTCCTTATCCAACCCTGTCACACACTTGAAGTTGTTAACCTGTTACACTGCCTTCCTTTTTATTTAAATTCTCAGCTTCTTCTGATGTCCCCAATTTGCTGTCATTACCACTGTCTTATCTATGCTTAGTTTCATCCCATGTGCCTTCAGGTTTGGATTCCATTTTCCTATTCTTTGCTGAAGTTCTTGCCCAGAGTGTGCCTGTAATGCCACATCATTTGCATACAGTCCATCATCAGTATGAATAGCAGTGGGCTTGAAGCTGAACCCTGGTCCACACCCACTCCCAAAGAGTACTCCTCTGTGAGACTGAACACTATTCAAACTTGAATCATTGGGTCCCTGTATATAGCCTGCACTAATTCTACCACTGTTTCCAGGACTTTGAACCACCACAATACTGCACAAATCAGCTTTCATGGAACCTTGTCATATGATTTCTCCAAGTCTGAGAATACCCAGATGGACTTTTCCTTCATTTCTAGCTTCTTCTGTCTCACTGCAAACCTTGGGTCATTTGTGCTGCATCCTGGTCTGAATCTAAACTGCTCATCTCCCACATTACTTTCTACTGTTCTGCATATCTATTTATCAATCACTCTCTCCAGAACTTTCATGCAATGTGACAGGAGTTTGAGTCCTCTGTATTGCCCACAGTTGTGGATGTCCCCTTTGTTTTTGCACACTGGCATGAATATGCTTATTCTCCAGTCATATGGGATATGCCTTTCTCTCCACACTGCTGTGAGTACCCTCAGGAGTCAATTCTCCCCATCTCACCCAGCATCTTTATCATATCTGCTGTGACCTCATTTCAGCCTACTGCTTTCCCTGACTTCATTTTCCTTACTGCGATTCTTACTTCTTCTAGGGTGGGTTCCTCTCCTTCTGTCTTCATAGGCTGTGTCTGGGGCAGTATAGCTTCTAGCTTCTATGGAGTTTTCTTCATTCAAAAACTGCTGAAAGTACTCCTTCCATCTGCCTTTCATGTCCTGTGGAATGGTGAGCAGGTTGTTGCTGGCATCCCTTTTGAAAGGTGTCTGACTATCTTCTTTATCTTTCTGCCTTTGCCTTGCATCCTGATATAGTTTCTTTGTGCCACCTACTGAGTCACTATCCAGAAACTATAGAGTGTCTCCAATGCCCTGTTCTTTGCTATTGCAACTCCTTTCTTAGCTTCTTTGTTAGCCAACCAGTATTCTTTCCTAGGCTGGTCCGTCTTTTCTATCTCTCACTTTTTCCTGTACTCCTTCTTTCTTTTGATGTCTTCCTGGACTTCTGCATTCCAACACCAGCCTTCCTTATGTACTTTATTTCCATACCTGACTCAATATCATATCTGTTCTATAGTCCTCACACACACTATTTTAAGGTACTGCCATTCATCTTCAACTCCACTTATTTCCTCCTCTTCTTGAGGAGCTAGAACCCTGAGTAATTCCTTGAACTGTTATGCTTTCTCTCCACTCAACTTCCAGGTCTTCAGCCTGTTCACTGTTCACCTTAGAGCCTTCTCTGACCACTGCTTGCAGCTGATTGTGGCAACTAGCAGTTTATGCTGTGGGCTGACTGTTTCACTGAGGATGACTTTACAATCAATGATTCTATCCCATTGCTCTTTCCTTACTAGGAGGAGGTCTACCTGAACTGCATGTTGGGCATTCTTTTATGTGATCTGGTGACTGTCTCTTTTTCTGAGCTATGTGTTGGCTACCATCAACCCATTTGCCAGAGAGAAGTCTAGAATAGCCTATCCTTTATTTCTGTTGCCCCACCCATGTGGATTCAGGCAGTCCACATAGCCTGTTCTGTCTGTCCCTATATGTGCATTCAAGTTACCCATTATCAACACCAAATCATGTTGTCCTGCTTTATCTAGTAGGTCATGCAACTGCTGTCTAAATGCACTCTTTTCCTCACTATCACAACCCTGCTATGGAGCATTGCCTGAGATTATGAATACTGCCCTGTCATTACACTGGAGTCTGACTGCCATGAGTCTGTCACTAATTCTGATGACATCCCCTCACTTACTTCATAAACCGAACTGTCACCACAATTTCCACACCATTACTATCCTGTCCTCTTCCTGAGTAGCAGACTCTACATCCCAAGCCAAGTGGCTTTGCTGCACTGCCCTTTCATCTTGTCTCTTGGATACATAGGATGTCCAGTCTCCTTGGTACTATTATGTTATCCATTTCCAAGCTCCATTTTGTCAATTAACCTAAATTAAGTGTAGCATTTGTTTGTGTTTGGCAGATTGATTGGTTTTACGTCCAACTTTTGCTCAACATAGCTATCTCAGGTAACCCATGCTGGGCAACTGGACACCAACAGCCAGTAGGTTATTGACTCAGGGCTACTGGGCTTTATGGTGGGCACACACTGAACAAGAGGGAAACATAAACTCCTCCACCATTACCATGGGTCCCTGCCATATGTTGGAGTAGGCTGGGTCTTCAACTCACTTATTACTGGCGATACCCATGCCCTTTTGGTAACATATAAAGTCTGAACTGCTGCCCACAGCTCCATTCATTGCTGAATTTGAGATGGAAGCACTCAGCATGTTTTGCATAGGTGGAATGAACCACACAGAAGCTATTATTTCTCCAAAAATCAGGCAGAGGATGGTCCACATTGCTGATGCCAGACAATGCCTAATCTGTGAATAAACCCAGAAAAACAGAAACATAAAAGTAATTGAAACATGAATGAAATATATTACCTGTGCCAGAATAAATAAATCATTGAGGGCTAGCACAATGGTTAAAGTGTTTACCTTGCAGACACATGGTAAGGATTTGATTCTCACCTTTAGGAAGAATGGCTAGGTTTTAAAATGCCTCTGGGGTTGATAGCCTAGTGATTAACAGTGAATCTATGAAACCACAAATGTAAATATTTATATATTTATTATTATTTATTTATTGCATTTGTTAATTGGGAAAGTCTACTGGGCCTAGCTGAGCCCATTTTCAGTAGAGGTTTGTAGATAAAAGCTCCACATAACATTAATAGTACATACAAGAAAAAATACAATATACAGTGTATATATACAGTCTCAATGCATGGAAATAAATATTAAACACAATGGTACAAGTTATTCACATACATTACACATCAAAATTGAATACAATTTGATCATTGAGGATGGAGTTAGTCAGATAGAGTAGCAGTTTTGATTGTTACTTGGAGTTTTGTAGGCATAAGCAGTTGAATTCAGCAAGTCAGAGAGAGCACCTAACCAGTGATATTGTAGAGTGATATAGTAGTGGATCAGGTGTTAGGAGGTACTATTTTGGCACAAGTACATAGCCAGAGAGAAGAAAGGTGTGATCTGAGAGGCTTCTTACAGAGAGCAAGATTACTGATTGTTCTGATAGAAGGTGGGAGGGCATTCCATAGTTTTGAGATGAGAAAAAGAGTACAGCATTTGATGAGCTGCAAGGTTAGGTTTTTCAACTTTCAGCATCATTGTGTTTTTGGATCTTAGTGGCCTGTTAGGGTGGTATGAAATAGGCTCCCAATTATGCTGTCACAGATGCAAGTTGTCAAATGTGTCTTTGTCGAACTGAAAAACACAAAAAGGCAAAATAGCGAAGTGGCTTTTCAGCAAATTCTTTCCCTGGGAAATAATTAGTTTGGCTGCTTTCGCTACTTTGCCTTTTTGGCACTGTAGTGCGATCTCGGAGTTGGTATATTTAAGTAGGGGGTTGTGGGGGGCACAGCCCCCCATGCCAGGGGGTGTGGGAGGCGAAGCCCCCTACATTATGTAATGTTTTACAGGTTTTTTTTGTTTTTTTTCGGAAGAGCAATTTTTTTCGCTTGGAAAAAAATTGCTGTTCTGAGGTTTCGACGTTGTAAGCTTTTGCTTACATGGTTTATGTGCCGTTTGCTCTTCTGAGCATGCAATATCATAATATAGACCCTATGAAATCAATAAGGAAGAGAGGGAGAGGAATGTTGAAGGCTTGTATATGAGTTTATGTGCAGTGGCTAATTGTGAATAAGTGAGGTAGTGTGGGAGTTCAAGCCAGTTTAGCTGTTGTAGAGATAAGCAGTGGTGTGATGAGCTTTTAGAATTTGTTACAAATCTTGTTGTAACATGAGTGCAGTTTGGTTTTCAGGGAGGACTGGATATTGGTGAGGATTGGGACACCATATAGTAGAGATGGTAGCAGAAAGGATGATGCTAGAGCTTTTTTAGTGGTAATATTAAGGTAGTATTTGTGTCTGTAGAGGGTACCTAATTTTTTAGGTTCATAGGTTAGTATTAGACTAACTGCCTTTGTGGGCCATTTTTTAAGCCTAGCCATTTACCCCATCTGAGAATCAAACCCTGGACCTTGTGTTTATAAGGTGAATACCTTAACCATTATGCCTCCCTCCCACCTTGTGTTTGTTTTGATGTTGCTATGGATATGGAGGTCGAATGTTAGATTTTCCTCTATAACTCCTAGCAGTTTGGTACTTGGAACAACTTCAATGAGAGTATTATTATGGGATTGGAAAGAAAAATCATTCTTGCACGGAGTGGTAGTTTTTTTGGAGGGGAATATTAGAAATTTGGTTTTATTAGGATTTAGAGTGAGATGGCTGTTTGACATCCAAGTTTCAGTTAAAGTGAAAGCATTTTGGGTAAGACGTTGTAACCCAGATATAGATTTAGCAGTACAGATTATTGTAGAATTATCTGCATATTGGATAACTGTGCCATGGGTAAGGGTGGTGTGGAAGTTGTTAATGAATATACTGAAAAGGAGGGGACCTAGTATAGATCCTTGAGGTACACCTGTGGTTGTGTTAAGAAAAGGTGAGAAGGAGTGCTGCCATTTGGTGGATTGTTGCCTATTGCTGAGATAGTCTGAAAACCAGTTTAAGGTATGGGTTGAGAGACCTATGTTGGTGAGTTTTGTGAGCAGAAGGGGATGTGAAACCATGTTAAAGGCCTTAGAGAGAGGAACAGTGAGGAGACTATGTAACCGGTATCGCAAGCCCTGTTTACTGTGTCCATAAAGGATATGAGAGCAGTACAGGTACTATGACCTGACCTGAAGCTGTGCTGTGTGGGAGAAAGTATCTGGTTTTGGACAAGATAGTTAAGAAGTTGAGTGTGAATCCATTTTTTTTCTAATATTTTAGAGATGGGAGAGAGGATAGCAATTGGTCAGAAATTAGAGATATCAGAGTTGTTGCCACCTTTATGGAGTGGAAGAACAAATGCTTTCTTCCATATGTTTGGTACACTGGACTCCTGAATAGATCTGTTGAGGAGTATGCTGAGAGGATAGGCAATGGAGTTTGCAGATAGTTGTAGAAATTCAGCAGGTAAATTGTCTGGTGCATTAGTACAAGGTTTGAGTTTATGAAGTAGTTGTTTTATAGTGGAAGTTGCTATAGGTGGGAATGTGAATAGAGGAGTAATAGAGGAGTGGGATGTGGGAGGTTCAGCTGAGCAGGGATCTATAGGTGGGAAGGTAGCAGTGAGTTTAGCTGTGGTGTCGATAAAATATGAATTGAAGAGCGAAGCTATCTCAGTGGGAGTTTTATCTGGATTAGTGCAAGGACTGTTATTTTTACCTGGATGGAGTAAGGAATTGATTGTGCTCCAAAATGTATTTGGGTTTAGTTTGTGTTAGTCTTGAAGGCTTAGGAAGTGTTCTTTTTTATTTTTAATCACTAGTCATTTTGCCTAGTTGCATAATTGTTTATACTGAATGAAGTTGTTAGGATTTTTATTTTTTTGCCAGGTTTTCCAAGCTTTATCCCTAGCAGGCATAATTTGCTTTGTGTGTTTGGTAAGCCAGGTTGCCTGTTTAGCTTTTATTCTTTTTAGGTGAGGTGGGGATAAACTATTTAAAATTCTAAGAAATGGTGAATTGAAGAATTCAACAGCCTCATGGAGAGGAAGCTATTTGAATGGAGTCCAGCTGATCCTTTGTAAGATTTCATTAAAGGTGTTGGGGGAGAAGTGAGATAAATCTCTGGTTTGCTTAACTTGGCGTATGCTTAGGAGTGAGATGGTCTTATGAGTTCTAAAGGCTGGCAAGTGGTCACTAATACTTATTATTTTTGAAATGTGCTTTGTACCTCATTAAAGTGGAGTCCAACAAGTCATTGGGTGCATTGATTTTGGTTATTGGTTTTATTTTTTCATCCTGGAACTATCATTGGTTTTATTTGGTCATTAATACTGTTGGGTAATGTGCCAGAGGAGGAGATTTTGTTAGGCTCAGAGACGAGTATCCAATCCAGAACTGAACCACCACCTGTTTTATTGTTGGGCCTGGTTATTTTGGTTATTAGTTGTGTATAGTTATATAGATTTATCCTAGTGGAAGGGTCCTGATTAGAAATATTAAGCCAGTTAATGTTAACATCCCCTAGGATGATAGTTTCATTTGTAATGTTATTAGCTGACCAAGCAAGAATGTCTTCAAGTATAGGAATGTTGTTACCTGGGGGGGTGTGTATGATTATGATACAAAGGTTTTTACTGTTGTTCAATTTTAGAAAGGATACTAGTATCTCTGCTTTTGAGAATTGTGGGACAGGTTTTGTGTATTGAACTACAGTGAAGATGTTTGGGTATATCAAGTAATCAAGGAAACACCTCCCTCTTTTTTCAATACAAATAATCTTAGAAAGTAGTGCATATAGCTATTACCAAAAAGGTTTGCCCATACTGTGTACAGGTGGTTGTTGTACCTTAATGCCAGATGTCCCTAGATGCACAAATTTTAATTGATAGAGGTAATATAAGCATACAACTTAACAGAAATTGTAAAGGTGGCTATAATTTATATATTGAATGCCATACCTGGGACATCAATAGTGGAAATCCTCTGGTTCTCCCTCACCTTTAACCCAGCATTGAGCATGAGACTGTGAACCCCTTCTGAGCTGCCTGGGTCCCTTACAGTTAACAGGAACTCTTCCATCTCATCGAGTGGTGGTTTAGTAGATGGCCCACCCCAGAAGGTCTTCACTCCTGTGCCACACCCTTTGCTCTGTCAGCAGCCTTTTTAGTCATGTCATTAATTCAGTGTGGACCATTAGGTAATCAAGGCCCTAGTAATCTACAGCATTGACATCACTGACCACCCGCTGCCAAAGTCAGTCACAGAAGGTCTTGTCAATGATATTTGTATCTAAGAGCCATGCCCCATGGATACAGAGGGCCTGTATTATGGCCTCATTCTCAGCATCTGAGAAGGAAAGTTTCTGTGGGGGATAACCCATTGGTTTTGGATTTTGGAGCTATATCCCTGCTGTGATAGATGAAAAATATTTACATTAAACAAACACATCAAATTGGGGGAAGTTAATACAGGCTGTTGTACTTATGGGGCGCAATATATATCAATATGCTGTCCTCAAATATCATCACAGTAAATAGTTTAATTAACAATGCAAGTCCAGTAATATTCCATATGCATTAACACCCCAAAGGACAAAAGTTATAAGCTACAGAAGAGGAAAAGTATTTCATGTATATACAAAAGTATACACAACTACAAAGCAGATACAATGGCATAAGCAGAGACAGTTTGTTAATCTAACAAAAACTCACATAAAACCTTCAGTTAAGACATACTTCTGAACATCTACAGATGTTATAAAGATACGAGAGAGAGAACTCTTTACACATGAATGTGTGGTGTATTGCACACTGCGACACAAAAATGTTATTTCAAAAATACTGCCAGGTTATAAAGAACTCATAACAAACAATTTATCAGCATATACTATGAAGCAGTGGTTGCATGGAAGATTACATACCTTGAAAGATTTTAGTTATCCCACGGTCTGCAAATTGGCATTTTTGTCATAAATATGATTGGTAGCACATAGGGAAACTGTGCAGTCTTCCCTACCATGGTGGTAGCTCCATAGCCCCACATTCTACTTTTATATGGTGTAGATTAACCTCCTGGGCACAATGAATATCCCAATGAGGTCTCTACCCATTATACTTTCTGAATCACTCAGTTTGCTCAATATGCTGTGCAGGTAAATGTGGTCTTAGTTCTTATAAGTTGAATTGCACATGCCTGAATAGTAAGATTCAATATTAATGGTTTTGGCTAGGTAATTTGTTGCAAGTGTGCCTCATTAACAATACTGGCAATTCAATTATGTGTTCAGCATCCCTGCTAATGATAGGTAAGCTTGGAGTGGGTATGTCAATGAAAAAAGGTATAGAAAGAATGTTTATGTTATGTTTACTGAGTTAGGAGTGAAGCTTGATACACATTTTTGTTAATGTTTTGTAAGAAGCTGAGGTTCCTGCGCAGACATGTAATGAAGCTTGCTAACAAAGTGACAAAGTGGCTAAAACCTGTAGTATATATATATATATATATATATATATATATATATATATATATATATACACAACATAAATAGAAAGGTTTATACTTAGAGCAACTGTAAGACATTTCTGTACAAAGTTAATACATTGAAGTAATGCACAACAACTATCAGAAATTCTTGCCTTGTAGAAAGTTGTTTGTAACCTGCCATCCTTTACCATCCTCACTTCCCCAATGATCAAAGTCATACAATTGTAATGTGACAGGAAAAATTACAACAGTCTGTTAGCATGGGCAAAGTGCAGACTAAATGTAAATTTAGAACTGCAGTGCAAGGAGAAGTGGTTTGAGTTGAGTGCTGCTTGTTTTTTATACTTGATTTTGACTGGCATTCCAGTAAGTTGTTTAAAAAGTAATTTATTTTGTCATGCCTCACAACCTTTTTATTTCCATCTAGATATTAAATAAGCTGTCATATAGCCAATGCACTGAAATATTTTTTTCTTCTACACTTCATTTTGTCTTGATTGGATTCTCATAATGACGGTATTAAAGTCCCAGTTTTTGTGGTTTTGAGCATAGCTCTGCCCCTTTCTAGTTGGTTACACCACTTCCCGTTGGCCCCACCCATTCAAATGTCTCCTGCAGCCCCCATTTGATTTGAAGTCATCAGCCACCACTGTGTACTGTTGTTGTCTTTATCTATATTAGATCACATATTTATTCTATATGTCTTTAGTACCTCTGAATCTTAAATTATTAGTATGATTAATATTGCTAATATTACTTCTTGTCTGAGCAATAAAGTCATCTTTGCATAAATAAAATACAACATTCTGCATTTTTAATTTGTCCAGAAATTAGCATATTTCTTTTGCCTCATCTCCTCTAAGTTATATCCTATAATTATCAATGTCAAGAAGACATTTGTTTCAATCATCTATTTATATTACTCAGTTAGAAGATGCATTTTTTTCTTTTACTTTTATTTTCTATGCAGCCATTTACTGTGTGGATCATAAAAAAGACAAAAAAATTACTGAGATCATGGAAGTCTTTCTGCTGATGAAAATCATATGGGTCTAAGCAGCTTTCAACAGGCAAGAATAAGCAGCCAGATGAAAGGCAATGCACCTGAAGAACAGTGACACGAGAGCTGTATATAAGGAATGACTAAAATAGATGTTGCCAGTAACAGTAAGTTGTAGATCTCAAAGGTGTATGAAAACATTAAGATACAAACAACTGCATCTGTGAACATCTGGCAGTGTTTCTTGCTGGAAATGTTTACAGCAGACTTTCAGAAAGTTTGGACGAATTTGTACAAGTTGAGCAATGAGAAACAGTCTTATTTGTGATGGGATGGGGAGATTTCGAAGAGATGAAACTTTGGATGAAAAGCATAACTCACATGTGTTTGTCAGGTTCAAATCCAATACATTAAACACAAAAAAATACTGTGTGATTAAAACCAGAATCAACTGAAAGTCTTCAAAACAAAATAACTCAAAAACTGGCATCTCAAAAATACAGTAGTTATTAGGTATTCAGCTCATGAGACCACTGAGGAGCCTATCCCAATTCCCCAATTTCTCCAGAGAAGTGTTTGGATAAGTGATTTGGTCAGAGTCACACAGTAGGCAAATAGAGGTCAAGAAGGGGGTTGGCATAATGGTCAAGTTGTTTACTTAGCATACACAAAGTTCTTTATTCTCACCTTTAGGAAGCATGGTTAACCTTAAAAAAACCTGGGATCATTAGCATAGTAATTACCTATAAACCTATAATGAGAATCAAATCTGGGACTGCAGGAAGGAGCTCATAGTTTTAATCTGCTGACATAACTGCCAGACAAATAACCTAAGCCCAAGTGGACATGAACCCTCAGTCTTTTGCTTAGGAGACCTAGCCTTATCATTAAGGCACAAATCTTCCCAGCACTAACTAAGCAAGTGTGCCACAGCAAAAACCTCAAAAAAACAAAAAAAATGCAGAGTGACAATCCACACTGTACCACCCATGAAGGACATCACACTATACATATTGTTATCTATTATTCTCAATCAAAAATAGTGGCACCACAGGAAACCATGGTCACTAAATCAAAAATAAAAGCTTTTGCTCCCTTTCCATGATGCTACAGGCTCAAAGAGCTTCCACAGTAATATCTGTTGAGTGTTAACAAATTGCTGCAATATGCAACAATCAATAAAACACACAGAAATGCTATCCTGAGCAGTTATGCCCAAGCAAATGTTATATCAGCAGTCTTGTATCAGGCAACTGATTGTACTCTTTAAAAAGACAGAATCATACTGTCTAAAGGAAAAAGGTAACCTCTTAAACATCTAAATAAACAACCAAAAATAATGAATGAATGCCATGTATTTCCCATTAATAATGCTGCAGTTTTAAAACCAGAGTAAGGGATTTTTCATTCCCACGTGTTATGTGTGAGAATGACTTATGAAGACATAAGTGTGTAGGGGTTATAAAGGGGGTGAAAGCAAATCATGTCTGGACTATTTAATGAGTGATGTATGCCACCACAGACACATCGACATGCATTCTTGCACACACACACACACACACACACACACACACACACACACACACACACACACACCCCACACACATACCTGCTCACACACACGCACATATACTCCACACACATGCCACATACCCACTCACACGCAAACACACACTCAAACACAAATGTGGCACTATTGGATGACCACTAAAAGTGCATCAGAAACCACAAATTACTTTATTCAAGTAAATAAATCAACAAAAGACATTAATTTCTTATACAACTCGCACATGCTTTGGCATAAAATAACTTCAGCTGGTACATTAAAATAGAATTACAGAGCACCATTGTCTAAATACATGTCATATGACATTATCAACTAATCTGGAAGAAAAAGCTCATTAATTTTAGTCAAAGCTCTTCACTCAAAACATGTAGTGCCTGAAGTGCCATCATTATGCTCCAATATTGGGGAAAAAAGCAAGCTTATTTAGCACCTCTCTGACATTACAAATGTGCTTAACAAGGTTTTGTTAAGCACCCTCATGTGCTGTTAAGATCAGATCTTGCAATAGGGATTAACAGATGACAGTGTCAGCTGGCAAAGAATAGCAGCAGAAAGTAAGACAACTTTGTACGTTATTACACTTTTTAATGTGCCACACTTATAAACAAAAAATGTTGCAGAATATAGTATCTAACAGCTTTTAAAGATGTCATTTCTTCAGAGGGGCACTTCTTGAAGCTGATAAATCACTATGTACTGCTACACTTCATCTCTGTAAATTGCAGCACATGGAGCAGATAAAGATTTTTGATCAGGTTTCACTCATAATAACCCTTATTATGTGCTCTTGACAGGAAAGCCAAAATATTCATCTGATGTTTCACGCGGTGTGAATTTCCTGGCATCCATGTCTTATACACATAAGCTGGTTATGATCCAGTCATAATCTTCTGTATGGAATAATGTACAAAACACTATTCTGAGAATATGCACTGTATCGCATACTATGGTACATATGCAGATATGTATTTATGCACTGCTCTTGCATTTAGAAAGTGCAGCAACTTTTTTGATAAAAAAGCAGTTACAGGAATATTTCATGATGCATTAAAATGTTTAGTTCAGAAATTTTGGTGTGTGGATTTTGTGAATATGACAAATGGATTTTATTCCTCTTTATGATTAAATATGGTTAACAATTCTATGAAGAATTACAGTTGAGCTCACTGCACTAAACCAATGCAGGCAGGGAAGGGCAGTCTTTAACTGCTTACACACATCTTTTTATTATTTACATTTAACTGATTCAAAATTATAGTGTTTCATTGTGAATTCAAGGTATTATTTACATAGCTGTTTAATAATTATGTATTCATATATGTATGATTCATGAATGATTTTAAAAATGCGCACACACATACACACACACACACACACACACACACACACACACACACACACACACGCACACAGTATTAACTCACAGCAATACAATATCACATTAGAAGTGCCTTTCTATCTCTACTTCTATAACATGCTACTCTTTTATGTAACTAGAAAGTAGTTCATAATACAGCTGTTTTCTGTACAACACACTAAATTTCTCAGTTTAATCTCAAAACACCTGTGCTTTGGCTTTGTTACTTAGAATACAAACACCTTTGTTGTTGTGCTTTCACTTAAATCCAGACCTTAAACACCAACTTATCCCCTTGCAAGCTAATCCCATGTCCTTTACAACTAGTAATTCTACCCTAAACAATACCATTATCACAAGCAACAGCATACTAATAACTAATGACTTAAAGTTTATATTAATAGCTGCAGGATTAATAACCGATGGATAACTCTGGAAGACTGGATTATGGCTGAAATGCTTCATATCCTAGCTATTAATGAATTGTAGCTGAAAGGCTATTTCTGCCCCTAAACATTTATCTACTCTAACAGCAAAATTATATTTGATAACAAACTTCATCCCAGAATAGGTAGTGGAGTTGCTCTTAATTAAATATACTACCTCATTAGAAATCATTAAGTATATTTCATCCAACGATGTAAATGATAAATCTCCAAACTGGATAACAGCCAACCTCACCATAGGAAAGTATACGCAACTCACCATTGTAGCCATTTATATCCCACCACCCTACTCTACCCTCCCTCTTATAGTTTTTTTTTTTCAAATGGCTGAAACAATAAAAAAGTACCATTATCCCTGGAAAATTCAGTCTGAATGCTTTAGACCCTGAAGCAAGTTAAATGAAATGTTTCAATAATATAATCTTGAACAGCTAGTAAAAAGACCTACCAGACCCAGTTTGCAATCAGGCAACAATACTACTATTTATCTCATTATTTCTAATATTGCATACTGTTGTACAAATGTCACCATTCTTCTCAGTTTTTAAGTGACCATTGTCCAGTTCTTTCTACATGTTTATTCAAATATACCAAACCTACCCCCACAAATAGTCTTGCATTTTCTCAACGTAAACGTCCAGCTCTTGGATTTTCAACTAAGTACCATTAATTGGTCCTCCATTTACCTCCTAAATGATACCACTGCTGCTTTATCAGTGCTCACTGAAACCCTTTCTTCCCTTGCATATTCAGGAGACTAAGAAAGCAGATTTGCCCTTGGGATTTCAAGATATATTAAGAATCATATGGAAGAAATGGATTATGTCTGGACTGCCTGGAAATAAGACCAGGGCAAAAATCATCTGCAACAAATGTATCTCACATTAAGAACAGAAACCCGAGTAGCAACTAGCCCTTCTCTGCTAAACAGATATCAGTTCTCTTTAATTCAGTTGAAGGAATTGAAGCAGCTTTCAGAGAAATTTTAAAAAACGCCCCACCCCAATCGGAAGACAGGTAACGTTACAATAAATCTGTAGATTACATATCCTTTCTCAAATCTCAAATCACCCATACAAGGTATCACCATCTCATTTAGTCCCATATACAGCTCCACCTCATATACCAATATTAATTCTCAAACACAACTACAAACTCTGGCTGAACACGCAGTTATCTTCCAGGGAAGTTATTGTTAAAGAAATATGCAGTCTCCTCAACAACCTACAATACTCCTCATAAAAATTATCTCTGCTATGCCCTACTTTGCTTTGAAGAACAGCTGAAAAAAATAACCAAATTCATTACATTTATTTACTATCTGTCCCTCTCAACTGGAATTGCTCCACCATCTTTAAAACATTCCATTAACATCTCTCTTCCAAATGCTTCCTTCCCCGATACATTTAAGGGCTTACAGCCAATCTCCACCCTTTGCCTCTTGCTAAAATCATTGAAAAGATCTTAGATAAACAGTTACTGAAACATATAAATAGCTATGGATTCCTGTCAGACAAATAACATGTTTGCAGAAACTTCTTCAGCATGCTAAAGTACTATTCTCTGCCATGGATTCCATCTACAGAAATGTCAATGAGGGACTTGGTACAGCTACAATGTTTGTAGACATAGCAGTTTTTAAAACAGTTGGCCATAATGTATTACTCTCCAAACAGGCTAAATTCAATAGGAACATGTTTCTGTAGATGATAGAGAAAATGATAAACAATGGTTGACTGTAGGGCAGAAGATATTAAAAAAACTGAAGAGACTAAAAAGAAACATAAAACAAGCAGAATGGATGTTATTATAGGTAATCAAGTTAGATAAGAAAAAGAAATGGAAAAAATAGCTTGAAAGACAAATTGATAGAAGAAAAGCGAAGGATGTTTTTTATGTCCTTTTCAATAATGTAAACAGTATAGGGAATGAAAGTATCAGAACTGCTATGATGCAATGGTTTAATATAACATAATATGCATATTAGACATGTCTTTGAATAACATAAAGCAAAATGAATAGTCAGAGTAAATATGGGGAGAGACAATCATAAGCTCCGTGGGTAATGATTTATATTCTGGAAACATAATATCGGATAGAGTGAATCATACTACAGAATATAAAGTTACTGTTGTTTGCCCATTAAGGTTAGAGATATTAGATTGGTGTATTAAAATACAGGTAACAAGACTTAGGGTAGTTTATGCATTTTACATCATGTACTAAGAGAACACAACTTTTTCAAGAATTAAAAAAAATATAGATATATTTGAATGTTAACATAAATATATTGATTTGGGAGACTTTAATTGTAGCATTATGGAACAAAAAAGCAAGGGAGAGAAGTTAATGTATTTAAAGAATGTTTTTCTCAACTTTGATTTAACGTGTGTATGAATGGAAAGGTAAGGGTAGAACTGACTTTTTTATATTCTCAGAGAGATGAAAGAAAGTTAGTACAGGGAGTTTTCTTGTGAGTTTTCTAACTGTGTATCAGTATGGAAATTTTTATTCCACAAACAGTTTATTATTGTAGCAGGGAATGGTTCATAGGTTCATAGGTTCATACTAGGCTATCTGCCCTAGGGCATTTATAAGCCTAGCCAGAGTATGTTTGGCTTTCGCCACCCATTTTAAATTAATTTTGCTATGCCCTTTTTCGAGGTTAGTATACTGTGCCTCTGTCTAACAGTGACACAGAAGTGATACCCGGGGTAAACCTATGATCTCCCATCCACTCATTAAGATTCCTCTTGAAGAGAGTCAATGAGGGACTCTGCCTAACCTGGACTGGGATTTTATTCCATAGTGAAGGGAGCCTCTGGGTTATGAATCTGTCCCTCCAGCATGTCCTATTTATTTCAGTGCTGAGGTTCAAGTCTCTCGAGCGTGTAGCTCAATGAGATTTGGATTTTTTGAGGTGCAGCATGTCCCTTAATTCCGGGTTGGACATGGCCTTATACGTCAGGCACAGGTCACCTCTGAGCAGGCGGTATGCCACTGAGTAGAGCTGGAGTTTCTTTAACCGGGTAGCATATGGCATCTGTTTGAGCCCTTTGATCCTCTTGGTGAGGTACTTTTGGGGTCTTTCCAGTTGCTGCAGGTGTTTGGCAAGGTACATCCCAAAAGGGGCATTGTACTCGATTATGGGCCTGATGAGGGATGAGTAAAGAGGCATGATGACCTCTCCTAATCTAGATGTGAATCCCTTCATGATTAGTGGGCTATATAAAATGTTTTTCTAACCACTTTGGCCACGTGGTTGTCAAATGAGAGATTGCTATCAACTTGGGTCCCCAGGTCCCTAATGACTTCTTCTGTACTTAATGGATTACCACCTATGTGGTAATTTGTGGGCACTTTGTTTTTGCCAAAGGGGATGACTATACACTTTTTGGCGTTTAGCTTGAGGCCATGGCTCTGGCACCAGTTGTCTGTTTCAATGAGGCCCTTTTGGAGGATGCTTGTGTCGGCTGGAGAGTCGATTATGGTGCCCAGTTTGCAGTCATCTGCGAACTTGGTCAGCCACAGTCCTTCCGTGTTGGCCTGTACCTCCGAAAAATATATACCAAACAAGAGAGGTCCCAGGACTGAGCCTTGTGGGACGCCACTTGTAACTGGTTTGGAGTCTGACATGGCTCCAGCAATTCTAACCATGTGGGTTCTGTCCTTGAGCCAGTTTGCAACCCATCTAGTGACATAGGGGTTTATATTTAAGCTGGTGAGCATATCTATAATGCCTGAGTGGGGTATTGTATCAAAGGCTTTTGCGAGGTCCAGATAGGCTGTGTGGACCACCTTCCCTTCGTCAATGGCCTTGGTGACTGTTTCAAAGAAGTCAACCAGGTTTAAGAGGCAGGATCTGCCCTTAACAAAGCCAAACTGGGTAGGATCCAGTGTCTTTAGGTCCCCAATATCTTTATTTATGAGGTCCATGATGATCCTTTCCATAGCTTTGCAGACCAAGCTAGTCAGGCTTATGGGGCGATAGTTTCCAGGGTCCGTTGAGGCACCACCTTTGTGGAGAGGGACCACTGTTGCTGTCGCCACTCTTTGGGTACATATCCTGTAGTAAGGCTGAGATTGAACAGTAGTTTTATGTTTGGGTTTAGCTCTTCTTGGAGTTCATGTAGGACGAGCCTGGGACACCGTCTGGTCCCATTGATGCTGTGTTTTTGCTTTGGAGAGGGCAGCTCTCACCTGAGCATCTGAGATGTCAGGGGCAGCACTCTGCTGGGATAGATATTTGCCCTTTTGGTGGGGAGGGAGAAGTTTGCGCTGAACCTGTCAGCTAGGATGTTGGCAATGTCTGTGGGATCAGTGTATTTTTGTCATTTTGGACTAATTCTGAGCATATCTGGGAATTCCCACCCAGGTTCCTAACATAACTAAAGAAAGCCTTGTGATTATCTTTAGTGTCCTGTGCAATTTTTCTCTCGAAGCTGGCCTTTGACGATTTTATGAGTGCCCTTAGATTTTTGCTAATACTGATCAGAGATGCCTTCCCTTTTTGGGATTTTGCTCTATCATGTAGTAGCTTCCTCCTTCTATTGTATAGTTTGTTTATGGCTGGGGTCCACCAGACAGGTCGTCTGCCTTTGGAGGATTGGGTCTTGGTTTTATTTGGGAATGCATGATCCATGCATTCCTGAAGGTGTTCATAGAATGCATTTATAAAGGATTCTGCGGTCTGGGCCGTATTTTCCACAGGCCCGGGGGCTTTGAAGGATTCCACCTCGGTTTTGAGGAGTGTGAAATTTTCTTTAGAGAAGTTTTTCACTGTGGTTTTCTGGGCAGGGGGTGGGGTCGGGATGTGAATATCCAGTGAGATCAGTTTATGGTCTGATCTTACCAGTGAGGATACACTTCTGGTCTGGAGCATAGAGTCCCCATGTTGGTGATGATCAGGTCCAGTATGTTTTCCCCTCTTGTGGGAGTGGTAACAAGTTGTTCCATAGCATTTGAGTTTATGAATTCTAGGAACCTTTGGGCAAGGGTGTTGGAGCTAGAGTAATGCTCCCAATCTATGTTTGGGTAGTTGAAGTCGCCAAATATAATGGTGTTCGGAGAGACCTTCATATTTTCCAGTGTTTTCAGGAAGGCCGAGTGGGGTTCCTGGGTTTGGGAGGGTGGTCTGTAGCAGGCTATAAACTGGAAAGCAGTTTTACCCACTGTTAATTGCACATGGATAGTCTCTGATGCTTTGTGCTTTGCCACCAACCTGGAGGTGTGGGTATCTTTGATGAATATCGATACTCCCCCTCCTTTTGTGGTTCGGTCCAAGTTTTGGGGCCGAAAAGCATGGTATGAGGTATAACCTGGTAGTGCTGGGGTGCTCTCGGGAGTCCTGAACCAGGTTTCTGTTACTGCACAGATATCGATGTTCTCCATGCTAAGGAGAGTTTCGAGTGCGTGCATCTTGAGGTTTAGACTTCTAGCGTTGAGTAGCATTACTCTTAGTTTCTTATCCCTTGTGATACCTATGGAGGTGGGTTTGTCTTTTGAGCCTTGCCTAAAAAAGGCACTATGGGGGTAGCAAGAGCCTTTGCCAATATCCGAAAGCCCAGGGCTGACAGGTGCAAGCCGTCCCTAGCAAAGCATCGTGGCTTGTCGTGCATATCATCCCAAGCTGACAGGCATTGGATCCCCTTTGAATGACACCAATACTTAAGCCAATTGTTGAAACTGATCATCTTGTCTTCATATTGTGGCATCATTCTTGGTGAGGGTAAGATGCTACTCAAGGTCAGGGTCATACCAGCCTGGGCTACATGCTCAGAGAGCTCCTCTATGTCTCTTTTCATGTAGTCCAGGGAGGTACGTCTCAGGTCATTCACACCAGCATGGACAATGACTGAGTCATATTTGTACTTGCCTTGGAGTGACCTGAGTGCTTGTGTTATGTTAAATGGGTTTTAGAGATTGACTGGGCATTGCTCGAAACAGGTGTTACAAAATGAAAAGCAGGTATTCTTTATAAGACATTTGAAAGTGACAGACTTTCACAGGAATGGGTTAGAGTGGAAGGTTGATTAGAAAAAAATATATAAGATTATCCTGAGGATTCATTAATGCCATGCCTATGTCGCTCTGAAACTAATTTGTTATGTTATGTTTGCGGGATAAGCAGCATTGCTAATTACATATAAGAGAAGCCAAGGCACACAGCATTATGAACAGCCTCAGCTTGAGCCCACTGCAATCAAATGCTCTTCCTGTGTAGATATCATCTATAAACAGAATTTTAGAGAATCATATCTGCTATGTAAGCCAGTCCTGCCTGTTACCAGTTAGTTTTGTATATACTTATACAAGGTACACACTACTAGATTGCAACACCTATCTATGTACCAGTACACTGCTGATCTCGAGAATTCTTATTACAGTAGTTAGCAAGCAAGCAAGCATTAGAAGGGATATCTTGAGCAGGGTGTTTGAATGTGAATGAGCTTCTTCAAAAGGGAAAACAACACTTGAAGGATTAAAACACTTCACCTGTGGCAATATTACCTCCCAGATGAATGCTATATATCACATCTCTTGAGTAGCACATACCCAGATTTAAGCACCTGCCTATCTGAGTCCACATTATCTACAACTGTATGTTAACCTCTCATGCCACAGACAAAGTCATGTCACAATTGTCAGAACACACACACTTAAAAGGATAACTTGACCATTGTGCTGGAATGCATATGATTCCCCTAAAAGGAAGTACAACACTTGAATGTGCTGCCTCCCAATTTAAATGCTTCCATTAAGTTGATTTGCATACATTAGAGCTGTTAGGTGAGCCACTCCTGCCTGTTACTATTGTCTTGCACATTCACAGTAGACATTTCCAGATATGAACACCTGTCTATCCATATTCTATAAAACTACACATTAATCACTGACAACACAGAAGTCATATGACAGTCATCAGAAAGTACACACAAGAGATTACTTGTGCCCTGTGTTTGCATGTGTTTTCCATAAAGGACAAAACACTGTAGCCATGTAAATGTCCCCCATAGGCAAAATTATCCTCATGACATATGTTGAGTAAACCATCCCTGCTCTTTCCCATTTTCCTCACCCCTCACAGTAGTTACACATTGCCAGATTTGAACACTTGCCTATCTATATCCATATTCTATAGAATTGTGAATTAACTGCTGATGTCACAGAAGAAATCATATCATAATTGCCAGAAAGCACACAATTGAGGGGATGACAACAGCAGTTTGATGGAATGCATATAGCTTTTCTAAAAGGGATCAACATCAATTAGCCATGTAACTGTTACCATTAGGTTGAATTATCCACATCACATATGTTAAATAAGACAGCTTTTCCTGTCACCATTCTCTTACACTTTCACAGTAGTTACACATTGCGAGATGTGAACACCTGCATATTGTCAACCACATTCTTAAGAGCTGTGCATTAACTGGTGATGCCACAGAAGAAGTCATAATCAAATTTCTCAGAAATCACACATTTGAATGGTCAGTCTGAGCACTGTGTTGGAATGCATATGCTTTACTTAAATGGAATGCAAAACTTAGGGGTACCCCTCTCCCTGTATAAATTTTATCACTAAGTCAAACTGTATACATTACATCTGTTAGATATGTCAGTCCTGTCTGTTACTATTTCCTGACACACACATATTAGGTACATATTGCTGATTCAAATACCTGGCTATCTAAGTCCACATTTGCAAGAGCTGTGTATTAACAAATTAAGCCATATAAAACGTCTTACTACAAATGTCGGGCAACACAAAGTTGTAAGAAGCATGAAACATGTAAAAGGGAGCAGGCAATGTGGCTTGTCAAACAAACACTGTCACTGTGTGGATCATAACTCACAACATACCGTATCAATTGGTGAAACATCCCATCAGGGGTATATTAAACTACTGACCATGTCATTCTTATAGACATGAAGTGTCAGTTAATGTTACCAAAGAACCGTGTAGTGAAAGTGGACAGAGTAATTTCACATGCTATTCCAAACTGTTATGTCAATGTCTAAGTAATATGTGTAGCTTCACATTATGTGTTTATATATATATATCTATATATATATATATATATATATATATATATATATATATATATATATATACATGTATATACAAAAAACAAGAAATAAACAAAGTAAAACCACTCAAAAGCAGCAAATAGATGAAAGAAGCATGCAGAACAGACCACCAGCAAAATCCAAGTTTATTTAAGTGCTTTTCATCAAGTTTCAGACTTCATCAGGATTCTGATGAAGTCTGAAACTGGACGAAAAGCACTTAAATAAACTTGGATTTTGCTGGTGGTCTGTTCTGCATGCTTATTTCATCGATTTGCTGCTTATATATATATATATATATATATATATATATATATATATATATATATATATATATATATATTTCATCTATTTGCTGCTTATCTATATATATATATATATATATATATATATATATATATATATATATATATATATATATATGGGTCTATGTTGAATGATCGACAATACAAAATATCGAGCATATATGGCCGAAACCATATGATCGAGTTTTATAATGTTGATCAGGCCAATGGTACAGTGGTTAAGGTGTATGCCTTTCAAGCACAAAGTGCATGGTTTGACTCTCACCACTGGCAAGAGCTTGACAGATTGAAGATGTATATTTTCCTGAAAGGCCAATGGAACCTATGAACAAAACAAAAAAGAAAAAACAACCTAAAATAAATATATGCAGGGAGGCAAGCCCCTCACACCCCCCACTACTTAAATATACCAACTCTGAGATTGCACTACAGAGAGGGAAAAAGGGAAATCTCCCATTCTGCGCTGTATGCCGATCTCCGTGCAGAAGTTTTAAAACATCGATCATATGGTCTCTGACCATATGCAATTCAAAGTTTTAAGCTTCAGAATTCTGCATGAGACCCTTATATATGTATAAATAAATATATATATATATATATATCTGGAGCTACTTCAGTAGATCGAACTTTTAAATGTTCGAAGACGATATGCCCAAGACCATAACATTGAACATTTAAAAGTTTGAAAACTGAAGAAAAAAAAAAACAAAAAAAAAAAAAAAACAAAACTAAACCTGCGTAGCAAGGGGGCAAGCTCCCCTGCACCCCCCACATGGGGCTACACCCAGCACACCCCCTGCTACTTAAATATACCAACTTCGAGATCACACTACATTGCGGAAAAGGGAAATCTTCATGTTCCGCATAATACGCGGTTCTGCATTCAGTCCTTTCGAACTTTTAAATGTTCGATGTTATGATCTCAGCCATATCATGTTCAAACATTTAAAAGTTTGATCTCTTGAAGGGGACACATATATAGATAAAGATATATATATATATATATATATATATATATATATTTAGATATATATATATATATATATATACACACACACACACACACACACACACACACACATCTATATATATATATATATATATATATATATATATATATATATATATATATATATATATATATATATGTATGAGTCCACTTTTTAATTTCGAAATTACAGTATCTTGAAGTTCTATATATCGAACTGAGAACCTCGAGATCTTGTAATCTCGAAATTAATAAAAAAAATATTAAAACATGTAAAACTATGTTTTTGCAGGGGAGGCAAGCCCCCTTGCACCCCCCACATCCCCTGTACCTTAAATATACAAACTCTGAGATCACTCTATAGCAAAGAGAACAGTAATGGGGATCGCTAGGCAGTGCAGTATGGGAACATTACCGTTCTCTTCACTGTAGCGTGATCTCTGCAAAAACCTTGTTTAACATGTTTTTTTTTTCTATTTACTTTTTGATTTTGAAATTTCATAATGTCGAGAGTATGGATTCAGTTTTATATATATATATATATATATATATATATATATATATATATATATATATATATAGATATATATATATATAAGTTTATTTCTAAATCTCGTAGCCCATTTTACCAAATGCGAAAATCCCAAGAAGACGACAATAACAAAATGTCACAATCCCGAATGTCAGATTTTTAATATGGTAAGTAAACACTTGGCCAACTGGAACCAATACTGAGACCAACATTACTGTTCTCCACTGTGGTGCTATCCTGGAGTTGGTATATTTATTTTGGGGGGTGTGAAGGACCTAACTCTCCACCTAAGTGAGTTTTACATACCTTGGCGTAAGTTTAGGTTACCATGTTAAAAATCTGACGTTTGGGATTCTGATGTTTCATAACTGCCATTTCAGGATTTTCGCATTTGGTAATATGGGCTTCGGTGTTTAGAAGCAGATACACACGTAGATGTATGGGATCCATACAGATCCCCAATGGCACTTTCTGCCGAAGCAGAAATCACCAAACATACATAACTGAAAGTGCTGTTCACCGAAGTAGCACTTTCGTTTATGTATGCTGGTGTGCCGGTCACACTATGGTGCGGTTAAGGGAGAATACCCTTTTCCCCACTGTAGTGCAAACTTGGAGTGAGAATATAAAAGTAGGGGGTGTGTGGGGGGCACAGCTCCCCACATGGGGGGTGCAGGGGGCTTGCCTCCCTGCATAAAAGAAGGTTTATTGTTTTTTTTTTTTTTTGGAACGGACTTTATCGAAAGCACTTTTGTTAAAGTGCATTCAGTTATTTTGGATTTGGACTATTGAACTTTCGTTCAATAGTCCTGGATCCATATATATATTGTTGTGTCTTTCAGCTTTTCCTGGTTAGGGGTCGTCACAGCAGAACTCCGGTCCACTAATGATTGGCAGATAGATTTCTATGTGCTGAGTTGCCAGCCCTGACGCACAGCCTTCAATGAAGGTACAGCCATTCATGCATGTCTCCATGCAGAAGACGCTCTGAGAATCGAACTGGACAGCGTCTTATTGTGAGGCGACAACTCTACTGCAGCACCACCACCACAGCTTATATATGGGTATGTATCACTTCACCTAAAACTCATTTCACCTAAACAAATTTTACCAAGACCATATCACCTAAAGTCCATTTCACCTAAAACTGATTTCACCTAAAACTCATTTCACTGACAAGTAGTACAATAAGGCAAATCAAAGGTATATGTCCTTTTCCCAACTGTAGTGCAATCCTGGTGTTAGTATATATTGGAAGGGGTGTGTGGGGTGCACAGCCCCTACATTGTGGGGTGTGGGGGTGTAGCCCCCCACCTAGTTGGCTTTTACCAAATAATGTAAAATAAAACCAGATAACATAAAACCAAAATGAGTGGGGGGCTATGCCCCCCCCATTGTGGGGGGTTGCACTCCCCACACCCCCCTAACTATATATACTAACACCAGTATCGCACTACAGTGGGAAAAGGACATATACCTTTGATTTGCCTGATTGTACTACTTGTCAGTGAAATGAGTTTTAGGTGAAATAAACTTTAGGTGATTTGGTTTAGGTGAATTGAGTTTAGGTGAAATGAGTTTTAGGTGAAGTGATACGTACCTTTATATATATATATATATATATATATATATATATATATATATATATATATATATATATATATATATATATACATGCTGCTGGTGGTGGTGCTGCGGTAGCGTTGTCGCCTCACAGTTAGACGCTGCCCGTTCGATTCTCAGTTAGAGCGTCTTCTGTGTGGCGACATACGTGAATGGGCGTTCCTTCGCTGAAGGTTGTGCGTTAGGCCTGGCAAGCCAGAACGTAAAAACTTTACTGCCAATCATTAGCGGACCGGAGTTCTGCTGTGGTGACCCCTATCTGGGAAAAGCCGAAAGACACAAACATATATATATATATATATATATATATATATATATATATATATATATATATATATACATACGTGTGTCTGTGTGTGTTTAGCAGTCAAGTGTATTGAACAGTATAATGTGATGTTCATACAGTGTGGAAGGTTATTACAGGGCATACATGCCAATAATATAAATTGCTCTCAATACCAGTCTACAAATATGTTTGCAGTTGTACGACTTCAAAAGGACACAAAGGGAAATAAAATGTGAGAGACTCCTGCAATTAGTCAGATACAGCAGTACAATAACTGCATTACAATGGACTGCTCATATCAGCAGTATAACAATCAAATAACACATGAAATTTTCAGAGGCAAGTTACACTTTTTCAGTCTGTCAGAAAGGCTTACTGAAGTACAGTACTGCCAAGATCATTTGCATGAAAAATAGAAAAGTATTAAAAGCATCTCACAAATCCTGAGTACAGACATACAGGCTTCTGTTTATAAGCCATTTCTCGCCATGTGCACGGTGTTTGAATCTATTATGTGTGAAGTGGATTTGATAGCACATTGGTGAAAATGGGGAGGAAGCAGAGGTCAGGACACTGTTGGAGTAATTAAGGAATAAGCAGAATGGGAGGGGAAGAGGACCATATGTGTCCACTTCTTCACAAGTTAACACTGTATATGTACAAAAATGTTCAAACTTTGTACACGGTGCTGGATTCCAATACCTGCTACCATATTCAGCATTCTAAAGACCTGAGCTCTAGCATGTCTTAAAAAAAAAAAAAAAGTCACAGCATGAGGAATGTACGACGTTGTGATGTCCCTCCTCTTTGACAGTGATCAAGGAGTCTCAGTCCTCACCATGGACACCAGTGAGGGAGATTCACTTGGAACAAAGATAGATACACACAATAATTTCAGATACAGCTCTCTGCACCAAGCACAATTTCCCTTAAAAGCACACAGGGAACACACACAGCACAGGAGCTGAATTTCCCTCTCTCTCTCTCTGCAGGTCCCCAGTAAGACTCCCCACTGACACAGCTATAGAGTTGAGTCCTCACCAGAATGTTCCAAGCCAAGTCCTCCACCACCCTCTCTGTAAAATCAGTGTTGTCTGTCCTTGCTCCAAGTAGCTGACACTACACACATACACACACACACACACACACACACACACACACACACACACACACACACACACACACACACACACACACACACACACACACACACACACACACATGCACACACACACAAAAACACATACACAAATTCTGAGATTTGATTTTCACATACAAACACACATCTGGGAAAGACTACCCCAAATGTACTAGCTATGCTACCTTCTGCCCAGACTTTAAGGTGGATAATGCCACGAGAACCACTTGAGCAGTGTTCACATGTTTTGAAATCTGTGTTGCTGTGCCCTTCATATTGATCAAATCATTATCTTACTACTTTTATTTCCTCATTGTACTGAACATGCACTATTTATTCCACAACATCTACAGAGAAGTGTATTATTATTACTACAATTAGTGAGGTGAGCAATACAGGTGATATAGGTCACTTTATCAAGTTTACAGCCGTAATATACAATTATATTGCAACATCAACATATACATTCCATGTGTAGTTCAAGTTAAAGTAAAGAAAACAAAGATCACATGTATTATGCCACATAAACGTAAACTATCCCTAAAGTGGATTCAGTCCTTTCACTGCTTGTGCTGTTAATCAGGACATACTTCATTAGCATGTGAAGCTATTCAGGAAGTGACAGCATAATTGTAATTTTCTGCATTCTGTAATGTCCAAAACTCTAAGTATGATGCCCAACTACTAGTCTCATTTGTGAGACTGATGACTAATTTTTGCACATGCAAAATTAAATTTTGAGTTTTACTATATGATGGAAACTGTCATTCCCTACATGGCATTACTGACTATCACCAATACGCAATGCCAACCATCATTCTAAGGATGAAGCCAAAAATGTGCTATTCATAAATCAGTGTGATGACTTCTTAACTATGTGGGTTTGTTGTTTGTCTTTTCCCAGTTAGGGGTCAACACAGCTGAACTCTGGTCCGCTAACAATTGGCAGTAGATTTTTTATGGTGCCGAGTTGCCAGCCCAATGCCAAACCTTCAACGAAGGCACGCCCATTCACGCATGTCTTTTGAATGCCACTCGACCGCAGGGAGGACATGCAGACTCCACACAGAAGGCACTCCAGCCGAGAATTGAACAGGAGAACATCTTGCTGTGAGGCAACAACGCTACCTCTGCACCACCGTGGGCTTATACATTTAAAAGGTGTATAGTCAGGATCCCTACTTTTGTGTAGAAGGCACCTTCATAGGATTTGAATACTGCACATATGCCATAACGAGACACTATGATGAAATTGTTGTACTATATGAACACTTAAAAGAAAAAAGAAAACGTGAAGCACTTGTGCTTAACATATTCAGCTTTATAAATGTACCAAGTAACATGCTGAAAGTAGCAATCTCTGTGATACCCCCACTTATAAAAATGTCTCTTATCCAAAAAAAGACCTGCTGCCTGACAACTATCTGCTTGTTTCATGGGGAAAATGTGATCAAAGTAAAAAATGTAACAGCAAACAAGAAACAAGCTCAAAATAAATTGCTTAAAGGATTATTGCACAGGCTATGTGCCACACATGATAGTTTCTGTTTAATTTACGGGTAAAGCCTACAAAGATGACTGCACATCTCCAACAAATGTAATGAACTTCTGAAAATACTGTAATCCTGTCGTTTATTACAAATACTGTCATATGCATTTCAATACCCAAGGCTTATACATTATCTAGTTATGTAAATATTCTGTGCAAGGCAACAACAAAAAGGCTTGGTAATTCTTGAACAGTATGCTTATTAAAGCTTACTTACATCTTATAATCTCAGACAAGCTTACCTGATGGTCATTAAAACATTGCTACTTAAACTCAGAGCAACAGTCACTGCAACAGCATTCATTTTCTGAATAATAAGAAGCATAAATCAACAGTATAAAAATATGTCAGAAAACCAGAACATTCTGCAAAATCAAGGACAGATGAAAAGCCACTGTAGTACTTGTGTCTACCTTGGATGGGGGGATACTCTGCACACTTACACTGCATAACTGCTCCTTACCTTGCTTGGACACATCTAGAGTCATTACATGGTGGAGTGGGGTGCAACAAGTATGTCACAATTTAAAATGTCTCTGGCTGATGGTGATGGCCCTGACACATCTGTCATACCTCTCAACCTCATAGCAAGAAATTTGGACAAAGCCATAAATAGAAGTGGGACAAAGGCCTAAAAATAAGGGCAAATTTTAAATATTGCTCTTATAAACTTAGAAAGATAATAGAATAGTAGATCTTGCATTAGTATGAATTTTCTGAAGGGTATGAAATTTGAAACTCAAAAGTCTGTCATTCTTTTCTAACCTCAGTCTTTAATGATTTGCCACTTATTTGCCAGAAAACCACAATTTTATGAAAAATGGACCAAAAATGTGATGCAAAATATAAAATTGTACACACTGTAATAACATGTTCAAAACCAAGGAATTCACAAGCAGAAATACTGGTGATGTTTTTCCGATTAAATTTTTTGCAAATTGTCAATCAGATTGGGTGATTTATTTGGCATCATGCAGTTGTTCAGACTTTTATCTAGGACAAACCTCCCATTGTGTAAAATTTAGGATTTCAGAACACCTTAGAGACATTAGGACTGCTAAACCAACCAAAGCACTATATAAACATACAATAAAACATCCCCGGGCCAAGTTTAGATTTACTGTGATTGATATTATTCAACGGAATACAAGTAACAAATCAGGTTGGCATGGAATATTAAACAAAATGGAAAATAAATGGATTATAAAATTGGGTGCACTATTTTCCCCTGGTCTAAATGAATATATGTGAAATAAATGTGATGTAATTTTGTTTATGGACTCTGGGTGGCGCCAGACCACTTGCTATATTTAAGGTTGTGACATTCTGTAACAAAAGCAGACACTGAGGAAGGCCTCAAGGCCAAAACCAGTTTGTTTTTCTCCATCCTCCATCAATAAACGGATTACTGTCCACTGCTGGCTCTACCATGTTTTTGTAGTCTTCTGATGTTCCTGAGCCATGCAATAGCCGTACGTGCAGAGGGCTGACTGATTTCTCCTTGGATTTACTCCTTTGCTGTTGGTCAGTGGATTGTTGTTATTTTCAGGATTTTTATCTATGGATGGATGGTCTTTTGGGTTGTTCATGTCACTCAGATGACATAAACCTTCACTATATTGCCTGGGGAACTTGTACTTGGCAATTTTTTGCAGAATTGGTTAGCACAGAGGAAATATAATTAATGGATGCATCGAATACATAATTCTGAATACGGCAACAGGTACTGTACTTTTACTAAACTTCTTTGGCCTTTTTTGTGCTTCAAGCTTGGCACCTGACAAGTGTTAACCTATGCAACTTAGATCGTGGTAATGAACATTGGCCTAACAAATCTTATTATTTGTGTATACGTGCTTAACATCGGTGTTTAATGTGAACTACTGGGACTGTTGTCAACGTGGGGATAGAAACGGAAAGTCCGGATATGTAAATGGGGTTCATTCAACTTGTTATACCCCTTTGATCCGCTGCTATAAGATTTTTAGGACTTTTACAGCCAACAAGGTTTTGAAGATTATTCTCATGGGTGGTTTACCACAGTGCTTAATGCAAACTATTGGGCTCGTCTCTATGTGAGTAAAGCAAACGGAAGGTCATGTTATTTAAAGCAGATGCCCCTTTTTTATTTTACAAACATCTGCTGGACTTTGCTGATACAATTTTGTCTTTTCAAGGCCAAACAAGTGATTTAAATATATTTTTTCATCAGTGGTCAACAATAGTGCTTATTATGAATTATTGGGACTGTCTTAAATGTCGTTATACCAACAGAATGTCCTGATACTATGGCGGTTACTTTTTCATTTCATGACATCCGCTTGGTTTTGTTGATAATTTGGACTATTAGCTTAAACTAGTATTTTATAAAGAACACATCTGAGTTCTTGGGACTTTCATTCAACCTTTTGGTTTCTTTGCAAGAGTCTATGTAAGATCAGAATATCAAGATTGGATTTATGTGTAACTCTCGGGACTGTTTGAACATGGGTATTTTATGGCAGATTGAGATACAATATGTGAGGTCTTTTGGATTTGCAACACCCGGTTCTTGCCATTATAATCTTGGACTTTTTGGACTTTACATACCAAATAATATATGCGGATGTATGGGTTCTCACACTATTTTTGTTACTATATATAACATTGAACAATAATGTCAAGACCATAGCTGCACCTAATTGTTTATATGTCTACATGTTCACATGTGAATGAGGGATATTTTTAAAAATAGACCATTTACCCAATCCATTTACCTGTCATTCAGACTAAGGACCAATTTTTGATCTAGGATAGTCTCAAAACATACCTGTACATCCTGTAATGATTCAGGATTATATATTATAAGGAAGGCATTTAATTATATCAAAGAAGGCATCCATTATATATTTACACTATCAGACATTCAGGATCATCATTTTAGCAGGTAGACAGTTTATTCAGAAGGTATCTTAGGACAATTTTACTCTATCTGATATCCCTACTATACTAGAACTTACTAAGTACTGTATATAAATATTTTAGGTCGAATCCTGACGCATGCAAGGAATATAATATTTGGGTTGCATCCAGTACCGTTGCAATTCTTATTCTGTGGGTCCATCCACAGTTTATTAGTTAAATAGATAGTGGGTGTCCCTAACCTTTAGAGGGTCCCAGTTCTTGGTGGAAGGGAAGGTCCTGTTTAGGCTAAGGAGGTTCCTTTGATGTAGACATGGTCCTGTTTTCCTTTCCTGTTAATGATTCTTATTTTCCTTCAGCTGAGGTCCCTCAGTTCCTTTGGACAATATAATAAATCTATATACTATTAAACAATACTGGATGGTCACATGTTGCTTTTCATTTTGGAACGCAGTACTGTATTTTATATACAGGGACTGTTATTGTTCCTTCAAGTCTTATTGATAACTATAAGTTGGTGTGAACATAGTACTTGAAATAGGGGTCGATTAAGACTCATCCATTATAGTAGCTATTATTGTTCACTTCCTTAGGATTTAAACATATACTTTTCCTGTATATACATTATATTGACAGGGGCCTGTTTTGTCCTCACACTTAAGGATATTATATTCCTATAATTTTTCAGTGGGGACCAGGAACTGTTAAAGTACCGTTGGTGACCTTGCAGTGGTTTTGATATCATTTATTATGGATCTTACAGATCTATTGAGGGGCCTTTCAGCTGATAGGGATGATTTAGCAGCCTTCGGGCTTACTAATTTGGGGGAAGGTAACAACAGGGAAGCCTCTGTAACAACTAACCGTTGTGAAATATCATTCCATAAACTGAATAAAAGTATGAGGAAATTAAGGGATAATGTGTCGCATGCCAAACTTTTCAAAGCCTACTTAGCTAAAGATATATCACCCAGGGGACTGAGGGTAAAGATACAACCACTTGTCTCCGAAGCAGATTCTATATTATTGGAACAAAGGGCAGAGGCTCAACACAAATCATCAATGGAATTTGTCAAAATTTTATCAGCATATTATGATAGGACCATAGACAAACACATAATAGAAATTACTGATATGTGTAATGACATCAGTAAATTTGAAGGTCAAGAGGGCTATACGAATAACTTCCAGAAATTGGGACAGGACCTTCTCAGCCTTGAACAGACATTAAAGGACAAGAAAATGGGCAAATTTCACCGGGACTTAAATGATTATGAAGGAGGGCACCCATTTTCTAGTAACAAACAAGTTAGGTTTGAGCCTTCCCACAGGAAGGTTAATAAAAGGAAAAGACCCAGATCTATCTTGAAAAAATCAAATACATCAAGTTGTGACGAATCAGGTGAGGACTCCTCAACCACTTTTGAGTCCACTACAAAACACTCCGCTGACTCACCAGTATCCAAAAGGAGAAATTCTTTGATCCCTTTAGCCAAAGGTACAAACGGGGTGGGAGGAAACACAGGGGTGGAAAACATGGTAGATCTATTGAAACTGATTGTTCAGAAATGAATAATGTGCTAAACATTTCATCTACCACATTGTCCACAACACAAATATAAATTCTTAATAAAGGACTTAATTTCATTCCTGGTTTCTTTATCTCTGAAGATTAATTTTCTAATGATATTTCTGAGTTTTGTCGATTACTTAACTTGAAATTATTTTTTTAGACAGAAGATAATTCAGGCAATGATGCAAGATTTAAATATCATAAATCGACTTTTATTCCACCAATGCATCCAAATGTATCCATGTTCTATAATTCCACTCTCAAAGATTTACACTTCAATTTTAAGGATGTGCATGTAAAACAGAACCATGTATCCAGGAAGGAGATGGATACTATTATTGAAATGGCTAATAACAAGAATTTAGTAATATTGTCAGCAGACAAAGGGGGTGCCATTGTAGTACAGGATTGGTCATCATATAATTCTGAAGCTATGCGACAGTTATCAGACAATAGATACCATACACATATGGTGATCCATCCTACATCAGGATTCAAAAAGAAAATAGATGAATTCTTACAACTAGCTAGAGAGGAAGGTATTATAACACAAGATACTCAATACCATCTCACAGTATCTGATCCCTCTAATCAATACATTTCCTTCCTCCCTAAGATTCACAAGGATCCTATACATCCACCAGGTCGACCGATTGTTTTGGGTAGAGGTTCCATCACTGAATCATTATCTCAATTCCTCACATTACACTTTAAGCCTTTGCTACAATATGTAAGAGCAAGAATACAGGATACCACTGAATTTCTCCACATTATAGCAGATATGCAGCTTGAAGAAGGGTGGTATTTGCGTACTTTGGATGTTTCTGCATTATATATCAACATCCCCCATTGGGCAGGCCTAGATGCATTGGAGTATTGGTTGATGAAGTCAGAACTATATCCCCCAGGCTTCAATACATTGCTACTTTGCTTGTTGGAGCATGTATTGACTAAGAATGTGATATTTTATGGGAATGAATGTTATCTACAGACCAAAGGCATTGCCATTGGGGGCTTATTTTGCCCCTATATATGCGGATCTTTTTATGGCCTATGTTGAAGTCCAAATTATCTATGATAGGGCACACAACATCTACATGGATGAGATTGATATATGGAGGAGGTATTTGGATGATTGCTGGATGGTATGGAGATCTGACATTGTCTGTTTGAAGGAGTTTGTCACCTATTTGAATGAAAACAAATGGGGTATTGAATTCAAGATAACTTATGACAAAAATCAGATTACCTTTTTGGATGTCTTAGTCACAAAGAATGCAGATTATACACTAACAAAAGAAATTTATCGGAAATACCCACAATACAACTCCTTGCTCCCTGCCTCCAGCTTTCATCCACCTCATATTTGCAGAAACATTCCAAAGTCACAATTTCTCCGCCTTAGGAGGATTTGCTCAGAGGAAAGGACATTTTCCACCTATGAGTCAGATTTATCTATAAGGTTTCAAAACTGTGGGTACCAAAAAGGTGACATTGCTCAGGGTAGATGATTTGCTACCAATACAAATCAGGAGAATCTGCTACAATATAGGGAGAACAAACAGAAATCTAATTCTCAGATTAGATTGGTCACCACATATGGGAGAAATACTGATGCTCTCATCAACTGTGTACAGAGACATTGGAACATATTGTTAGCAGATAACAAGCTTAGGGCCATACTGGATGACAGATGTCACTTTTCTTACAGACGGGGTCGGAACATGGGATCCTTTTTTAATCATTACAAACACATCAACAGGAATGAGAATTCATCTAAACAAATAACCTTAGAAGGTGGCCCTCAAGTGGGATGCTTCCCATGCGGACATTGTACACACCGTAATAACATGTCCAAAACCAAGCAATTCACAAGCAGAAATACTGGTGAAGTTTTCCAATTACATTTATCGCAAATTGTCAATCAGATTGGGTAATTTATTTGGCATCATGCAGTTGTTCAGCCTTTTATGTAGGACAAACCTCCCGTTGTGTAAAATTTAGGATTTCAGAACACCTTAGCAACATTAGGACTGCTAAACCAACCAATACACTATATAAACATACAATAAAACATCCCTGGGCCAAGTTTAGATTTACTGTGATTGATATTATTCAATGGAATACAAGTAACAAATCAGGTTGGCATGGAATATTAAACAAAATGGAAAAGAAATGGATTATAAAATTGGGTGCACTCTTTTCCCCTGGTCTAAATGAATATATGTGAAATATATGTGATGTAATTTTGTTCATGGACTCTGGGTGGCACCAGACCACTTGCTATATATAAGGTTGTGACATTTTGTAACAAATGCAGCCTCTGAGGAAGGCCTGAAGGCCAAAACCAGTTTGTTTTTCTCCATCCTCCATCAATAAATGGATTACTGTCCACTGTTTGCTGGCTCTACCATGTTTTTGTAGTCTTCTGATGTTTCTGAGCCATGCAATAGCCGTACGTGCAGAGGGCTGACTGATTTCTGCAAAATATAAAATAGCCACACAACACAGCTGGGAACCTGTCAAAGAAGGGACGCTTTTTTAATATTAGTACTGTTAAGTTGAGCAGCTGACAAAATAAGAGAATCTACATGCATTAATGAAATAAAAGTAATCTATAACTTTGGTCATTGCAATTATTTATTCATTGTAAACACTCCACATTTTCTTTCAAAATTGCTATTTTGCAGAGAGATTATTAGCGGGGTGTAATATTTTGAGCCAATGTCGGGGACAGTTGAGAGGTTTGGATATACCTAATTCTATAAAGAGATTTATTCGTGCGTACCTCTCAACCTCTTAACACAGGAAATCTGGATAAGGCCAAATATATTGAGGGAACATACAGACTATACAAAACATTGTTCTTATATAAACTTAGACAGTTGACAGAATAACAAGTCTTGCTTTAGCATGCATTTTTCTGAAGGTTATGAAGTCTGAAACTCAATACATGTCATTATTTAGTGACTTCATGCCAAATTGATTTGCCAGAAAACCACAAATTTTATGAGGAACAAACCAAAAATACGAAGCAAAAGTCTATTCATTCTGGGAAAAACTGGACAGTGGAAAGATATAGTTTGGCCGGGCCTGTCTTTGAGTTTGCCACCCTTCCCCCCTCACAAAATCATGGTTGAATGGGGCCTCCCCCCTGCAGCCGCTCCAATGTCCCATTACTTGGCTATTTCACCCCATTTACTGTAAACATTGTAATGTGCATACTGCTTTACTTCTATGAAAATTTGGATTTCATTTAAAAGTTTTATTTTACATTTTACAGCATAAACACTAATAGACATCTGCTAAACAAAGCAGTGCAGTCTCACAACGAAAATAGACTTAGCATTTAAACTTCTCTGCCCTTGAAACTCACATTTATTGAAACAGCATTGAAACCCACTTTGAAAGAAAATACATCTGGCCAGTGACAGATAAAGATTGACTTTAGGCTGTTTTCAAATCATAGGCCCCTTGCACATGAAACATTCATGTGTTCTTTGATACACCTTCCTGATTGTATTAAATTATATTCCTTGTATAATACAGTACAGTTGTTAGAGGGTGTTTTAAATTTATTGTTTTGAACATTTTTCCAATAAACAATGAAAAAAAATGCATGCACAAAAACGACAAAACTGCCCATTTCAGAACATTTCCATCATAAAAGTCTACTCAAACATCTACAATCCACCAGTATCAGTAAATATGAACAATCTCTTAAGAAGTAAAAGTCATCTAAATAATTCCACATTAAAGAGATATTTAACTAATGAAGAAGTTGCTGCTAGCAAGCAACTTTATATTTCATTGTTTCGTCTACAAATAAAGTGTCTGTTGACCTTGAGGAATAAATTGCCCATGTTACATTAATAAATGATAAGCTAGTAATTGCAAAGGGAATGGATGGCAAACTGATAACAGGTTGATAGCTACTAGGTATCTCCACCAAAGAGGACATTCTTAGGACTTCAGCATCCACCCCCATTAAAAGTACAACACAGTATAGTATCAGCGATGTATCTAGATACTGTGGGAGTAGAACCCACAGCCTTCTGCAGTGAAAACAAGTACATTACCTATTGTGCCATTAACCATTCAAGCAGATTCACCATAAGCAGCACTAAACTTCTCTTCCTCTGAAGCTCTTGGATCCTTGTAAAATCCACTTGCCACTCAACTGTATCTCTCAACTTTGCAGTACAAGCACAAGAAATCTGGAAAAAGCCAAAATTTATTGGGGGGACAAAAGCCCAAAAACAGGGACACATTTTAAACATTGCTTGTATAAACATTGCTTGTATAACCTTGGAAAGTTGCTAGAATAAAATGCTGTGCTACACCCCCCATGCATTTCACTTGCAAGTCTTGAACCCAGGACGCTGTGCACTACAGTCAGAGCAACATACCAATATGCCAAATCATCTGTTTCTTGAAAGACAGGAAGACTGAAACTTAAACAGTTATCATTTAGTGAATTCAGTTCTCACCATAGCTCTCAAAGTCTTAACAAAAAACACCTGGACAAAGCCAATAATGGGGGAATACAGCCCCCAAACATATTCAGTGAATTCAGTTCTCACCATAGCTCTCAACTTCTTAGCACAAATAAAAACCTGCACAAAGCTAATAATGGGGGAATACAGCCCCCAAAATAGGGACAAATTTTAAATATTGATCTTATAAACTTAGAAAATTGCTAGAATAAAATGTTTCATGTTACCATGTACTTTCTGAAGAATATGAAGTCAAAAATTCAAATGTCTGTCATTCAAATCCCAGAAAACCACAGATTTTATGAGGAACAGAACAAAAATAGGAGGCAAAAATCTGAATGCTTTTGCCATGGTGGGTAGGGAATTCAGGCTCTTGCTGCCTACACCCAAGGTTGAGGGTTTGACCCTGAGTTACTATCTCTAGCCACCAGTTATAGTTAACTGGGGCATTTCAAACACACACACACACACACACACACACACACACACACACACACACACACACACACACACACACACACATCACCAGTACCTGAGTGAATCCAGCTCCTTCCCATCTTCAAAGTCTGCGGCAGCCAAAATAAGCCAGTTTCCCATCCTCAAAAGTCTGCGGCAGCTCCTGTTTCTTAGTGGGAGTTGAAATTGCAGCAGCAGTTCCTGTTTCTCTGCACTGAAATGCACCACGCATTTGTGTGCTGCTTCAGCTCATTCAGATCATGCACAGAATGCAGACCTTTCCCCTTCCAGTCTATGTGGTTGTAACCACATAGAATTCTGGGGCATCTGTAGACTGCTGCCTTATTTCCGAATCTGAACTGGTTAAAATGCAGTCCGGATTCATGTTTCTGAGCATGCATGCATGGAGTTCAGAGATTTTTTTTTTATTTTACAGCTGGGGATTTTTTTTTTTTGGTTTACAGCTGAGGGGGGTTGCAGTCCTGTAGTCCATTATCACAAGCCGCCACTGCCAGTACATCTTTTCTACAGAATGATTCTGCCAAATTAAAAGATAATAAAGATTAAAAAAAATCTGGATATTAAGAAATAGTTCACCTTTAACAGCAGTCAGAAGACCTCACTGATATTTGTACACAAGAATTTTAAGTATTTTTTTGTTGAAGCTAGTAAAGGAACACAAAACATTAAATCTGATTATAGCTCATTGGGTTATGAGCATACACTTGTCTTTTTGCACTTTACTATTAAAATATTGAAGATGAGGTTCACCAATAGTGTACACAGAAAATCACATACAAAATCTTTGAATTGTAGTAATGCTGCAAAAGACGTAATTTATGGATTTCATTATTTCTGCTGAATATGTGGTGTTTGATAACGTGTGTTTAGTTTGCAACTTTGTAGCTTTTTTCACATGATGCAATGAGGACATGCAGTCTTGCCATTCTTTGGTTTACTAGTATTCTCCATTCTTATTATTGCTTTCTTTAATGAGTGATAGGCAAGTAATCCATCACATTAGCAGATGTATGATTGTGTTCATAAAGTAGTGAATAAGTAGTGAATGTAAACTTGTCCATAACTGAAAGATACAAATGCTAAGAAATCATAAGTGGTGTGGAAATGTTCACATTTGCAATTAAGTAAATGTTTGAACAATGCAGAATGTTGATGAACACGTTAGGAAGATAGTGAAATAGTTGCAATGATTAATATTTGCATCCTTTGAGGTACCAATTCTTTAATTGCCTTTTGGAAGAAATACTGCAGTACAATCAGCTCTACTTAGTCCCTTGCTGCAAAGGAGACTCTTCTTTTCAGTAACCTTATAAAGCAGTATTCTCTGTCAGTCAACCATGTCTTTTGGTGATAAAGGCATGCAAAGAACCATATGTTACCTGGCATTGCCTATATGGTTGTGTTCCATTCAAATTGTGCATAGTATGTCTAGTGCATCCACTACAGTGAGGAACCACCTTTCACAGAGCATCATAAGCCTACTGTGGCAGATTCCACTTGCATTTTGACGTCTTGGAATACCTAAATGGCAAGTAGCATGTTGATTTCAGAAGCCAATATCAAAAAGCGGTGAAAGGTGTGTGGATACAGCTTTATAAGTGCAGTGGTCATCCTGAAACATAATTGCTAATAAAGAAGTCATGCAGTCCATGTGCACTGACAAGTATGTCATGTTTTATTGTAATAATGATTTAATGCAGGTCCTCTAAGAACTACAAAGGCAAGTGCTGGAAGTTGTTTAACAAGTAAAGCAAATGATGTGTCATTTCCAAATAAGATGGCTAAAGATAAATGCAGAACTTGGTGCCAGATTATTTGGCACAAGCGAAGCCATCAGCCCTTCATCACTGACTGTGACAGACTGTGTATGATGCTCTTCATGGTGCTCTTTTTGAAACTGCTCAGTATAACACTTGGTGAGAAATGCATCACATTTCATGCACTGAGTGCCAATAGCATTGCATACAACCTCTGATTGGGATGAGATTATAGTGGCATAGCACTCATTACTTCATCATTTTGCATTATACCACTTATTTATTTACTTATTAGCATTTGTCTTCTGAGATAGCCTGACTAGCAGCACCCTTAATTAGTGGAGGTCCAAAGAGAAAAGCTCACAAAGAGGATGACTGGCCTCAAACAGATGCCCTACACTGACTGCCTCAAAAAACTCCAGCTTTACTCCGTAGCATATCGCCTACTCCGAGGTGGTCTCTGCCTAACATATAAAGCTATGTCAAACCCAGAGCTGTTGGACATGGTACACCTAAAGAAATCCCAATCCCTCCAAGCTACATGCTCTAGGGACCTAAACCTTGTCACCACAATAAACAGGACACGCTGGAGGGATAGATTCCTGTCCCAGAGACTTCCTATACTCTGGAACAAGCTACCCATCTATGTCAAGCAAAGTTCTTCATTAGCACTCTTCAAAATAAATCTTGATGAGTGGATGGGAAATAGGAAATACACCCCGGGGATCACTTCTATGTCTCTGCTGGACAGTGGCAGTGACACACACACATATATAGTGGATATAAAAAGTGTACACAACCCTATTAAAATGCCAGGTTTTTGTGATATATAAAATTGAGACCACAATAAATCATTTCAAAACTTTTCCCACCTTTAATGTGACCTATAACCTGTACAATTCAATTGAAAAACAAACAAGTCTGTTAGAGGAAAAAATATAAAAAAATAAAAACATACAAAAACCTGCTTAAGAGGGGTTTAAAGTGCCCTATCATCCTCTTTCTTCCCACTTCCAAAATTATATCTTCCAATAAACTCAAAAGGTACCCTCGCCTAATAAACATATTCTTGAGGGTTTGACATTCCGCGTCAAAATCTTGGTTAAGTGAATTCATCTTAGCTGCCCTTACAAGTTGCCCTATTACAACAGCTCTTTTTTGATGTAAAAGTATGGTTACTTTGGAAATGTAGGAGATGATTAGAATGCACAGGTTTCCTATATATTTGAGCTGTGTACCTGTTGTTGACAATGTCCTTGCTTAATAGGACGTCTAAGTATGAAATTTCCCCTTTGTTGAATTGGAAGGTAAATTGCAAAAAGTATGACATGTGAGACATATCCCCCATGAGCCAGTTAACTGTTATTTAAAGGGAATTGAGCAGGAACATTTGGGAGCCCGATGAATATCAAAACTCCCGCATACTATCGATAGGTTCCGTGGTGGAAGATGATGTCAGTGTCAGTTTTATAACAACATTTTCTAAAGATGCTACTACACTGAGGGAAATTTTGGCAATATATAATAACAGGCAAATATGACTGTAATACAAGAGGGGTAGTTTACCTAGCTCAGTGTTAATTATGCAGCTGTTTTTACATTGGTAAAATAGAAAGGCATTTTGAGCAAAGGATATATGAACATCAGTAAAGCACAGGTAAATAAAACACAACAAATGCCCTGGCTAGGCATGTATTAGATGAACTAAATCATTACTTTCAATATTTAATTATCGAGCAAGTAGAAGCAAATATCGGGTGGGGGTGGGGTCATGGCCTCAAATAAGAGGAATGAGAGCTTCTATGGCAATTGCAGCTCAATGCACATTCATTTCCAGGACTTAATGACCATTGTTCCTTAAAATGCATTTTGAAGTTAAAATCATTGTTGAGATAGTTTAAAATTTTCTGCTTTTAGGATAAACTCTTTAGGATTTTTTATATGGTGTATACTAGGTGGTAATATAAGCTGGTAGACTGGTCTAAATGGAAAATCCAAAGTGTGCTTTAAAATATGCTCATTTCTATTTACTTAGCATAGAAAGGGGTGTTTTTTCTGATGTCATAAATTATTGTGCATTTATATATCTGTTTGAAGCATTTTCTAAATGTCTGAAGAAGTTCATTTACTTTATGTGAATGAAAGCTCTCACAATTAAATTTTTAACTTAAATTTTCCTTTGATTTTTCATCTGTGAGTTGCAATAACCATCTTGATGTGGTTTTGGGCAAATACATATTAAGCAAACAGTCATTTATGCATGCAACAGCAAATCCACGTGGGGACTTGCACAACAAAATAACAGGTCATGGTGATACTTATGTGATGTATGGTGCATATGTTAGCTAGATGCCCGTGTAGAAAAATAACATAATTAATTTCAGACAATATGGGTATGCTTCACAGTGCTGCAACCAATGAACTTGGTGATGAAAAATACCTGGACTATCATTTGGTGCGCCTACATGGCTAGCGTCCCCTGAAAATGTACCTATAGTTTTCAATGTCAGGGAAATATCACTATGACAGTATACATCACTAGCATGATGGAAGGAAGTGGGAATAACATGTAATGGCCACAGCAACAGTATACAGAGACACTCACCTGTCATTTCCTGCTGTTGTGCAGAAGTGGATGGACCTGTACAAATGAATGCAGACAACATTACACATGTTGGTTGTACTGTCATATATGTATTGAAGTTGTATGGCAACATGGCCTTACACTTACATTGGTCATCATCACCCTGTGTGGACCCATGTACATGGTGCAAGTCTGCTGCTGCTGCAACACAAAAATAAACAGTCATGATCATGTATGCAACAGCTATATGTACTGAGTTAGTCTATATGCGTCGGTGTTATGTAAAGTAACACATACATCTGGAGCCTGTAACACCTGCTTCAATCCCACCCCTGGGTATGCAATGCTCCCCACTCTCCATATGCAGTTATGTGAGAAATTTGTGATCTCATCAGGGGGTGTCAGTGGTGGGCCACCATCGGTGGTGTCCCTTGATCTCTCATTCTGGTGTACCCATCTGGCTGCATGAAGGATCATGTCAGAGCACAGTCATTGACAGGCCAATCATGTTGGTGAGGTTGGTCTACACTTCATTACTTGATACTATATTTCCTGCCAATACAAGGAGTCTCCCTGCATGTTGTCACAGAACATCTATTATAATATCATTTTCCTGTGGCGGAAAATTGTCGCCCTAGATTTGTTTGCCATTTGGAAGACAGTTATATGCACATGTTTACATTAATGTGGAGGCCCACATGTGGAAATGATTATGTTGACAGTGTATGCCAATGTACCCTCTCTGCAGTCTTGTGCATTGCCAAAATCTATGAAATAGTCCCTCTCCCATATAGTACTGTGACATATAAAACAATATGTGATACAAATACTGCCTGAATATATAAGACTTGGAACAACAACATAACTTGTGATATATGTTGAGCCTGTCTGTGGGAGTTGAACCCATCACAGTAGCTATCACAGCACTAGAGGTGCAAACATAACAGCATTGCTCCACATGATCTGCACACCCTGTATGCAGTTCACATTAATATACCACACATAACCTGTATGTTCAACAGAAATGTCTGATGGCTGTCACTAATGCAATGAGATTCTTAGCAAGCAACTGTGTAAAAAATAACAGTGATATTAAAATGAACTGATATATATGATGAGATTATATAAATATAATCAATAATGAGCACTGAATCCTATCCGCATTGGAAGACAGCATGCGAAAATTATCAGTTGAACAAATTATGGAAAGCTTCGTAAAGCCTCTGTATCGGTAAGCAGACCACACACAGTACATGGTAAACAGACATAAACATGAGTTTACTTTTCTTGAGACAATAGTTTTAGTACATGTTTTAAGAAGCATGAATGAATAAATATCCGGGTCTATATTATAAGATCGATGGTTGAAAACATCGAACAGCATATGGTCGACACCATATGATCGATGTCTTCAAACATTGACCTTATAAAAAGACAAAAAGAAAAAAGTACCCCAATGGGTTTAAGTAGGGGTGCAAGCCCCTCTGCATCCCCCATGTGGGGGGCTGTGCCCCCCACACCCCCTGCTACTTAAATATACCAACTCCAAGACCACACTACATTGCAGAAAACGGAAATCTTCCCTTACGGAGATTTCCTTTTACACGCTCGAGATTCTGAGCATTCCCTGTTCTCGTGTCGACAATGTCAGATTCTACATTGTCGGCATTCGAGAATATAATATAGACCCAAATATCCATAATAGCAGTATGAACACATACTACATTGCGACATACAGATAATGTTGGAATCCGTAGGTTTCCATAAACATGCCACAGATTGTACTGAGTCACCAGCAATTCGTACAGAAAATCCATTAGCCCATCCTTATCTACTGTTCACTGTTGTTTACATTTTTCTGTACAACAGCATATGGAAAAGGGGTGCTTGATAGTGATGCTGATGTAACGACCTGTATGCATACAGGTCATTTCTACACCACTCAAGCAGGCGGCATATATTTTTATATTACACACAATTTTCCCTAAATGTATCAATCTAAGTAGATCCACATACATTTCTAAGGTATAATGATAACAGAGGTCTGTCAGGATAGAAACATCCACCACAGCAATGCTAGCAGGTGTAAAATTACCTTTGCCGCTACCTATGAATCAGGTATACCTGAAAATAAGTACAGCTATGTGTACATGTTTTTTAAGTCCCTTTTGCACTATACATAATTAATGAGGTTCATTAAAATTCAAGGTTTTGGAATTCCATTTGCTCACTTCTGCATAAGCTCTTGAAATTCAGTGCATTAACCAATAGCTCGGCAATAACAGGAAAGTGCTCTGGGGAAATACCCAATAGGACCATATGCAGCATGTGCCAATTTTCCAATGAGATCAGACTATCACTACCTGCGAACCGAGTGGGACATCAGTGAGCAATTTATTGAACTGTGATGATATCCAACTTATCTGCATTATCATCAAGATGGCTACATCTAGGAGGCTTTGATGTGTCCAGGGACCCAGTTGAACTGAGGAAGAGACTACCCAGATGCTGACCATCTATACTGGAGTGGAGCATCACATTACAGCCAGACCACGTAGCTTAAGTTGAAGCAGCAAGTAAAGGTTGCATATACTGCAGCTCTGACTAGACCTGTTTATTGATTATTTGCTAATTACAGTGGTGTAAGATCTTTTGAGCAAATATTTAACAATGTAGTGTGGAGTTTATTTATTCTGTTTTATTTCTTGCTTTTTTCGGATAATACTGGACTGATCTATAAAGGATCCATTTCAACCACAGCTAAGAAGGACAGTAGTCCAACTTGAAGTTTACATTAGCTAATGTCCTTCCTCAACAAATAATTAAAATATGTATTATCGAAAAATAATCAAATAAAATCCTTGTCATAGTCTTTATATAGTATATACATTTTTACTTTCATTCAGCATAATGAAGTCAGTTTATTTCTTGCTATAACATTAACAGAAGACAGTATTTATTTTAAACTAAGGAAAGCAAGGAATATTCATTGTACAGTTTCATTTTCTACTTTCAAAACTAAGAGCAGCTGAACTAACTCCCTTATATTAATAACTGACCAATTGCTTTCAGTAATAACTTGCAAATTCCTTATTCCAATGGCATTTTCAGTTGTACATTTCTTTATTTTAATACCAAATGTATTAGATGTAATATAAATTAAATTAAAACAAACAGATGTTTAACAGAACCTCTGCAACATTATAGTCAGCTTATTTTTGCCACTTATGAAATGTTAGAAATTGTTGCATTTAGCACCATATGCAGTTGCTGGGCTGACGTATTTTCCATATACTAATGCTGGTGAAGTGACAATTGCTTTAAACAATATTAGAAATAATTCTAACCCTCGTCTTATTGATAGGGTGCCTTATTGCATAAATACATTAGCATGTGGCATGTATTACTAAGGTGGAGTGGAGGGTGACCATGCATCGTAACTTTCAAAAAGACTATCCCATAACACTACCATTATTAAGACAAATTTGAGGAGAATGTGGTCATCTTATGGGTTGTGCATTGGAAACGGAAATCTGTTACCTTTTTTGATGTACGAAGTGGTGTTGTGTCATTTGTATGATAAAATCTATGATATAATGAAGGTTCTACATGTTGTGATGCATGTTTTATATGCTGACCAAGTGGCATGTCAATCATTCTTTATAGAATCTTGAAAATGTTAAATATCAGCACGAGTGTATTTTCCTACTGAATGTTTCCTATTTTGCCATCTCCAAGATAGTTGGTACTGTTGTCACCCTTTATGGACATTCGTCTAACAGAAATGTTAGTAGCAGTGTACATGTATACAAATTGATAAAGATGAAAATATGAACAACATACTTCAGTTCTTGAATTGGACCCCACTGCTCTCAACTATGAAACTTTATAGTGTTCAGCCAACTCCTTGAACTAAAGTACAAGGAGAAAAACAGAAAAAAATGTGGAAAAAGATGGGCAATAACAAAAAAAGACCAATGATCCATGAACTAACAGCTATAGACTTTATTACACACAAAGATTAGTGATTTTATCGCTTATACAACTTGCCAACAAGCCTTTATCAGACCTTTTTAGTCTAATGAAGTCTCACTGGCAAGTTGTATAAGAGATGGATACATTAACTTTTTGTGTTTAATGAAGTTTATAACTGTTCATGGTGCACAAGCTCTTTTTGTTATTTTTAAAATTTTTCCAAACTCTTCCTTATCAGACTGATGAGACATAACATGGACATATCATGTCTACTTACCAAAGTTTTATATCTGGCCTGCAGAATTTCAGTGCAGGTGGGATTTCACTTGTTCACCCATGCCATTTTAAAATGAAATGTGCAATACTCTGTAGCATCTATTATATGTAAAGAGGCACTGCCAGCAGTGTAATATAAAATTAATATTTTTTCATTGCTTTAAGTTGCACCACAGTGTACAGATCGAAACTATGTCATAAATGTGATAGTGCAGCATATTGTGTGTGCTTGTTGAGTCAGTCTTGGAAAGTATACAGCTCTTCTACAGAATCATTTTACTGCATGTCTCTGACAAGATTTCCATATTTTCTCTAAGTGCTTATAGTGATTTTTATTTTAATTTACTGGAAGGATTGCACTAATTTTTGCTGAAGGGAATGGGAGTATTTGGAAATTTTCTAGAGTGTCCTGTATGACTACAGCTTAATGGTTACTTGTTTTTATTGGCACTGAAGTTGCAGAATTTCAGAAGAGGGAATCAGTTTCAAATAATACAATTTCCCTTCTGCAGTGGCTGCTCAACTTTGGTATTAGTATATATATCTATATATATACATATATATATATATATATATATATATATATATATATATATATATATATATATATATATATATATATATATATATATGTGTGTGTGTGTGTGTGTATGTATGGGGATTCAGTCATATCACATAGTGGTACAAGGGGATTATACCCTGCATAAATGATGTGTGCAGTTTTTACACTTTTTACTCATTTATTTCTTTGAGTCGTATATTGGTGTTTTATTAGAAGAACGATTTATGGGTTACTTTTAGTGTAGTCAATATAATGGACTTAATAACTTCAGGTAGATCTCATTAAATAGTTGTTATAATGTTCAGTTCTGACACTGCTGAACATCAACACCATTGCCAAATTTTGCTAAATATGTAGGCAATCTTCATTTATCCTACTTTTTTTAATTCACATTTTCTTATGAAACTATATTTTACATCTGCACATATAGGCATCTCTCCCTTCAGTTTTTTTTTTTATTTCATTACTTTATTAAACTGGTAAGGCCAGAGGGCACACATCTCTTCTTTCAGAGGTGACATAAGCACTATCTGGTTAAGTGACTTGTTTAGAATTACACAGTGCACTAGTGGAAGTAGAAGGAATCAAACCCTATACCCTGAAGTACAGGAAACAGCTTGATAACAGCTTAGAGTCTTAATCTTCTATGCTAACTGCCAGAAAAAAACAAATATTGTGTATAGAAAGGCCGACATGTTTATTACTATAGTCTTTTAATCTGCAGAATGGTGGATGTTTTTGTAGGCATTTAGAAATCATGATTATTTGATTTGTGAAATCTGATTCAGTCTTTTCAGATAATTTCTTGGCTTTTGAAAATTGATATGTGCCTGTACGTTATTTAAAGAGCTTTTTACTTTGCATACATTGTCAGTACAAAGATGTTCCCAGGCATCAGATGAGTTAGTAGCAATTACATTTAGTCCTCCCTTAGAAGGAGCTGTGCTAACAACAGTTGTAGATGATTGTTAAATGCTGTCAAATATTTTTATATCTACATGTATTAACAATCCGTAAAATATGTCTAGACTGAAAATTTTAGAGAATGCTTAAATCATTCCACAATGTAGAATGTTTCATTCATCAGCTGATGTAAAATAATACATGTTTTGGACTGCTAGTACTGGTGTGCTAAGGGTCAAATGTCTTCATGGCTGCCCTCAAGTTTTATTATTTTTTATTTTACTGTAAATGGTTAAATATTTTTGTAGATAATAGTTTATTTAACTGTATTAATGCTGAAATTGGAAAATGAAGAAAAAAAATAAGTCAGTTAACATCTTGCTTTCACTAAAGAATTTAATATAATGACAGATCTTGTGGCAGATGGTGGTAAGGCCAAGGCTTCAGTCTGGAGTTGGAATGAAGGAACAGGAAATGATAAGGCGGAGATTGTCCTTTGGGAGTTGTTAACATTGCTGGCTGAATAAGTTAGTGCAAAACTGGATAACTATATATTTTCAGTCAAATGTCTTGATGAAGAGATTACAGAAGCCTTGAATCTGCATGTGATGGCTATTGAACAGATCCAGCCCCCCAAAAAATACTGACTTTAAGAGAAACATGTTTAATGGTGGAGCTTGAGAAGTTTAAAAAATTGACCAGGAAGATAGAACCCACATGAAAATATCCATGTAGTTGGAAGACCAGAGAAAGAGGAGGATTTGGACTGTTTGACTTCATGTAACACCAGCTGGTAGCATAAACTGGCTTGCATGAGAGCCAAATTAAGTCAGAGCAGGCACAGAGAAAATGTATTTACAGATTTGTCCTATGTTTTTCAGTGTCTCATACTGGACAACACAGAACCATATTCAGCTGAAAGCAGCTGAATAGCAAACAGCCAAACAGTGAATAAGAAAATGTGAAGGTCATGCTGTTAAACACTATATCCTGGACATTGAACAAAAACCTAATGCTAGCTTCAAGTCCAAATTGTCCATATCCACTAAGGACAATCACAAGGCTTTCTTCGCATATATCCGCAATCTCAAAGGTAACTCCCAAATCTGCTCTGAACTGGCGGTCAAGAATACCATATACACAAATGCCATAGATATAGCCAACCCACTGGCAGACAGGTTCAGTGAAAACTTCACCCCCCCCATCCTCCCCATCAGTAAACCAGGACATCCCCAGTACCTGCCTCCCTCCCCTAATCTCCAGGGAGTAGGTTATTAATGCCCTTTCAAAGGCAAAAGAATACAGCCTCCATGGGACCCAACAACATCCCTGGCTGTGTCCTACATGAACTCAAGCAAGAGCTCTCAGCATGACTAGGCACTCTATTCAACTAAAGCCTGTGCACCAGTGTCATCCCAGTGGAATGGAAGGACAGCCACTGTCATCCCTCTGCACAAAGGTGTAGCATCCACCACCCCAGGCAGTTATAGGCCAATCAACCTAACTAGTCTGATCTGCAAGGTCATGGAAAGCATTATCATGGATCTTATAAACAAGGACATTGGCAACCTCCAAACACTTGATCCCACACAGTATAGTTTTATCAAAGGAAGATTATGCCTGTTAAACTTGGTCACCTTCTTCGAAACAGTCACCAAAGCCATGGATTAGGGCAAGACAGTACACACCTCCTACCTTGATCTAGCCAAAGCCTTCACCACTATTCTCCACTCAGCCATAATAAATAAACTCTCCCAGCTAGGCATCAACCCATATGTTACCAGATGGGTAGCTTACTGGCTCACTGATAGAACCCACCCAGTCAAAATAGGGGAAGCCACCTCTAGTAGAAGACCCATAACAAGCAGCACACCTAAAGGATCGGTCTTGGGGCCTCTACTATTTGGGATATACTTTCCTGAGGTGCAAGCCAAAACATGTGGCCTGTGACTGACCAGGTTTGTAGATGACTGCAAGCTGGGCACTGTCATAAATTCCCCTAGTGGTGTGAACATCCTCCAAGAGGGCCTTAACCAAATTAATGACTGGTGCCAGAAGCATGGCCTCAAACTGAATACCAATAAATGCATCATTATCCTCTTTGGGGAAAATGGTGTCTCCACTAATTATCACATTAATACCAAAGTACTAAGCATGCAATCAGTTGTGAGGGACTTGGGCACCCAGGTTGATAGCAACCTGACTTTTGACCACCATGTTGCCTCTGTTGTACGGAAGGTTTTCTACATGGCCCACCTCATAAGTAAGGGTACTTCATCCAGAAACAAGGAGATCATAACATCCCTGAACTCCTCCCTTACCAGACCCATTATCGAATACAATGCCCCCTTCAGCATGTACCTTGCCAAGCACAAGCAACAGCTGGAGAGACCACAGAGGTTCCTGACCAGGAAAATCCAGGGTCTAAAACACCTGTTCTTTACAGTTAGGCTAAAAGCCATGTCTCTCTACTCAGTCTCATTCAGACAGCTCAGAGGTGACTTGTGGCTGCCATACAAGGCCGTCTCAAACTCAGCCTTGATGGAGTTGCTGCATATCCATAAGTCAAACTCCACTTGCACAACCCACAAGCAAGGTTTCAACCTGGTCTGTGACATTAATAGAACTTGTTGGTGGGATAGAGTTATGTCCAAACAACTCTCCCATCTGTGGAATTGACTTTCTCTCCATGTCAAGCAGAGTATGTCACTAGGTCTCTTTAACAGGAACCTGGACGATTGAATGGGAAACAGAAAATATACCCCTGAGATCCCACCTGTATCCCTGCCCAACAGGAAATACAGGTGCTGACTTTGTGGGAACATGGGTGAAATTCTTGGCTGGACTTATAATGGCCTCTGGGTCAATAGCCTAGTATCATCCTATGAACCTATTACTGAATGACTAATACCACATGGTGCTGTATATAGAGTTTTCATTTATTTATTCATCCATACAAAAACAAAACTTACATTTAATGTTTATTTTATTAGTGATAGGGTAATTTCACAGCACAAAGTTGTCTGTTGATGTCTGCCTTTTCTGAAGAAGGATTGCTTGGCTAACATCCATTATAATTTAATAGTGATTAACTTAATAACAGAATGTTTAGTTACAGGTATCAAATTAGTAATCTGACTGATGGAAACATGTATCATGATTACAGGAATTGTGACACTGTCACTTACAAAGTATCAGTAGTCTCTATTTGGAAACATTGTGAAGGTGTGCTTGTGATTAACAGAACATATTTTGGTTAAGTCTCAGTTGTGGCTGGTAAAAATTGCACTATGGGGCATGAGGATAAGACTGAGGCAAATAAAATCCTGGGGAGCCAGTGATTATAACCCTGCATTGTAACTGAATGTGTAAAGCTTATATAGTGTGACAGGTATCAGTAATAACTAAGACAATGCTGTGCAATTGCCCTAACTTCATAAAACCAATAACCCTTTGCATACATAACAGCTGTCATCAGAGTTAGATAATAGCCAAATGGTGCCCTAGGGAGGATAATAGACTGGGGCTCCCCAGAGCAGCCTCTCCTGCAGCAATCACCTAACCCCCCCCCCCCACAGCAGCCCTCTCCCCAGCCATTTCAGTGTTCCATTACTTGGTTATTTTTCCTCTGTTACCATAAACAACATTTAAATCTGTCAGTGTGCCTACTGTTTTCTTATTTACTTCTGCAATGATTACAGATATTGAAAAAGAATAGCACAAACCCCGATAGCCATTTGCTAAACAAGCAATACAGACTCATGGTGAAAACACTTGGCATGAGCAGCAAACTTCTCTACCCTTGAAACTCACATTCTTTGAAATGGTGTTAAAAGACACGTTCAAAGAAAATGCATCTGACCAGTGGAGGATTAAATTTACCTTTGGACTGTATATCTGACATGGCTTAGTGGTAAATCACTTTGGCTATGGTGTGCAGGATCCTGGGTTTGACACTTGCAAGGGCTGATTATTTGTTCCTGTGATGGCCTAATGGTTAGGATGTTTGCCTTCCAAACACAAGGTGCAGGGTTTGAGTCTCACAAGCGATAATTGGCTAGGCTTAAAATGGCTCACAAGGGCAGTTGTATGAATTTATATTTTCAAACCATAAGATGCAAAAGTTTACTAGTGTACACCAGGAGGCAAAACCATTTTATATAGCCTTACATTTAAGCTGTGTGCCACTTTACTGACGCGTTAGTCACAGGGCACCCTTACATCACTATGGTCTTTTAAGAAAAGCTGATGTTATACATTTTAAAGTTTTCCCATGGAATAATACAGCCTTGCAAAGCTCAAGGATTCAGGCCAGCTCGATACAATGGTCTTTTTTTTTTGATAATCTGCTTTCTCTGTTCTTCCCCCCAGTTGCTGTATCTATCTTCACTATACAATCAAAATTCAATTAAGAAGAGAAAAAAGAAAAGAATATTCAAATATATATTTTTTTTTTTTGCCAGCCCAGCAATAGATATTTATGAGAGGAGAAAACTAAACTTGCTAGCTACCAGGGGTCAGAGTTCAAAAACACACACCAGTTTTTTAAGCTTCCAGCACACATGTAAAATTTTCTAACACATAGGCTCCTTGCACACATTTTTTAGGACCATGCATACGTGTATGTGTTCTTTGATTCACCTTCCTGATTGTATGAAATTATATTCCTTATATAATATGGCAGCACTTGTTAGAGTGTTTTTGAAATTTGTAGTTTTAAACATTCTTTCATTAAACAAAGAAACAAAATATATGGACCAATAATGACAAAACTAAACATTTCAGAAAATTTCAACCATAATAGGCCACTCAGACTTCTGTCATTACAATCCACCAATAGCATTCAATAACATGATCTCTGCAGAAGTAAAAGTATCTGGAACCAATGAACAGGTGCTACTGGCAAACAACTTTACATTTCAGTGTTTCATCTGCAAATTCAGTGCCTGCTGCCCTTGAACAATTAATTGCCTATGTTACATTAAAAAAGTTGTTAGGCTAGTAATATTGCAATAGGAAACAACTAATAAACTGACGACAGGTTCATAGTTACTAGGCATCTCATACAAAGGAGGACACACAAGTGTAGAAACCCTATACCCCCTTAAAATGTATCAAATAATAAGCAGTCAAAAGCGCACTACAATATCAGGACTCTGTCTAAATGATGTGGGAGTAGAATCCACAGCCTTCTGCACCAAAGGCAATTATGCTACTAACACTGCTTTCAAATTCTACAGTACAAACAGTGATTGCCATTTGCTAAACAAAATTAGTTGCACCATTGCAAACAGTATTAGCATGAGAAACAGTTAACTTCTCTTCCTTTGAAAACACAATTCCATGAAAATACACTGAAACTCATAATTCCCAGGAAATGTACTGAAACAAACTCACAATCCTTTCAGCAGTCTGGTAGTTCATGTAGAATATTCAAGCTCTTTCCCTATTAAAGCTCAAAATTCCTTCAGCAGTCAGGTAGTCGGTGTAGAGGATTCAAGCTCTTGTCTCCAGTGAAGCTCACAATTCCTTTAGCAGTCTAGTAGTTGTTGTACAGGATTTAGGCTCTGGTCTCCTGTAACCAAATTAAATGGTCAAGCCTGATCAAGTTAAATGACTAACCTGCCCTCCCCCCTAACTAACACATTACATACCATACCTCCATACCTCTCAACATCTTAGTGTAAGAAATCTGAACAAGGCTTAAAATATTGGGAGACAAAGGCCCAAAAATTGGAGCAGATATTAAATATTGCTCTCATAGGCTTAGACAGTTGCTGGAATAGCAACATTTGTCTTAGCATGCATTTTCTGAAGGAAATGAATTCTGAAACTCAAATGTATGACATTATTTATTTATTTCAATCTTTAGTGATTTGTCATAAACCCACAAATTTTATGAAGAATAGGCCAAATATCTGAGGCATAAATCTGAACATTCTGCACAAATCTAGATAGTTGAGAGGTATACATACCTCTTGACCTCTTAGTGCAAGAAATCTGGACAAAGTCTGAAATAATGGGGATACAATGGCCCAAAAATAGGATAGATTTTAAATATTGCTATTTTTAACTTAGAAAGTAGCTAGAATAACAGGATTTGTGTTAGCATGCATTTTCTGAAGGATTTGAAGTCTGAAACTTATATATATATATATATATATATATATATATATATATATCTATATACACATATATATATATATATATATATATATATATATATATATATATATATATGTATATGTCATTATTCAGTAACTTCAACCCTCCATGATTTGCCAGAAAACCACAAATTATATGAGAAACAGACCAAAACTATGAGGATAAACCTGGACAGTTGAGAGGTATAATAAAACACATACACACACACACACACACACACACACACACACACACACACACACACACACACACACACACACACACACACACACACACACACACACACACACACGCACACACACGCACACACGCACACATGCACACACACACACTTACCCTGTCTCTCAGCAGAAAGGCTGGTTTAAATTTTGCATGTGTGTGCAGAATGAGGTTATATCTGTATTGGCGTGCATGCATACGATGCACACATGGTCCTCCTTAAAGGATAAGACACTGCCACTTCAGATGTAAACACATTCTGCACTTGCAAGCAGAATTTTTTTTTTAATTCTTAATCAGTGAAGCCTCCTGACTTGAGTAGTCCTTCCCCAGCCGCAAGGCCCTAGGTGACTGCCTATGTCACCTAGTACTGGATCCAGTTCTGGCTGTCAGTAGTAGATGTTTAGGCTCCATAATTGCTTCACCTCACTTTATTTTGTGACAGCTATGGTATTCAAATGTCCCATCTGTCAGGCAATTTATTTGGTAACAGTAGAGCCAGATTTAAAGCCTGTTGCCATGTTTATGTTGATCCCTCTTAGTTATTGCACATGTGGTTATTAAATACATTCATCCACCTGCAAGCAGTGGGTTGAAAAGGATATGGAGATATGGAGGAATAACTGCCTGAGTGCAAAGATTTAGTTCAGATAAAATTACTTTAGCTAGTAGATCTAGGACACTATCTCTCTGATACCCTCCCTGTGGGAAGAATAAAAAAGCCTTGATGAAGTTTCAAGCAGTTTATTCTGTTAAGTACTTAGATGGACTCCCTATGCAATTACAGTAGACGTTAGTCAAAGATAAGTAGAAATATGGTAAATCCAAAAGAAAAGACACATAAAGTAGCATATCTGAGAAAATAAAAATATTTACAACAGTTATTTCGGTGCTTTAGTCCTAATTAAATAGAAGGACTTCTTCAGAATACCAACCATATCACATTATGAAGCAGTTATACATTTGAACTCAGTTACATAAATATCTACGTGACCACATGAAAACACATGCTCATTTAAGTTGAATAAAAAAATAAGGTAAATATTACATGTATTAAATAATGAAAAAAAAAATATATATATATATATATATATATATATATATATATATATATATATTCTAAAGTTTAGCAGAATTCCTTTATAAAATGCTGTTTATATACATAATATCATTTAAAAGTGGCATTTGACCAGCATTAAACCTGAATTGCCAAATAAAGTCATGTACCTAAAAATCTAATCTTAAAGGTCTCACTCCAGTATTAAATTTTACTTGCTCCAAAACCATGAAAACAGATTTCTTAAAATCATTACATTTGACATTTTCCCCAGGACTCATTAAGCTTCATGCAGGAATTGTGCTTTTCCTGCACAGAGTGGAACGTGGCTGTGTAGAGCAGCAGCAGCCTTGCATATTAATGAAGGCATGTTGCTGTATGTGCTACACGGACACGATCCATGTACAAGAGCAGGGGCTGTGTCCGTGCAGTGCACTGACACTAAACATGCCCCCTGCACTCAGAAAGTGCCATATGGTACTTTCTAAGCCATACTGGCATAATATTAGAACGTAGCTGTAGTATTATGCCAGTATTTCAGTGTCCGCGGACACTGAAATGTGAAATAAATCATTTCAGTGTCCATGGACACTGAAATAAATCTGGCAAACAGGAAAGCAATAGAGGGGGGTGTGTCACAGCTTCTGTGATACACCCCCTGTATTGCTGAAGTGCTGTACAGCTCTTTGGCATTCTGCAGAAGCAGAAAAATTTGTGCAGATTCACACTGTACCTCTCAACCGTACAGATTTACACAGAATGTCCAGATCTGCATACCTCACAACCTCTTAATGCCAAAAAGCTGGGCAAAGCTTGAGAAAATGGGAGGACAAAAAGGGTCATATTTTAAATATTGGTCTAATAAACTATGTTGCAAGAGAGTAACAGAATTTGTCTCAACATAATGAAGGATTTGAAGTCTGAAACTCAAATCTAACCATTTTACTTTCAAAAGATCTCTTCACTCATATCTAGCATCCCAGTGGGAATGCTCTTGCTCCCACCCCACATAACTAACACTGGCTATTTTCATTTTCCTTCTCTTTACTCCAGCAAATTTCCTTATTATTTTCCCCAGCACACACAATACTATTCCTATGGTATTTGCAAAGAATGTACTAGACTGCGCCTTTTAAATCTATGCTTCCTAATATGCAATGACTTTCAGTATTACTTTGTAATATTCATTTGTAATATTCATTCTGTTAGTCTGTATCATCAGTATGTTTCATCACAAGTCTGTATTATTTCTAATGTTTGCTGTACTATTTGAAATTATTTGCTTGAATCTTTTACATCTGTATAATTATCATTAATAACCTGATGTACCTAGACTGTTGATAGATAGATAGATAGATAGATAGATAGATAGATAGATAGATAGATAGATAGATAACCTAGATAGATTGATTCTGTATCTACATTTTTGGAGCTTTTCTCCCCAGGACTCCATTGAAAACGGGCTCATTTTGGCCCAATGGACTATCCTGGTAAACCAACTGCAATAAATAAATAAATAAAAATAAATAAATAAATGTCATGCCATTATTTAGTGACTTCAATCCTGAGATCATCCCAGTGATTTGCCAGGAAAAAAGAGGAACAGCCCAAAAATATGAGCCAGAAATCTGGACATTCCGTGAAAATCTGTATAGCTGAAAGGTATGTACCATGGAGCTTACCTCACAACTATCTTTGAAATATGTACAGATAGTTGACTGACATATTTTGGTGTGTTCCTCCTAAAATGTGCACCTCCCTGACTCCATGGGACCAAAACATTAAGCTAATGCAAAACCTATGTATTCTATCAACTGTCTAAGTGTGTAAGAGCACTACACAGATAATGGTGCAGAAAGCAATGTGCAAACCCCTAGAGTAAATAAAAATAAAACACATATGTAATTTTTTTTCTGTCAGCAATAACGTTTAAGCGTAGTTGAGTGGGAGTACATCTCGCGCAGTTATGCTCAGCCTAGCTTACACATCCCAATGAGCTAAATACAAATATATGGCCTAAACATAGTAAAGCGAAATAGTGTAGTGGTTACAGCTTTCATTTAGCAAGCAGGCATTCGCGGTTCAAGTACTCATTCAATTTTATCTGTTAAAAAGGCACAAAAATATATTTTGTTATCAGTAGGTCGTGAATAATATATATATTTATTAACCAGGGTAGTGTAGAAGTCTAAATGTGAGGTGTCAGTGTAGTACAGATGTGAAACCCCCATAGAAACACAAGTGACCATACAGCATAGCCGCAAAAGAATGTATTGCAATGAAAGCATATAGGGGATGTTATGGAAGGTAGACATACATATTATAATATGTCATTTATGAGGAATCAACTCCACAGTGCTGATAGTCTGTAAAAGGAAAGCTGAAAGGAAATGCTAATTTGTGCTCAGGTATGCTTAGCCAGTATAAGCATTGCTGAAATGTAAATTCTAAGCAAGAATTAGTGTAGCTAAGTGGATTTGCACACTGATAAGCAGTGCTTAGCATCCACCCTTTTAAGAAATGCATGTACCAGCTAAGCGGGTTTACCCGGCGCTTAGCTGAACTTAGCATATTCAAAACCATCCAATCACAGCAAAGAGCAGGAAATCAGCCGTATTTAAACCTCACAAATGGAAATACAGCGCATAACAAGTTGTACCTCCTCACTCTAGGCTCTATGGCTGGTGTTGGAGAGGTTGTGCACTTTCGGGTGCAGCGCTGGGGCATACAGGAGTCCAGGGTCATGGTAGGACTCCTTGTAGAAAAACATGATCTGAGACAGCTGCAGGACCAGTACCAGGGCTCCCAACACAAAGCAAAGGCCTGGGAAAGTCTCACCCATGATCTCACCAGTGCCACTGGCATCACTTGGATTGGTGAACAGGTCCAGCACCAATTTACCGACTTGAAGCGGAAGAAGAGGGAGCTGCTGGACCACTGCTTCCAAGAAGCATGGCATAGGGATGTCCCAGGTGTATGTAAGTGTTAATATCAATAACTGTTTACCAAAGTCCAGCCTGTGATGGATAGGTATGCATAAATGTTTCCCTATTGTCTTTACAGCTCCAGCTGAGCGGGCTGCGAGCAAGGAAGCCCATGCAAGCAGGCTGCTAAGGCTGCATTGCGAGCCTGGTGAGTAACAATCTAGCTTGTAGTATTCATACCAAATAAATATAAAGGAGTAGAATGTTACCTTGCAGTATTAGAAATGGGTATGGTTTGTACTGAATAAAGCAGACAATGTTACAGTAATAGTGTCATATAGGTTATATATAAATAAAACTGTAATTGTCTGGCAATAAAATTCA